>NC_058081.1:341603427-341959005 GCF_014858855.1 Bufo gargarizans | reverse complement strand
AATGGCTCCTTCAGAGCAATTATAAACTTGAAAGCCCTGAACAAGTACATAGTGTACAAAAGGTTCAAGATGGAGTCAATAAAGTCCATGACCAACCTCCTTCAGAAAGACAGTTTCATGGTAAAATTAGACCTGGCGGACGCCTATTGCCATGTTCCAATCCGAAAGAAAAACTAAAAGTTTTTGAGGACAGCAGTATGGTTCAAAGGATCCCTATGTCACTACCAGTTCCAGGTTCTTCCATTTGGCCTCAGTTCAGCTCCAAGACTGTTCACAAAGGTCATGACGGAAGTGGCAAAACATTTTCATCTGGCAGGGATCCTATTGATCCCATACTTGGACGATTTTTTGATTGAAGCTCCATCGGAAGACCTCTTGTTTTGTCATCTGCAGATTTATACAGAACACCCTGACCAATCTAGGATGGATGATCAACAGAGAAAAATCATGTCTACTTCCCTCAAAAAGAATGACATTTTTGGGAGTTCTTCTGGACTCAATACTAATGTATTCCTTTCTTCCAGAGCAAAAACAAGACACCTTGATTTCCAGCATCAAGAATTCCCGGAGACTGGAACGTCCCTCCCTCCGGAAAATAATGACAATCCTCGGTCTTATGACTTCAATGATTTCATCGGTACAGTGGGCCCAGCACCATACAAGAGAACTCCAGTCCTTTCTGTTGGAGAGCTGGGACAAAAAACAAACTTCCTTAACCCCTTAGGGACACAGCCTTTTTACACCTTAGGACCAGGCCATTTTTTGAAAATCTGACCAGTGTCACTTTAAGTGATGATAACTTTAAAACGCTTTGACTTATCCAGGCCATTCTGAGATTGTTTTTTCGTCACATATTGTACTTCATGACACTGGTAAAATAAAGTTAAAAAAAATATTTTTTTTTGCATAAAAAAATGTCAAATTTACCAAAAATTGGGAAAAATTAGCAAATTTCAAAGTTTCAGTTTCTCTACTTCTGTAATACATAGTAATACCCTTAAAAATTGTGATGACTTTACATTCCCCATATGTCTACTTCATGTTTGAATTATTTTGGGAATGATATTTTATTTTTTGGGGATGTTACAAGGCTTAGAAGTTTAGAAGCAAATCTTGAAATTTTTCAGAAATTTACAAAAACCCAATTTTTAGGGAATACTACAGCTCTGAAGTCACTTTGCGAGGCTTACATAATAGAAACCGCCCAAAAATGACCCCATTCTATAAACTACACCCCTCAAGGTATTCAAAACTGATTTTACAAACTTTGTTAACCCTTTAGGTGTTGCACAAGAGTCATTGGCAAATGGGGATGAAATTTGAGAATTTCATTTTATTGCCTAATTTTCCATTTTAACCAATTTTTTCCACTAACAAAGCAAGGGTTAACAGCCAAACAAGACTGTATCTTTATTGCCCTGACTCTGCCGTTTACAGAAACACCCCATATGTGGCCGTAAACTACTGTACGGCCACACAGCGGGGCGTAGAGTGAAAGGTGCGCCGTTTGGTTTTTGGAAGGCATGTTTTGCTGGACTGGTTTTTTGACACCATGTCCCATTTGAAGCCCGCTGATGCACCCCTAGAGTAGAAACTCCATAAAAGTGACCCCATCTAAGAAACTACACCCCTTAAGGTATTCAAAACTGATTTTACAAACTTTGTTAACCCTTTAGGTGTTGCACAAGAGTTATTGGCAAATGGGGATGAAATTTGAGAATTTCATTTTTTTGCCTAATTTTCCATTTTAACCCATTTTTTCCACTAACAAAGCAAGGGTTAACAGCCAAACAAGACTGTATCTTTATGGCCCTGACTCTGCCGTTTACAGAAACACGCCATATGTGGCCGTAAACTACTGTACGGCCACACAGCGGGGCGTAGAGTGAAAGGTGCGCCGTTTGGTTTTTGGAAGGCATGTTTTGCTGGACAGTTTTTTTGACACCATGTCCCATTTGAAGCCCCCTGATGCACCCCTAGAGTAGAAACTCCATAAAAGTGACCCCATCTAAGAAACTACACCCCTCAAGGTATTCAAAACTGATTTTACAAACTTTGTTAACCCTTTAGGTGTTGCACAAGATTTAATGGAAAATAGAGATACAATTTCAAAATTTCACTTTTTTTGGCAGATTTTCCATTTTAATATTTTTTTTCCAGTTACAAAGCAAGGGTTAACAGCCAAACAAAACTCATTATTCATGGCCCTGATTCTGTAGTTTACAGAAACACCCAATATGTGGCCGTAAACTGCTGTACGGCCACACGGCAGGGCGTAGAGGGAAAGGTGCGCCGTATGGTTTTTGGAAGCCAGATTTTGCTGGACAGTTTTTTTTACACCATGTCCCATTTGAAGCCCCCCTGATGCACCCCTAGAGTAGAAACTCCAAAAAAGTGACCCCATCTAAGAAACTACACCCCTCAAGGTATTCAAAACTGATTTCACAAACTTTGTCAACCCTTTAGGTGTTGCACAAGATTTAATGGAAAATAGAGATACAATTTCAAAATTTCACTTTTTTGGCAGATTTTCCATTTTAATATTTTTTTTCCAGTTACAAAGCAAGGGTTAACAGCCAAACAAAACTCATTATTTATGGCCCTGATTCTGTAGTTTACAGAAACACCCCATATGTGGTCGTAAACCGCTGTACGGGCACACGGCAGGGCGCAGAAGGAAAGGAATGCCATACGGTTTTTGGAAGGCAGATTTTGCTGGACTGGTTTTTTTGACACCATGTCCCATTTGAAGCCCCCTGATGCACCCCTAGAGTAGAAACTCCAAAAAAGTGACCCCATTTTAGAAACTACGGGATAGGGTGGCAGTTTTGTTGGTACAAGTTTAGGGTACATATGATTTTTGGTTGCTCTATATTACACTTTTTGTGCGGCAAGGTAACAAGAAATTGCTTTTTTGGCACCGTTTTTTTTTTTTGTTATTTACACCATTCATCTGACAGGTTAGATCATGACGTAATTTTAAAGAGCAGGTTGTCACGGACGCGGTGATACCCAATATGTATACAATTTTTTTTATTTATGTACGTTTTACACAATAATTTCATTTTTAAAACAAAAAAAATGTTTTAGTGTCTCCATAGTCTAAGAGCCATAGTTTTTTAAATTTTTGGGCGATTATCTTAAGTAGGGTCTCATTTTTTGTGGGATGAGATGACTGTTTGATTGGCACTATTTTGGGGTGCACATGACTTTTTGATTGCTTGCTATTACACTTTTTGTGACGGAAGATGACAAAAAATGGCTTTTTTTACACCGTTTTTATTTTAATTTTTTTACGGTGGTCATCTGAGGGGTTAGTTCATGTGATATTTTTATAGAGCCGTTCAATACGGACGCGGCGATACCTAATATGTATACTTTTTTTTTTTATGTAAGTTTTACACAATGATTTCATTTTTGAAACAAAATAAATCATGTTTTAGTGTTTCCATAGTCTAAGAGCCATAACTTTTTCAGTTTTTGGGCGATTATCTTGGGTAGGGTATGATTTTTGCAGGATGAGATAACGGTTTGATTGTTACAATTTTGGCGTAGATGCGACTTTTTTGATCACTTTTATTACCTTTTTTTGGGAAGTAAGGTGGGCAAAATTCCAATTTCATCATAGTTTTTAATTTTTTATTTTTATGGCGTTCACCGTTCGGGTAAAGTAACATGACCGTTTTATAGATCAGGTCGTTACGGACGCGGCGATACCAAACATGTGTAGGGAATTTTATTTTTTTCATTTTTAATCAGTGATAAATGTGTTTTTTGATTTTTACTTTATTTTTCACTTTTTTCACTTTTTTTTTGACCCAGACCCACTTGGTTCTTGAAGATCCAGTGGGTCTGATGTCTGTAAAATACAGTACAGAACCTATATAGGTATCTGTAACTGTATTTTACTTACACTGAACAGATCTATGCTTTCAGCACAGATCTGTTCAGCACCATGGACAGCAGGACGCCTGAGAGGCGTCCTGTTGCCATGGGAACCTTCCCCGTCTGCTCAGTAGTGGCCAGAACTTCGCAGACGGGGAAGGGTAAGGACGGGGCTTGGGGGGGCTGCCTGGGAGCTCTCTCCCTCTCCCATCGGGGGGCTGCAAAGGCACAGCAGCCCCCCGATCGGAGAGGGAGGGAGCTCCCTCTTACTGTTAACCTTTTCCATACAGCGGTCCGTACGGACCGCTGTATGGAAAGGGTTAAACGGCTGACATCGCATCACCGATGTCAGCCGTTTATACCAGGGTGCCAGCAATGTGCTGGCACCCTGGTATAACCCACTAGACGCCAACGATTACGCAATGGGAGGCGGGCGGGGGATCGCGATCCCGCCTACCGCACCGCCCGCCTCCCGCACCGCCCGCACCGCCCGCAACCCTCCCCCTGCACCTCCCACCGGGCAAAAATCACTAAGGGGTGCAGGGGGGAGGGATACATTTATATTTTACAAATGCAAAAGTTTCTGATCCCCGCGGTCAGGGACCGCGGGGATCAGAAACTGCAGAAATCGCAGCAAACCGCAGGTCTGAATTGACCTGCGGTTTGCCGCGATCGCCGACATGGGGGGGTCACGGGACCCCCCCGCGCATTTAGCCTAGGTGCCTGCTCAATGATTTGAGCAGGCACCGGGTTCCGATCACTGCCAGCCGCACGGCAGTGATCGAAAATGCACAGGGCGTACATGTACGCCCTGTGTCCTTAAGTACCAGGGCACAAGGGCGTACCTGTACGCCCTGTGTCCTTAAGGGGTTAAACAAAAGAGTGAAAATTCCATCTCGTATAAAGATATCCTTGTCTTGGTGGATGAATCGATCAAATCTTTCCCGAGGAGTGGCCTGGAAGCCGACAAATCAAGTAGTCATCACTACGGATGCCAGCCAACACGGGTGAGGAGCCCACATGGGAAAACAGTTGCAGCAAGGCCTATGGGATTCTCACCTTCGACAAGCCTCGTCAAATTTGAGAGAGTTGACCGCAGTATGGGAAGCCCTAAAAGCCTTTGCCCCTTTCGTCCTCCTGAAGAATGTAAAGATTTTATCCGACAATTCGACAACTGTAGCCTACCTGAACAAGCAGGGGGGAACAAGGAGTCGCCCCCTTTCCTTAGTGACAGCGAAAATCCTAAGATGGGCAGAGAAAAACCTACGGTCTCTATCCGCAACCCATGTGAGGGGAAAAGAAAATCAGGTGGCGGACTTCCTAAGCAGAGACCGGCTAAAGGCAGGAGAGTGGACATTGAACAGACAAGTCTTCAAGCAAATCTGTTCCAGATGGGGCACTCCAAGTGTCGACCTGTTTGCCACAAGAAAAAACACACAGGTCAGGGACTTTTTCTCCCTCTCAGTCCTAGATTGCCCCTTGAGTGTGGACGCCTTGTCAACTCCTTTGCCCCAACAACTTCTCTATGCCTTTCCCCCCTTTCCCCTGATACAAAGGGTACTGGGCAAGATCATGGAGGAAAATGCCCAGATCATACTGATAACGCCGTTCTAACCCAGAAGATCGTGGTTCCCAGTCCTGAAGAACCTGGCAGGGAAAGACTTTTGGATCCTCCCTCCCCAGCCGGATCTATTGTCTCAGGGCCCAGTTGTTCATCCCAAAGTCACCCAGATTCGCTGAAAGGAGTATACTGAGAGGAAAAGGATTTTCAGAAGCAGTAATATCCACCCTTTTGCAAAGTAGAAAAAATGTTACATCAAGGATATATCTGAGAGCTTGGGAAGCCTTTCTGAGGTTTAGTGGCGATAAATATGACCCTTCCGGAGAATTTCAGGTGGTGCTAATCTTGGACTTCCTTCAAGCGGGACTAGATAAGGGACTGTCTGCGTCCTCGGAGATGGAAAGGCTATTTCATAACCTAGACGTTAGAAGATGCATCCTGCAATATATGGAGGCCACAAAAGATCTAAGGAAGTCGAACCAGCTACTTGTGCAATATCTGGGTCTACATCGTGGACAGGCAGCTAGCAAGACTTCCGTCTCAAGATGGATTAAAGCCTGCATTGTCCTAGCCTATGAAACAGAAGGGCTAGCCCCTCCACCCTTGTTGAGAGCCCACTCCACCAGGGCAGTGGCCACATCCTGGGCTGAAGGGGCCTCGGCCTCGATAGAAGAAATATGTCGGGCAGCCACATGGTCCAGTCCAGATACCTTTTTTAAACATTACAAATTGGACGTCTCTGCAAATAGAGATTTGTCTTTTGGATGCAAAGTCCTGTCGGCAGTTGTCCCACCCTAATCATGTTTTCTATATTATTCCTCCACGTAGTGCCGGTAATTGGATTTTCCTTTAGCCTCCACAACGGCACGAGGAATCCCCCCCCCCCCCAAAAAAAAAAAAAGAGGGGATAATTTTGAATATTTAACATTTTCATTTCTATTACGCTCAGGAGAATTAATCCTGACCTCGTATGTTGAACGATATTGTTATTTGATATTATTTACTTCATTAAATTTGAATTGTTGCATCTATCTTTGAGTACTAGGTTACTAACTGGCAAGGTAAGAGGGAGGGGGCCCTTTATTGGCTGGGCTCGAAAGCTGTTTCCTGTCCCTGGAGAAGGCGGGGTAATCCTCCACGTAGTGCCGTTGTGGAGGCTAAAGGAAAATCCAATTACCGGTAAGAGTAATTATTTTTATTTTTTTACTCCATTTTACCAGTGTCATGAAGTACAATATGTGACGAAAAAACAATCCTCAGAATGCCCTGGATAAGTAAAAGTGTTTTAAAGTTATCACAACATTCATAGGAATATACCTCTGGTAGGCATGGTAACCTCAAGAAGGTTCCAGGCTACCACAACCACTGAACACCTTCCCTGACCTCAGCACGGCGAAACCACCTCAGCTGCCGTGATCACAATTGATCACAGCATCTGAGGGGTTAAATGTCTGGAATTTGCGTTTCTCCAATCAGACATTGGCCCGGTGTGTCTTCTGTTTAAAACAGCAGAAACCCAGCGGCAATGTTGTCCACTGAACTCAGGGGTGGACGCCATTTTTAAATACTGGGCTTTTGCCTTACATGTACGGCAGAGGTCTGGAAAGGGTTAACTGTGATCTAAGATGTAGATATACTGCACCCTAAGGCAAAAATGAAGGTGTGGCAGTCTGCTTCCACATGTCATTTCTCCGATTCTGTTGGACGATAGTCCATTTATTCATGTGCTGTTTACTCTTACCCCATTTTAGTTAAAAGGCTTATAATGAACTGTGGAGCATTTGAAATCTATAGATATTGGATCAAAGTATCTTATATCAAAGTCATATACTTGTTGGACTAATAGTTAAAATAAAAGTGAAAAACGTTTAGTAAAAATTTTTTGAAAATACACAATTTTCCTTAAAAAATGCTTTTCAGTGGAAGAAAGTTGCAAAAATAAAATGACTTCACATATTTGGTATTGACACATCCATAACAACATGCGCTATACAGTTATGTAATTTATCCCACATGGCGTAAGAAAAAATATATATACCATGTCGCCCTGCAAAAATCAAGCTCTGTAGGAAGAAAAATAAAAAAGTTGATGTGGCGATGCAAAAAATTTTTTTTTTTAAAGTGAATTTGTTTTTAGTCTGAAGGATGTGCAAGATATTGTGTCTATCAGTTTCCACCCAGAATACTAATGACAAAGAATTAGCATATATGACCACTTATAGAGTACATGTGTAATAGGGACAAATTGCTGCAAAAAGATTTATTGGAAGGGATACTGATGTGCTGAATTCTTTAGTTTTCTTTTTCCAAAGAGATTACCTCAGCTCCTTGTTCATGTAGTTTTTGCTGTGGAAAAGCCTGCAGACTTCACCCTTCCCATTTCAGCAGATGAAATTTGCTGGGGAGATACAAAGCATAAACTGACCTTCTGCAGATTTTTGTATGCATTGTGTAGATGATAATTCCTAAAATCTCACTCACTTTGCTGGTACTGTACAGTGCTGTGGATTTGCTGCACAAAAATCTATGATCAAATTCGCAGCTAATCAGTCACGTGTGGACATAGCCTAACAGACAACAGACCTGTTGACCAGAAGGGTTATTTAGTAAAACAGGGTCACATGTTTAACTTCCATACAGAGGACCTCCAATAATGAAATGCAGGTGTTTCTAAGGACGAGTTCACCATTTGGGGGGGGAGATACTCCGACCTCAGTTTTGCACATTTGGCATTCGTTTGAGCCATTTCCAGTTGAGATAATTTATTTTAGACAGAAAAAAAGTCCTACATGTAGAACTGCCAACCAAGCAGAGGTCGGAGAGAAAACGGAAAGAAACAGCACCCAAAAACAACTGCATGGCTCAAAAACTAGGTATAAATTCTAAGTGGGGTGACCAAGGGGATGTAGTTATGCAAGGCCTTAGAGAGAGAATCTGTACTCCTGAGTAGAAACAAAGTAGAAAAGTCAAAACCTCAGATCCGGCCCACGGGAGAAAAAAATAAAAACATAACGTTAAAAGGAACAGTAAGAATCACCCCCTTCCATTAACATATTGAAAACCTAGGTCCCATGGGCAAGAATAGTGATTTCCTCATCTCAAACAATGTATTACATAGTACATAAGGCCGAAAAAAGACATTTGTCCATCCAGTTCGACCTGTCATCCTGCAAGTTGATCCAGAGGAAGGCAAAAAAAACCTGTGAGGTAGAAGCCAATTTTCCTCACTTTAGGGGAATAAAAATTCCTTCCCGACTCCAATCAGGCAATCAGAATAAATCCCTGGATCAACGATATCTCTCTAGTAGCTATAGCCTGTAATATTATTACGCTCCAGAAATACATCCAGGCCCCTCTTGAATTCCTTTATTGTACTCACCATCACCACCTCCTCAGGGCAGAGAGTTCCATAGTCTCACTGCTCTTACCGTAAAGAATCCTCTTCTATGTTTTTGTGTTTTGAAACAAAAGCCAACAACAGTGGTGGATATACTGCCACAAAAATGTCAGTTTCAATAACTTGTCATGTGGCCTTGAGCATCAATTACAGCTTGACAGCGATGTCTCATGCTGTTCACAAGTCGACTTTTTATTGTCTGCTGAGACATGGCATCCCACTGTTCTTGAAGGGCGGCCCTCAGGTCAATGAGATTCTGAGGTACGGAGTTACGAGCCTCTACGCGACGACTCAGCTGATCCTATAGGTTTTCAATGGGATTCAGGTCTGGAGAAAGTGTAGGCCACTCCATTTGAGGTTCCCTGGTCTCCAGCAGCCGGTCCCTAATGATACGACCTCGATGAGCTGGTGCATAGTCGTCTATGAAGATGAAATTAGGTGTTGTTCATGCAGAGGCACAATGACTGGATTAATGATGTTATTCAAGTAGTATGGGATGGTCACTGTACCATTCACAAAGTGTAGGGCAGTTCTGTATTGACTAGACACACCTGTCCACACTAACTGATACCAAGTAAACACAAGCCTCCGTATAGAGATAATAAAATGTCTTTATTCAATATGACAAAAATACATAGAACGATGGTTAGTAAAATTAGCAGCAAATAGAACTCCCCCAAAAGAGAGGGCAAAGAGGAAGCCAGAGTCAGTAGGCATCAGCAAAAAACAAAATAAGGGAAATAACAGAGCATGCACCTGCCACTACCAGCACAGTGAGCATATCAAGGTAAAAAAGACCTTTGAAAGTTAATCGCTGGAAAGGCAGGAGCAAAGGATAAGAAACAGAAAATTCGCTGTTCTACCATGTGTGGCACGTCGACCCTGCAGCCTCCTCCACCCAACGCTGTTTCGCTCAACAGACTTCTTCCGGGGATGCATGATGTCAGTAGTACCTCCTCTTTTATTGCCACACTAATGAGGACAATTAAAAACATCTGAACGGGCTGTTAATTCAAAGCCAATCATGGCATGTTAGTAATCAGTCCAATTGGGATAGGGCGGACATGTGAGCAACAGCATAAGATACCCCGCACAATATAAGGTGACGCGCCAACATATATGCTAAAGACCCTTGACCCCATATAAATATGTTGTGAGGGGATAGGGTAGACTAAGTGGAAACAATAATATAGATAGCAAGTCGTCCTATAGTTTGTGGGTAGGGTGGACTAAGTAGGAACAGTAATCGTTAATTTCTAACAATTTGTTTTCCCTTAGTACCGTATAACAATTTAACAACCATTAACTAAGGGCAGGATATTTGTGTGCCACTGTTAGGACTAAGGGAAAAACAAATTATCGTTAGAAATTAACGATTCCCTTACGTCCTAACCAGTGGCACAGATGGGGATTAGCAAGTAGAAACCCCAAAGGGAGGGCCCTCATGCCTGGTGGAGGATAACACTGTCCGGCCAAATGAGGAATATATATCTATCCTAGAATCCACTCTATAGTGTGAGATAAAAGTGGAGTGAGAACTCCAAGAAGCTGATTTACAGATGACATCTAGTGGAATCGAGCTTCTTTCTGCAAAGGAAGAACCCTGAGACACATAAGACTCCCGAATTGCCTCTTTAATCCATCGACTGATGGAGGGCTTAGAGGCTTCCCTACCCTTGTGGGTACCGGAAAAAATGTTAAGCAGATTTTCTTCTTTCCTAAATACCTTGGACCACTCCAGGTAAATCCTGAGACATCGAGAATGGAGCCCTCTTTCTTCTGTGAAGGGGGGGGGGGGGGGGTGTAAGAGAAATTACCTGGTTGATGTTGCTGAATGAAGGCACCTTTGGAATAAAGGTAGGCAAGAACTTGAGCAGCACCCGATCTTGCAGGAACTTGGTGCACAGCTCAAAAGCAGAAAAAGCTTGGAGTTCCCCAACTCGCTTTGCAGAAGTAATTTTCCAGGCAAGAATTTTGAACTCCACCTCCTTTAAAGGCTCAAAAGGGAGGATGATAACCCCCTGAGCACGACCGTTACCCATACCGGAATAGGTCTGATTACTGTAGGCTTAACCTTGAAGCTCCCTTCAGGAACCTCTTGATAAGGGGTTCTTGAAAAATTGACCTGTTGAGACAGGCTGAGATAGCAGAAGTTTGCACTCTGAGGGTAGACGGTGACAACCACTTGCCCAGACCGTCCTGCAGGAACTGTAAGATGGTAGGCATGGAAGCATCTGTGGATGACCGTTGACGACTGGAACACCAATTTGAAAAAATCTTCCAAATTCTTGAATAAGATCTGTTAGTCTCAGATCTGAAGTGCTGTAGGGTTGTCAAGACAGACCCCGATAGCCCTTCTATTCTTGGAAGGGACTGATCAACCTCCAGGCTGTCAGGTTGAACATTTGGAGATCTGGGTGTCCCCCGACACCAGTACTCCCTCAAGGGGAAGTCTCCAAAATTGACCCAGACTCATTTGAATGAGTTAGGTAAACCAAGCTTCTTTTCGGCCAGTACAGAATGATGGCGATGACTGATGCTTGGTCCTGCCTGATTTTCATCAATACCATTGGAATAGTTGGAATTTTACTTACGTAATTATACTTTCTTCGAGTCCGAAGGCAGCACAGAAGGGATATTTCCCGTCCCAGTCACTCTATCATAGGACCGCCCACCTAGAAAAAAATCTAACAATCAAACAATTAACATAATTGACAACACCCTAGGTACTCTATATAACACGCCAAGGCACTGCATCCATTGTGTAATAACGTAGACCAACTCATGCAAGTAAAATTTATTGGGAGGGTTAGTGTGCTGCCTTCGAAGAAAGTATAATTACGTAAGTAAAATTCCAACTTTCTTCTTCGTCCTACAGCAGCACAGAAGGGATATAACATAGAAATTAAAGGGGGGGAAAGCTTTGTTTTACTGCTGACAAAACTGCTGTGCTGAAGGCTGAGTTCTCGGGTCCATTGCTGAGCCTGTAGTGCTGAACAAACGTAGAGGATGAAGTCCAGGAAGGTGCATTGCAGATGTCTAGGAGATCAACTTGCTGTCTTTCAGCCCAAGATGTAGAGGTTGCCCTCGTGGAGTGGGCCCTTAACGGCCGAGGCGGTTCTTTACCATCTAAGATATAGGACTCAGAGATGGTTGTTTTAATCCAACGACCCAGAGTGTCTTTTGAGGCTTTCATACCCTTCCTCGGACCAGAGAATAAAATGAACAAATTTTCTTCCTTTCGGAAATCTCTCAGCCTTTCAAGATAGCAAATTAATGCTCTACGAATGTCCAGAGTATGGAGTCTTCTTTCCTCATCTGACTTAGGGTCAGGGTTGAATACTGGAAGAACAGATTCTCTATTGATGTTAGTTGAAGACGCAACTTTTGGTCTAAATGAAGGCATGGTTCTTAGTCTGACACCATTCGGCAAAATTTTCAAATATGGCTCTCTGGAGGACAAAGCCTGCAATTCCCCTAGCCTCTTTGCGCAAGTGATGGCAATGAGAAAAAGGATCTTGTAGGATAACCAGCTAAGATCCACTTCGGCAATAGGTTCAAAGGGAGGACCTGTAAGTCTATTTAGAACCAGTGATAATTCCCAGATGGGCATAGGCGGTCTCACAGAAGGCCTCAACTTCTTCAATGCTCTGAAATATCTAGCTATTAAAGCGTCACCTGCATATTGTCCATCTGTCCAAGCATTAATGGCTGTCATGTGGACTCTTAATGTATTAGGCTTTAGGCCTTTTTCGTGCCCTTCTTCCAGGAATTGCAAAAAATCTGTTGTAAACTGCAATAGTAGACTGCTTTCTGGAGGACAGTAAAGTAGAAATGACCCCATCTGAAAGGCCCTTCTCTTTTAATCTTTCCCTTTCAGGTGCCACACGGTTAAATGCAACTTGTTCAGTTGAGGATGGTAAAGGTCTTCCTGTAGAAGAAGATCCGGGTAAAGAGGCAAAGTCCAGTGATCGTTTTTCAAAAGTTGAGATACGGCAGAAAACCAAGCCCTGCGGGGCCAATATGGAGCTATTAGAATTGCTTCCGGTGCTTCTGAGAGGAGTTTCGGTATGATCTGAGGTAACATTGGTATGGGAGGAAACAGGTAGACAAACTTGTGGCTCCAATTCAGAGAGAAGGCATCCAGACAGTCGGGTCTGTCTGCTCTCCTGAGAGAACAAAACTTCAGGGCTTTCTTGTTCTTCCTCGTTGCAAACAGATCCCATTCTGGACGACCCCATTTCTCCACTATCTGGGCGAAATATTTCGGGTTCAATTCCCATTCTCCTGGGCACACCTTCTGTCGACTGAGTCGATCTGCTCTGATATTCTCAGAGCCCTTTATGTGAACTGCCACTAGGCTGTGTAGGACTGGCTCAAATGGACTGTAGAGAGAGACAACGCGTTCCCCCTTGTTTGTTTACATAATATGCCGCTGTTGCGTTGTCCGTCTGCAGGAGAACTGATTTGTGGTAGAGATGAGGTTCGAAATGCTGCAGGGCTAGTTGAATGGCTTTCAATTCCCTGAAGTTTGAGGATCGCCTCATTGTGGTTGAAGGCCATTCCCCTTGAATCCACCGATCTCCCATGTGCGCACCCCAACCTTTTGCGGGAAGCATCTGTGGTTATCACTACTCTTTGAATGACTCGGAAATCTTTTCCTTTTTCCAGATTTTCTTCTCTTGTCCACCAAAGCAGCCCTCTGCGTGTTGCACATGATATCTTCATCATAGTGGTCAGTGATTTGGGATTCTTGTCCCAACAGTGAAGAATCTCTCTTTGCAGGTCTCTCATATGAGCCTTCGCCCATGGCACCGCCTCTATAGCAGCTGTCAATAACCCGAGGGTACTCATCGCCGAACGGATGGATATTTTCATTGTAGAGATCAACAACTGAATTCTGCGAATGATCTGAGCCACTTTGAGAGGAGGAAGAAATACCTTCATTACTTCTGAGTCTAATAAAAGACCCAGGAACTGGATTCTCGTAGTGGGGACCAGCTGCGACTTCTTTTGGTTGACAATGAACCCGACTTGCTGAAGTAGATTCAGAGCAGTGTGAAGATCCGATCTCAGAACCTCCTCGGAAGCTGCAATAAGCAACCAGTCGTCCAGATATGGCACTATCCTTAGACCTTGAACCCTCAGAGCTGCAATAAGGACGACCATCACCTTCGTAAAGATACGAGGTGCCGGAGATAGCCCCGAAGGGAAGGGCCCTGAACTGATAGTGCCAAATCCGACCTAGAGTCTTGACTGCAACCCTGAGAAATCTCCTCGATTCTTTGTGGATAGGTATATGAAGGTATGCATCTTTTAGATCTATAGATGCCATCACCTCCCCAGGTTGCAGGATGCTCAGGACAGATCTTATGTTGTCCATCTTGAATTTTATCTTCCTTAAATGGTTGTTTAGAAACCTTAAATCTATGATGAGGCGCCACCTGCCGTCTGGTTTTGGAACGGGGAACACTCTTGAATAGACCCCTGAATACACCTCCTCTTCTGGAACTCTCTCCAGAACATTCATCTGTAGGAACGCCCGAAGAAAGGGCATGATTCTTGGATCCTCCGTGTTGTTTAACAGGAACCTTTCCCTTGGAAGACGAACGAATTCGAGTGAATAACCGTTCTTGATGATATTCCGAATCCAGCTGTCTGAAGTGACACTCTCCCATTTCATATAAAAGCTTCTTAACCTTGCGCCTACAGTGAGGGCAGGCTTGACGTCAGAATTTTGAATTGGAGGCAGGGGCTTCAGAGGGTTTCTTCTTTCCCTTGTCCTGGTAGCGGGGGCGAAACTTCTTCCCTTGCTCCTGTCTATTACGACCCTGAAAAGAAAATCTTCCTCTCTGCGTACGAAATCTGGTAGATTTGGGCCTGAAAGTTTGCGGAAAGACTAAAGCCTTCTCTTTTTTATTTTCTTCCAGGATCTTATCCAACTGGGATCCTATTAACTTTCCCGGTTCAAATGGGAGAGCGCAAAAGTTGGATTTAGAGGAAGCATCACCCGTCCAAGGTTTTAACCAAATCGATCTTCTTGTGGAATTCGCTAAAGCCATGTTCTTGGCTGAGATCTTTATGACATCAAGCGGGAAATCACAAAGGAATTCCGCAGCCGTCTTAAGGGTCAATACTTGATCCAGCAGTTCATGCCTTGGTACCCCCGCTTGGATGTCTCTGGTTAGTTCGCTGAGCCAGACTCTTAACGCTCTTGCCACAGGCACTGAGGACATAGCTGCCTTCTGTAGAGAAGCCAGGTTGCAATGAGATCTCTTTAGGAAAGTGTCAGCTTTCCAATCCATAGGATCCTTTAATAGAGAAGAATCGTCTGATGGAAAAAATGATCTTTTGGACAGACGTGCAATGGCTGGATCAACTTTTGACGGTAATTCCCATTCCTCTGATGCGGCCGGGTCTAACTTGTATAGAGACTTGAAGCGAGGTCCTAAGTCCAGGCGTTTATCAGGTCTTTTCCATTCCCTTTCCATGATGGTCTTTAGAACCGGATGAGCAGGGAGGACTCTGGATTTCTTCTTAGGGAAGTAATACAGGTTCCCCTTATCCTGTACTAAATCTTCTTCATCATTAGTTTCCAGACAACGCTTTACGCGTCTGATGAGTTTTTCTGCTGAATCCTTTTTCAATAGAAAAAATTCTTCACTACCTGAATCTGAATCCGAGGATAGGTCAGATTGAGATACAATAGCTGATGATTGAGACATGTCATCTGAATGATGATGATGATGATGGCTTCTTTCCTTTTTACTGCCAGAAGTAGACGCCAAATTCAGCATATTTTCTCTGAACCAGGAAAAAAATTTTTTTTGCTTCTTCTGCTAACGTCTGTACACCGGGAACCAGGTCAGCCAGGCAAACGCACTGGACACAGACCGGCGACCTGCTACAGGTATTACCAGGCAAACGCACTGGTAGGCAACAGCCACAATACGCTATAGCAGGTCTGGGCTAGGAAACCATTAGCCAGACCGACGGAGCCTGAACAACGCAAGGCTCAAGTCCTTTCCAGGTGGGCAGCAAGGTGAGAATCACCTGCCAGAGTAAGGACTAGAAAAAACACAATGGATGCAGTGCCTTGGCGTGTTATATAGAGTACCTAGGGTGTTGTCAATTGTGTTAATTGTTAATTGTTTGATTGTTAGATTTTTTTCTAGGTGGGCGGTCATATGATAGAGTGACTGGGACGGGAAATATCCCTTCTGTGCTGCTGTAGGACGAAGAAGAATAGGGAAATTGGAGGGAAGATATAGGCCAGCCTGAACCTCCATGGGATTGACAATGCATCTCTTGCCACCGGGTTGTCCTCCCTGTAAAGGGAGCAATACCTCTCCACCTTGGTGTTGAACCCTGTTGCCATGAGATCGATCTCTGGCATGCCCCACCTGAGCGTTATCTCCTTGAAGACTTCTGGATGGAGAGACCATTCTCTGGTTGGAAGACCTTGGACGGCTGATTCAGCTGAGTTTCAATTCTGCCCAATGCAATATCACACCTATCTCTCTCTCTGTGCCTCCCTATTTGTTGATGTACATTACAGCGGTCATGCTGTCTGACTGTACTTTCACCGCTTTGCCTTGAATGCAGGGAGTGAAATAAAAAAGGCCTGGTTTGATCGCCCTGATCTCTAGGAGGTTTGATGACAATAACTTCTCCTGAGATGTCGAGGTTTCTTGAACTGTCTTGTCCAGAAGATGTGCTCCCCAGCCTACTAGGGATGTATCTGTGGTAAGTATGATCCAAGAGGGTCTTAGGGAGGATCGGGCATGGTAAGACAGGGAGTGCACGGAATTTAGTCCCATCGGACTGTGGTTCCACTTGGCTAGTACCTCCGATTGTAGTGGACGTAGGTGCCATAATGCCCAAGGAACTGCCTCTGCGGTTGATGACATTAGTCCCAACATTCTCCTCAAAGTACGAATGGTTACTTTCCGAGGTACTAAGAGAGAGTCTTTTGAGAGTCTCTTGAACAGATAGCCTTGGAAATGGCCATATCCACTTTTGGTACTGGCCCCCAAGTGGACAATTGATCTTATTTTAACGGGAAGGCAGACTTAAATCTTTTGGTCAGCATGGGACCTTTTCCTGGTTTCTTTCTAAAAATGTTTACGCATTTGGATTCCGTGAGGGGTACGGCGAGTTCATGGGAGATTTTATTTTTTGACACAAGTTAGTGGAATATGAGACTTTGTAAGAAAAAACAAAAACAAACAAAAAATGTCCGCTAACTTGTGCCAAAAAAAATGGCTGAATGGAGCCTTACCAGGGGGGGGTGATCAATGACAGGGGGGGTGATCAATGACAGGGGGGGGGTGATCAATGACAGGGGGGTGATCACCCATATAGACTCCCTGATCACCCCCCTGTCATTGATCACCCCCCATGTAAGGCTTCATTCAGACGTCCGCATGATTTTTACGGATCCATGGATACATGGATCGGATCCACAGAACGCATGCGGACGTCTGAATGGAGCCTTACAGGGGGGTTCTCAATGACTGGGGGTGATCAGGGTAATCAGGGTGATCACCCCCCTGTCACTGATCACCCCCCCTGTAAGGCTCCATTCAGACGTCCGCATGATTTTTACGGATCCATGGATACATGGATCGGATCCACAGAACGCATGCGGACGTCTGAATGGAGCCTTACAGGGGGGTTATCAATGACAGGGGGTGATCAGGGTAATCAGGGTGATCACCCCCCTGTCACTGATCACCCCCCCTGTAAGGCTCCATTCAGACATCCGCATGATTTTTTACGGATCCATGGATACATGGATCGGATCCACAAAACGCATGCGGACGTCTGAATGGAGCCTTACAGGGGGGTTATCAATGACAGGGGGTGATCAGGGTAATCAGGGTGATCACCCCTTCTGTTCCTGTGAGCGCGCGCGTTCACAGGAAATCTCGCGTCTCGCGAGAGGACGCGTATATGCGTCCAGGAGGAGTAAAACAACCACCTCCCGGACGCATATACGCGTACGGCGGTCGGGAGGTGGTTAAAAAGGTACTTTCCATTGGTGCCGAAAATAGTCTCCACCCCAAAAGGGGCGGAGCTAGCGCTAAAATCTAATCTAATATATAAAGTTGAGTGTATGTGTGTGTGTTTATGTCTGCTAAAGGAATCCGCACCGTCGCATTTACAAACGCAAAATTTGGCACGCAGGTACATCAGGTATCCGTGAAGGTTTTAGAACAGGTCTCAGCTCTCTAGGATGTACCGTTCCTGAGATATAAAAAAAAAATAATGCATTAGCCAATAGCAGCTTGGTCACATGACCCTTATCAGCCAATATAAGCTCTCATGTCCTTCAGCCTCCACATACAGTTTTACTTCAGGTTTCCATAACAACCCAGCCATTTATTTTCACTGCTGTAGATGAGCTTTAAAGGAAATGTGTCACCAGGATAATCGCTATTGAACTAAAGCAATGGTCTAATAGCATTTAGTACCTTATTTCAAGATGTGTCTTTTGTTCCAGCAATAGATGTTTTTATCCTCTGAAAATTGTTTATTTATTTGGTATGCAAATGAGCCAGTAAGGTGCCCAGTGGGGCGCGTCACTCTTGCAGGAAGGTGCCCAGACACGCCCCCTGCCACAATGTGCCCACCCTCAAAAAACTTAAAACCCCGCCCCCATGTCCTGCTAAGCCAAGCCCCTGATCCCATTAGGCAACTTCTGTCAGCTGCAGGGGTGGAAGGGTGGGTGACTTTCTCCCTGCAGCTCACACTTAGGCTCCACTACACTTAGGCTCAATTCAGACGTCCGTAGTGTATAGTCGTGGCAAGAAGTTTTGAGAATGACACAAATATTAGTTTTCACAAAGTTTGCTGCTAAACTGCTTTTAGATATTTGTTTCAGTTGTTTCTGTGATGTAGTGAAATATAATTACACG
This sequence comes from Bufo gargarizans, assembly GCF_014858855.1. Taxonomy (NCBI): domain Eukaryota; kingdom Metazoa; phylum Chordata; class Amphibia; order Anura; family Bufonidae; genus Bufo; species Bufo gargarizans. The sequence goes on along the minus strand of NC_058081.1, from coordinate 341,940,242 downwards.
CACTTCATACGTTTCAAAGGCTTTTATCGACAATTACATGACATTTATGCAAAGAGTCAGTATTTGCAGTGTTGGCCCTTCTTTTTCAGGACCTCTGCAATTCGACTGGGCATGCTCTCAATCAACTTGCGGGCCAATTCCTGACTGATTTCAACCCATTCTTTCATAATCACTTCTTGGAGTTTGTCAGAATTAGTGGTTTTTGTTTGTCCACCCGCCTCATGAGGATTGACCACAAGTTCTCAATGGGATTAAGATCTGGGGAGTTTCCAGGCCATGGACCCAAAAGTCAACGTTTTGCTCCCCGAGCCACTTAGTTATCACTTTTGCCTTGTGGCACGGTGCTCCATCGTGCTGGAAAATGCATTGTTCTTCACGAAACTATTGTTGGAAGAACTTGCTGTTGGAGGGTGTTTTGGTACCATTCTTTATTCATGGCTGTGTTTTTGGGCAAAATTGTGAGTGAGCCCACTCACTTGGATGAGAAGCAACCCCACACATGAATGTTCTCAGGATGCTTTACTGTTGGCATGACACAGGACTGATGGTAGCGCTCACCTTTTCTTCTCTGGACAAGCCTTTTTCCTGATGCCCCAAACAATCGGAAAGAGGCTTCATCAGAGAATTTGACTTTGCCCCAGTCCTCAGCAGTCCATTCACCATATTTTCTGCAGAAGATCAATCTGTCCCGGATGAGAGAAGTGGCTTCTTTGCTGCCCTTCTTGACACCAGGCCATCTTCCAAAAGTCTTCGCCTCACCGTGCGTGCAGATGCGCTCACACCTGCCTGCTGCCATTCCTGAGCAAGCTCTGCACTGGTGGCACTCCGATCCCGCAGCTGAATCCTCTTTAGGAAACGATCCTAGCGCTTGCTGGACTTTCTTGGACGCCCTGAAGCCTTATTAACAAGAATTGAACCTCTTTCCTTGAAGTTCTTGATGATCCTATAAATTGTTGATTGAGGTGCAATCTTAGTAGCCACAATATCCTTGCCTGTGAAGCCATTTTTATGCAATGCAATGATGGCTGCACGCGTTTCTTTGCAGGTCACCATGGTTAACAATGGAAGAACAATGATTTCAAGCATCACCCTCCTTTTAACAGGTCAAGTCTGCCATTTTAACCCAATCAGCCTGACCTAATGATCTCCAGCCTTGTGCTCGTCAACATTCTCACCTGAGTTAACAAGACGATTGCTGAAATGATCTCAGCAGGTCCTTTAATGACAGCAATGAAATGCAGTGGAAAGGTTTTTTGGGGATTAAGTTAATTTTCATGGCAAAGAAGGACTATGCAATTCATCTGATCACTCTTCATAACATTCTGGAGTATATGCAAATTGCTATTATAAAAACTTAAGCAGCAACTTTTCCAATTTCCAATATTTATGTAATTCTCAAAACTTTTGGCCACGACTGTATATTACTAAATATTATGGTACCTGTATAACCACAGACAATAGAGTATCCCATAAGCAACATAGCAGCACCCACAGTGCTCTTCTAATACCACCAAGTCAGAAAAACACGTCCAATCACATTATACTTCAAAAACACAGTCACAAATAGAAACAGACAAATTACTTGCAGAAGTGATGTCCGTGTTTGCTTGTAAGGATTCCTATAAGGCCTCATTCAGACGACCGTATGTGTTTTGCGGATCCGCAAATATGTGGATCCGTTCTTCCTTGATAACATACGGAAGCACTCCCGTATGACCTGCATTTTTGCGGAACCATAGACTTGAATGGGGCTACGGAACGTTTAATGCGGACAACTATAGGACATGTGAGTTTATTTTTGCGGATCCGCGGAACGGAACTACGGATGCGGACAGCACACGGTGTGCTGTCCGCATCTTTTCAAAGCCCATAGAAATGAATGGATCCGCATACCATCCGCAAAAATGCGGAACGGATGCGGATCCGTTCATACGGTCGTGTGAATGGGCCCTAAATGAAATACTGCAGGAGAATAATGTGAACACTAACCTGAACCACTACTGCTTTTCGAGGTGAAAGATCTAAAGAGGTGTTCCCAATTGGCGAAGATGTTCCAATTAGTCCAACACATGCAGTTACAAAAGATATGCACAAAGACAACAAAGTCCACTTTCACTAGTTCAAATCTGAATCCGGTGGATATAGATGGCTGGGTGACATCACCATTGCTGCTATGGAGGCCAGAAAGGGACATTTCAATCTGATGCATTTCAGAAAAATGCATTTTCCTTCCTCGGGGGTGCTGATTCCGCTCTTTCCCCTCCCTCTGGTCTGCAAAGGGAGTGAATACAAGTGCTGCCCTGAGTGACATATCTGACTGCTGGGATACTCGGCAGCATGTTGTATGTGCAGGACTACAAGTCCCAGCTGTACAATGACACTGCTGATACACACAGGATCTTCTCCCTACCTGTTCTTGAGCAATGCTCTGCAGAACTCCTCTAGTCTGTCAGCTCCTGTGCCCAGCATTTGTCTCCTCACTGCCGGCAGCTATTCAGTAAAGCCTCTAGCCCTGAGTCTGTGTGGCTGAAGGTGTTAATCTTTCCTGAATAATCCAGTGGGAGGGAGACACAGGGCTGATGGCAGCAGCCAGCAGGGGGGTGTGGCCATCACTGTGACATCTCGTGTACAGACTCATATCTGCTCTCTCAGGCTTGTGCACAAAACTTTATCAGAGTAAGGAGAGACGCTGACATCACAGGTCATGTGATCCTCAGTGAAATCTGAGAAAGCAGCAACTGGAGATGCAGTAAGTACATGGTAAAGCCTTTACATTTGATTAGTTAGAAACATTACAAAGAACAAAAAAAACTACCGCTAACTCGGAAAACCCCTTTAAAGAGGACCTTTCATCTGTTTAGCCCTAGTCTAATTAGGGTCTTACATTATAGGGCGGCCCCAACTGATGCCATTGTACTTTATTTTTTTTCAAAGACCCGCTGTTGTCCCCCGTTGATTTTGGCGCCTTAAATTCTAATTAGCCGACTTGGTTACACTAGGCGGAGACTGGAGTGGTTCTCTTCTCCCTGGCTATGAGCGCATCCAATCAGCGAGCACCGCTCATAGCCATGGAGAAACTCATTCTCCCTGGCTATGAGCAGTACGCTCTGATTGGATGCGCTCACAGCCAGGGAGAAGAGAACCGCTCCAGTCTCTGCCTAGTATAACCAAGTCGGCTAATTAGAATAAAAGGCGCCGAAAACAGCGGACGAACGGGGGTCTTTGAGGAAAAAAAAAAGTGTGATTACATCAGTGGGGGCCACCCTATAATGCAAGACCCTAATTAGACTAGTAAAGAATAAATCAAGGCAACTGGACTTACTGTAGATTTCTTGAAAACGTTTCACTCGTTCTTCCAATGAGCTTTCTCAATTCTGAGTGACTGTACAAGAATTCTCTGGGAATAAATATGTAACTGAATCAACATCTGGTAATTATACCCAGCATGGGGTCAAAGGTGTTGATGCCATTATCCTAATTGAAGTCAGTAGGTGATGACCTCCCAGAAAAAGGTGTCAAGACAGCATTGTATGTGGCAGACAATAGATGTCTAACCCCCCGCCTCTATTCAAGCTTGGCTTCTCCATTTTTACATAGATGGCTCCTTCACACCTCGTTTGTACCAATCAGCATTATTCTTTACAGATATACCATGACCTGGATAAATGAGAACCTTCACAGACTAATTAGACTAGGGTTAAACAGACGAAAGGTCCTCTTTAAGAATCTTTTAGCTGTTCATTCAATGGGAGCTACCATGTTTGCTTAGACCAAATGACCGAATTTAGGAACTTTAACGGGGGGGGATCCTCTGTTTTTCATATGGGAACGGCCATATTTGGTAGGAGTATTGTGTGAAGCTATGAAGTTCTATTTCACATTTTAGCCCCTTTAGCATATGGGCATCAAAGTTAAAATCCACCCAGTTTCTACACAGGACATCTTATTAATGAAGTCACCCTTCCGGTAACTTAGAATAATCTTTTCTACTCCAACCATTTTCTTTTGTTTTTATTTATAGCTCCTAGATCAAGGATCAGCAACCTCTGGCACTCAAGTTGTTCAGAAACTACAACTCCCAGAATGTTTCCTTCACTTCAATGGGAGATAAAAGCCGCCAAACAAGTTTGCATGTTGGGAGTTGTAGTTTCACAGCAGCTGGAGAGCCAAAGTTTGCTGATGAGTGTCCCTTAAAATCATTTTTGTTAACCCCTTAATGACCACTAATATGCCTTTCTACTGATGTAAACAAAGTTTTTTTTTAGCTAAACAGCTGGCTTTAATCAATCATTACATGTATCCAAAATGGTGCATTAAAAAGTATAACTTGTCATGCAAAAAATAAGACCTCATACAAGTACATTGATGAGAAAACAAAAAAGTTATAGCTCTTGGAATGCGATTTTAAAAATATTTGCGTCGGGGGGCGTGGCCAGCTACCGGCATGTGAGCACGCATTTGAGACCTGCTCCGATTCCCCTTCTCAATCCTGCTTAATCCTAGCAACCTGCCAACTCCTACCACTGAGTGGACAGTGTGCAAGCGCATGAGGAAACCCCGCACACCAAACATGGGTCCAAACAAAGCGCAAAATGCAGCTGAAAAGCTCAAAGAATACGCGAGGCAAGAGGCCCAACATGGCGCCGTCGCGCCTTCACCATCGTGCACGGTGGTCACCTGTGGTCAGGCAGCACAGCAACTGGAAGCAGAGGAACCGGAGTTCACCCTGAAGACAGCCTATGTCCAGCTAATGTCAGCGATCTCCTCCTGCCAGACATTGCTCACTGGAAAGATTGAGGAGGTGAGGGTGGATCTGGGCCTGCTTCGGCTGCTCAGAGATTGTGTTAAGAACACTGAGGACAGGGTCTCTACCCTGGAAGACCTGACTAGGTCCTTGGTGGGTAAAGCACTCTGTAAATCAGTGGGAGCAGAAATGTGATGATTTGGAGAACAGAGCCAGATGAAATAATGTCCGAATCCTGGGTCTCCCGGAAAAAGCAGAGGATCGGGACCCTGCCACTTTTTCTCGAGCTGTGGTTCGAAGCACAATTCCCAGAAGCACCATTCTCCACTGCATACGCCATAGAAAGAGCGCACAGGGTTCCCGCCAAATCCCCTGCTCCTGGAGCTCCACCGAGGCCTCTACTTACGAGATTATTAAATTGAAAAGACCGGGATCTCATTCTCAGCCAAGCAAGGAATAAGCAAGTAATCAAGCATGAAAATGCAACTATTTCCTTATTCCCGGATTTCTCTGCCGACCTACAAAAGAAGAGAGCTACAGTTGTCTCAGTTAAACGGCGCCTCCAGGACCTGAATCTGCAGTACTCCATGGCATATCCAGCGCGCCTACGAGTAGTGGACGGCGAGAAAACCATTTTCTTCGCTGACCCCAAAGAAGCGGAAGATTGGGTCTCCAGAAAATCGGGACGTTCAGGACCACACTGATGTATTGGAAGCGTATATTGCACAAGTATTCCTGTTGTTCGGTGATCTTTCGATCGTCATAATACCCACCTGTCATTGTGCCTTCAGATGCAGGACGTGATGATCCATGTAATCCTGTTAGCTGCCTTGGTTGCAGATCTCCCTCGTTCGGGTGTTATGTTATAACTTATCTTACTTTTCTTATGCACACTATGCCACTATCTGTGAACATATGTTGTATGTTGCTTATGATAAAATGGGGTGGGAGCAACACCTGCATAGGTATTCCATCTATTTGCACTATGCAGGTCCCTGAAACCTTGGCCCTCATACTAGTTGGACTAGATTCTAACGTCCATCTACTCACTTTGTTATTTATATTTACCAAGTTATGTACCTTTAGGTTTTGTTCCATCCAGGTGTGGGTTTCTCTCCTGGTAAATGGAGGGGTATCAGGGCATTGGTGTCAAAAAACAGATTGCATCTCTCCAGCGGAAAGAGTAGGAGAGAGTAGGAGGATATCCTATAAGAACAGGGATAAATCGAAAATGGCCCCCATGAAGGTTTTGTCGTGGAGTGTAAGAGGATTGGGGGATTCCAAGATAAGGATAGCGGTATTTTCACACATTAGCTCCTTTAACCCAATCATTACTGGCCTGCAAGAAACTCACCTGACGCTGGAGACCGGGTGTAGACTTAAAAAACCCTGGGTTCAATACTTAGCTAATGCATATGGAAGCTCACACTCCAGAGGGGTCGCTATATTGGTCCATAGAAGCCTTAGGTGGGAGGTGCATCACTCAGTTATGGATATGGAGGGGCAATATATTTTCTTATATGTGTATATTAACTGTGTCCCTTACGTGGTGATTAATGTGTATAATCTGCCGCCTGCCACTACCTCTCTACTGCAGACTGTGATAGGATTTGTGATACAATATCCCAATGTTAGACTGCTCTGTATGGGCGACTTTAATCTGGTAATGCACAATGAGTTGGACAGATTCCCCAGGGATTCTGGTAGGAATAGTGGCTCTCCTTCTGACACTGTTCTGTTGAGAATAGCTGCAGAGATGAAGTGGTTGGATTTGTGGCGGATCAGACATCCGCTTTTACAGGAATACTCATGCTTCACTCCTTCCAGGGGAGCTCTTTCCAGGATTGATTACATTTTAGAGAATGTCTTAGTATACACCGATCTTGATGATGTGAGATATGGGCCTCAGGGTCCCTTGGAGAGCTTGTAGAGCTAAAACTCCCTGATGTTGTTAGACAGGGAAGAAAGATGTGCATACATCCTTTCTGGTTATCTCTTGTCACCACTATTGACAGGGTTCCGGATCAGCTGATGATGTTTCTGGAGGTGCAGCATGTTGACACGGATGGTTTATTGCTTTGGGAAACGATGAAGGCGTATCTGAGAGGTTGCCTTAAATAGTCAATATCCTTCATCAAGAAAGATACACAGCGCAAAGAGGTGGAACTACACACTAGATGCAAAGAGGCAGAAAATGCTTTCACAACTTCCCCGACTGAGGAGAACAGGCTAGAATGGCTTAATAGAGGCAGATTATACATGTTACATTTGTCAGAAAAAAGCAACGGCAAATCATTTTTCCTCAAGGCCCCAGGACCAGACGGCATTCCGAAGTTTACTCCAGATATGTGGACATACTAGGCCCACAACTTCACAAATTATATTTGACTGCCCATACCTGTGGGTGTTTACAGGACTCTATGTATGATGCCACAATTGTGGTTATTCTAAAGCCCGATAAAGACCCGTTGGGAGTGTGGATCATACCGCTCTATCTCTCTTTTGAATCTAGATTATAAAATACTTACTAGAGTTCTGGCAACTTGCCTTAACAGAGTGGTCACTTCAGTGGTGCATAGGGACCAGTCAGGTTTCATGCCGGGCAGATCAACCTCTGATAACATCAGGAGGGCGCAGGTGATTGCACAGATAGGGGCGGCTGAGGGTAATCACTGGGCTCTGGCCTCCTTGGACACTGCTAAAGCCTTTGATTCGATAGAGTGGACATTCCTGCTTACTGTATTGAAGAGCTTTGGCCCAAAATTCATCAGATGGGTCAAGATATTATACAAACGACCGAGAGCCAATATATTAATAAATGGCCATCATTCTGATTCTTTCCCACTGAATAGAGGTACGAGACAGGGGTGCCCTTTAACGCCTCTGCTTTTTGCGGTCGCAGTGGAGCACCTAGCTCTTAGAATTAGGCAGGATCAGATATACACAGGTATCTTCATGGGATGCAGGGAGGATAAAATTAGGCTTTATGTGGATGATTTGCTTTTGTTTATGACCAACCGCGTGGTCGCGCTCCCTAGAGCAATCGAGATTATGTAGCAGTTTGGCAAATTCTCGGGATTGCACATAAAATGGACCAAATCCGCTATTATGCCTTTTTGGAACTACACATGGTCCCTTCCCCTTTCCATCATGGGTAGATTGATTTTAGTTAAAATTATATTACTACCTAAGGGCCTATATCTCCTAGCTCATGCTTGCGCACCCATATCTAAAGGGTTCTTTGATCGTATCCACACCATGATTGCCTCATGAGCACTTACATTTGAGCACTCTCTGGCCAGTCCTGGAAAATTCACACTGCCCTCGAGGTCGCCTGCTGCCCCTTCACAGGTTAGCACGTCAAGTGTGGCAGGCTTCTAAATTACATTTATATAAGGATCTGCCCGATGACATCCCGTTGTGGGATAACCCAATGCTTTCTCATCTAAGGCTACTTTCACACTTGCGTTCGGTGCGGATCCGTCTGGTATCTGCACAGACAGCTCCGCACCTATAATGCAAACGATGGTATCCGTTCAGTGCGGATCCGTCTGCATAACAGCTTTTTCAGATCTGAGTTTTCACGATCGTGAAAAAATTCAGATCCATCAGTATATTCTAACACAGAGGCTTTCCCATGGTGATGGGGACGCTTCAACTAAGTATATTCTAAGAACTGTGTACATAACTGCCCCCCTGCTGCCTGGCACCACCCGATCTCTTACAGGGGGCTGAGATCCGCACAATTAACCCCTCAGGTGCCGCACCTGAGGGGCACCTGTGCTTTTAATACTGGGGAGGGAGGGGGGGCCACACTGGCCACCAATGCTTTTAATACTGGGGAGGGAGGGGGGTCTGGCCCCTGCTGCCTGGCAGCACCCAATCAGGGGGCTGAGATCCGCACAATGAACCCCTAAGGTGCGGCACCTGAGGGGTTAATTGTGCGGATCACAGCGCCCTTTAAGAGATCGGGTGGTGCCAGGCAGCTGGGGGCAGTAATGTACACAGTTCTTAGTATATTAACTCCTATAATTGCACAACACACCAGCGGTAATGTTCATACAAAATCTTTATTTAACATATATGCACAAAAAATTCATAAATATTATAAAATACAAACTCAGTAGGGAAATGCAGGAAAGTGTGGATGAAAAGCCCCCCAATACCAGTACATATATAAATAAGTAATATCTGTATCAAGTTGCCGCTGCCCATGTGCTACACTGGATACTGTGTAAATGAAAAATGCCAAATTCAATGTGCTCCGAATCAGTCAGCTCTTTGAATCCACAACCTCACCACAGGCTGCACCAGACACACCTGGGTGGATTGAGATGACTAATGAGTATACCAATGTGCAGAAAGACACAGCATAGATCCAGTGACACAGATGGGCAGTCAAAGTGGCATATGCAGTACATAACATATATCAATACTAGACCTGGTAAATGGGGGGGCGGCCCGACGTCCGTTTCGCACGCTGGCTTTTTCACAGGGCACAGTATATTCTAACTTGAAGTGTCCCCATCACTATGGGAACGCCTCTGTGTTAGATCGTGAAAACTCAGATCCGACAGTATATTTTAACTCAAATCCAATGGTATTTTCTAACATAGAGGCGTTCCCATGGTGATGGGAACGCTTTAAGTTCAAATATACCATCGGATTGGAGAAAACTCCGATCCAATGGTATATTAATAGGGACTCCTGACTTTACATTGAAAGTCAATGGAGGACGGATCCGTTTGCAATTGCACCATATTGTGTCAACGTCAAATGGATCCGTCCCCATTGCCTTGCAAGTCAGGACGGATCCGTTTGGCTCCGCCCGGCCAGCAGCGTTTGGGTGTCAGTCTCCTGAGCGGAATGGAGGCAGAACGGAGCCAAACTGATGCATTCTGAACGGATCCGCATCCATTCAGAATGCATTGGGGATGTACGGATCCGTTCGGGGCCGCTTGTGAGAGCCTTCAAACGGATCTCTCAAGCAGAACCCCAAACGCAAGTGTGACAGTAGCCTAAAATCGATGGAAGGGGCTGACATGTGGAGGCTTCATGGAGTCTGCACACTGGAAGACCTGTATGAAGGTGGGCTCTTGCGTTCCTTCTCGCAGATCCAGGACAAATTTGGAGTGCCCCGCTATATGTTTTTCAGATACCTGTAATTGAGGCATGCCCTACAGGCCCAGCTCAGAGAGGTAGGGAGTAATAACTCGAAATATCACTTGATTGGAGTGTTGAGATCGCAGGGTCCGAGGGATCATTTCCGTGCTGTACACACACTTGCTTTGCAATCGCATGACAATGAACCCTCTTGCCATTGAGAATAGGTGGAAGTTGTCCATACCCACTCTGACAGAAGATGATTGGAATGAGGCACTTCTGACTCCGAACAGGGTTTCACCCTCTATTAATAATAGAATGATTCAGTTGTTCATACTACACAGGAGTTACCTCACTCCAACCAGGTTACATAAGATGGGAAGAAGTCCTCATAATAGGTGCCACAGACGCTCAACAGATAATGCCGACATTTGGCACATCTTTTGGGAATGCAGCTATATATGTCGTTTCTGGACTCTGCTCCTTGGGGTGCTGTCTACTATGGTCCCTTCGGTGCTACGCCCGGGGAAGCCAATTCGACCCGGGGCTCGCTCCACCCAGAGACCAGGGAAGCAAAATGCGACCCAGTGTCCTCTTGCTGAAAAAAATACAATAAAATATATATATATAACAGGAGTAGAGTCTTAAAATGTCACCACCTTATCCGACACTAAGCAAGACTGGGGTCCTCTCGGTGGAGCATGGGTGTATAGCCCGTGGAGGAGGAGCTCTTTTTTTTTTGCATAGTGTCGCCTCCTAGTAATGACCTAGGCTATACCCATGGTCTGTGTCTCCCAGAGGAATCTGCGAGAAAAATACTTTTTGGTTTTCAATTTTAGCATTCCATATACCAGATTATATTGTGTAAAATAAGGTGACGCAAACCCAATTTGGCTATAACAGCCAAACGAAAGAAAACCGGTATTAGACTTACCGGTAATTCAGTTTCCATGAAATCACCATGACGTCCACAAGGAGATTGACCCATGACCTCTGTGGGGGCAGGAAACAGAGAAGAGGTTTAATTGCCCCCTCCCACCACCACACCTCAGTGTTCCAAAGATATCAAGTGCCAGAAGTGTATTAGTATTTCCCAGTATTACAGCATACCAGAAAAATACCAGATAAAAAACTTCAAACAAAAGAAAGGGAGGGAATATATGGGCCATCATGGTGATTTCATGGAAACAATTACCAGTAAGTCTAATTCCGGTTTTCCCATATTATCACCATGACGGCCACAAGGGGAGTTATAAAATTATTTCTTATGGGTGGGGGCAACCGCTTGAAGAACTTTCCGACCAAAGGAGAGGCCAGAGGTTCGATATAAATCTAAGCGGTAATGTTTCACAAATGTGTGAATACTAGACCAGGAGGCGGCCCTGCATATATCATCCAGGGAGGCCCCTGCTCTTTCAGCAAAAGTAGTGGAGACAGCTCTGGTAGAATGTGCCCTAATATTGGAAGGAGGATCCAGATCTTGATTCTTATAGCATAGGGTAATAGTGTCCTTTATCCATCTTGCAATGGAGGATTTTGAGACCCTGGATCCCTTATTTTTTCCAGCAAATTGGACAAGCAGGCTGTCAGACTTCCTGAAGTCCCTAGTGGCTTCTAAGTATCTAAGGACTGTACGCCTAACATCAAGGGAATGAAATTTCTCTTCCTCCTGATCCTGAGGATTGTTTAAAAAAGATGGAAGGAAGATCTCTTGGCCTCTGTTGCGGTCTGAGGCTACCTTTGGCAGGAAACCTGGGTCTAATTTAAGCACAATCTTATCATCAGTGATGGCAAGATATGGTTCCCTAATAGAGGGGGCTTGAATCTCTGCTAATCTCTTGGCCGAGGTAATTGCTATAAGAAAAGCGGTCTTGAATGAAAGCAATTTAATTGAACAGTTCTCCAACGGCTCAAATGGGGAACACATAAGGTTGTTGAGCACTAGATTTAAGTCCCAGGTCGGGGTGCGGGATCTTAGCGTGGGTCTAGGTCTACGGGCAGCTCTTATAAATCGTTTAATCCATCTATTGTCTGCCAGGTCGGCATCAAAGAAGGCGCTTAATGCAGAAATTTGAACCTTTAAAAAGGTAGATGGAGAGAGGCCTATATCCAGACCTTTTTGTAGAAATTCCAGATTTTTTTTAATGTTAGGCCCTTCAAGATTTGGATTCTTTTCACCTGACCATGAACAGAACCTTTTCCAGATCTTCAGGTATATCGCAGATGTCACTTTTTTCCTAGAACATCTCAAGGTGGCTATAACTTTGTCCGACAGGCCTTGGGATTTTAAGAGGGAGACCTCAGGATCCAAGCCGTGAGTTTCAGGAACTCCGGATGGAGGATGTAGCAAAGGACCCTGGTATTGGATGTCCCCTCTGAGTGGGAGTCTCACTGGTTCATCTATTGCCAGTTTTAAGAGCGGAGCGAACCAACTTTTTGGGCCAGAACGTGGTGATCAATATTACTGTGGTTCTTCCCTCCAGAATCTTCAGAATGACCCTCGGGATGAGAGGCAATGGAGGGAATGCGTACCCTAGATCCCAACACCATTTTAGGGAGAAGGCATCTATTCTCAAGGGATGATCTCCCGCATTTAGGGAGCAGAATGTTTGTACCTTCGTATTCTTTTTTGATGCAAACAGGTCTATTGTAGGAAGCCCTCATTTCTGGGTAGCATATTGAAGACCTCTAGATTCAGTGCACACTCTGTGTGATCTACTACTTGTCTGCTCAAAAAGTCCACTTCTAGATTCTGGGATCCCTTCAGGTGCATTGCAGAGATGGATCTTAGCTCTTTCTCTGCAAAGTAGAAAATTTCCTCTGAGATATTCTGGAGTCTCCTTGATCGAGTACCTCCCTGATGTTTCAAGTAGGAGACCACGGTCATGTTGTCCGATAGGACCTTCACGTGCTGTTTTCTTATCAGCTGTCTGGCTGAAAGTAGAGCTTCTCTTACCGCATACAGCTCCCTGAAATTTGAAGATTGGACAGATATGAGATGCTTCCACGTTCCCTGGAAATAAGCTCTGTCGATTTTCGCTCCCCATCCAGATTTGCTGGCATCCGTGAAGATCGTAATTGAAGGCGATTTGATCCATGGAACCCCCTGGGAAAAATTCTTCTCCTTCGTCCACCATGAGAGCGATATCTTTACTGACCCTGGAATCCAAATTTTGGAGTCCAGAGAGCCTTTCTTCTTGCGCCAGTGGGACAATAGCCAGTTCTGTATTACTCGACAGTGAGCCTGCGCCCACTCGACAGAAGGTATACAGGAGGTTAGGAGACAGAGAAGGCTCATTGCTTCCCTCACTGAGCATTTCTTCCGGTGTTGGAAGTGCCTCACCTTGTTTACCAGGGACTGGATCTTGATCTGTGATAGGAAGGTAGACTGTGTTAGGGAGTCTAGTGTAACTCCTAGGAACCTCACCTTCGTGGATGGTACTAACATTGACTTGGGTTCGTTCACTATCCATCCTAGCTGTGACAGACGGGATAAAGACCGTAATTAGACTTACCGGTAATTCTGTTTCCTTGAGTCCACCATGACGGCTCTACTATGAGATTGACCCTTGACCTCTGTAGGGGCAGGAACACAGAGTTTAAAAGGCCACCACCCACACTCACCAGCAGTGCTTTCCAGATTACCAAGTGGGTGTAGCCTTAACCTAGGCAAGTATATGAATATATACTTTTTTTTTTTTGGAGTATTAATTCATACTCAACCCCTCCTTAAAACTCAGGGGGGGAAATCTGGGCCGTCATGGTGGACTCAAGGAAACAGAATTACCGGTAAGTCTAATTACGGTCTTTCCATTTCGTCCACCATGACGGCTCTACTATGAGAACTACCAGATTATTAAACCGGGTGGGTAACCGCTTGTAGAACCTTCTGACCGACGGTTAAATCCGTAGAAGCTTACACATTGATCCGGTAATGTTTGATAAAAGTACTTATATTCGACCAGGTGGCTGCTTTACAGATCCTGTCAAGGGAGACACCACCTCTTTCTGCCCATGAGGACGCCATAGCTCTTGTAGAGTGAGCTTTTATATTCGTGGGGCTGTCTAGACCCGACTTCTGGTAGCAGCAAATAATAGTAGATCTGATCCATCTTCCGATCGTGGCTTTGGATGCCTTTTTCCCTTTGTTTGGACCCCCATACTGAACGAAAAGGTTATCATCTTTCCTAAATTCTTTTGTTGAGTCCAGGTATTGTATGATAGTATTCCGGACGTCCAGGAGCTGGAACTGATCTTGTGATGGGTCGCCTTTGGGAAAAGATGGAAGGATGATCTCTTGGTCTCTGTGAAAGTCCGACACTACTTTAGGGAGAAAACCAGGATCTAAACGTAAAACTATTCTGTCCGGGAAGATCGTGAGGTATGGTTCCCTGCAGGACAACGCTTGGATTTCACCCAGACGTCTGGCTGAAGTGATTGCCACTAGGAAGGCTGCTTTTAAAGATAGGTGTTTGAGAGACATCTCTTGCGTAGGAGAAAAAGGCGAATTCGTAAGGTTTTTTAGGACCAGGTTTAGATCCCATTGAGGTGTCCTAGGGGTTAAGGAAGGTCTCAGTCTTGAGGCAGCTTTTATGAACCTCCTTATCCACCTGTGACTGGCCAGGTCTGTATCATAACAAGCCCCCAAAGCAGAGATCTGTACTTTGAGAGTGCTTGGTCTAAGGCCCAGATCTAACCCACGTTGGAGGAAGTCTAGCACTTTTTTGATATTGGGGGAAGAGTTTACGGGAGGAGTCTGGCCTAGCCAACTACAATATTTCTTCCATATCTTCAGATATATTGCAGAAGTAACTTCTTTTCTACTGGACTTAAGGGTGTTTATGACTTTTTCTGATATCCCCTTGCTCTTTAGGATTTCGCGTTCAGGATCCAGACCGAAAGTCTGAAAAGACCTGGATTCTGGTGAAGAATTGGACCCTGAGAGATAATGTCCTCCTTTGGGGGGATTATCCAGGGTTGTTCCAGAGCTAGTTCTTTTAACACTGGGAACCAATTCCTTTTTGTCCAGTACGGGACAACTAGTATTACGGTTTCTGGGTCCGATCTTATCTTCTGCAGCACCCTGGGTATTAAAGGCCAAGGGGGGAAGGCATAGGCTAGATCCCAAGACCACCTGACTGAGAATGCGTCTGTCGCCCAAGGGTTGTCTCTTGGGTTTAGGGAGCAAAAGGGATGGACCTTTGCGTTCTTTTTTGATGCAAACAGGTCTATCCTGGGGGTTTCCCATCTCCTGGTAATCTGCTCGAAAACGATTGAGTTTAGGGCCCATTCCCCCGGATCTATGGTTACTCTGCTGAGAAAATCCGCCTGTATGTTTTCTGTACCCTTTAGATGGATAGCAGTGATGGATAGAACGTTCTTTTCCGCCCAGGAGAATATTTTTTCTGCCAACTCCTTTAAGCCTAATGATCGTGTGCCCCCCTGATGTTTTAGGTATGCTACGGCTGTTACGTTGTCCGAGAGGATCTTTAGGTGTTTTCCGGAGACCCTGTCCCGTGATAACTTCAGTACCTCCCAGATTGCCCTCAATTCTCTGTGATTTGAGGAACATTTTTTCATGGCGTCTGACCAAGTGCCCTGGTAATTTATTGAGCCTATTTTTACTCCCCATCCGGTACCACTTGCATCTGTGTTTATTTGAATCTCCGGATCTTTTACCCAGGGTACGCCCTTTTGCAGGTTTTCCTCTTTCGTCCACCATTTTAAATCTGATTTCACCTGATTCGGGATGGGGATTTTTTTTCTCTAGAGAGCACTGTCTCTTGTCCCAAACCCTCAGGATCCAAGATTGGAGAATCCTGGTGTGGACACCGCTGTTATGCAGGAGGTCATTGTGCCTAGGAGGCTCATGGCATTGCGAATGGAGCACTGGGATTGACTTCGGAATTTTTGTGTTTTTTCCATAAACGACGTGACCTTTTCCTGAGGGAGGGATGTCACCTGGGAGACCGAGTCCAGTATTACCCCCAGAAACTTCATTCTGGTTGAGGGGACTAAGCTTGATTTTTTCAGGTTTATTACCCACCCCAGGTCTGAAAACCTGTGCATCAGGTCTCTGGTGATGCCGTTTGTCTCCTACTCCGAAGGTCCCAGGACCAGAAAGTCATCCAAATATACGAAAATTTTTATCCCTTCTGCTCTCAGGGGGGATATCATTTCTACTACTAGTTTTGTGAATACCCTTGGAGCAGATGAGATCCCAAAGGGTAACACGGTGAACTGGAAGTGTCTTACAATTCCTGAGGAAAATTCTATCCGGTAGCTTTCCCGAATTATATTTAGGGCCCATGGATTTTTTGTAATGGACTCCCACTGGGACAGAAAATTCCGCAGTCTTCCCCCTACTCTGGCATCATTGTTTATCTTTATTTTGGGGGTTAAGAAGGAAACCTCTGCCTTTTCCCCCCTTCTGGTAACTCCATCTACCCTCCTTTCCCTTGCCCCTATAGGGTCTAGTTTGGGGGTTGGAAGAACGAAAGGGCTTCTTTTTGGTCTCTTCTGGGAACCCCTTTTTTTTTTTATCTGCAGCCTTTTCCAAGATAGAGTCTAATACGGGTCCAAAAACGTATTCCCCAGAAAACGCTATGGAGCATAGTTTTGCTTTTGATGCTCTATCCCCTCCCCAGGCTTTCATCCACAAAGCTCTCCTTGCGGAATTGGCGAGGGCCGCATCCTTAGCGGCGAACCTCACCGACTCTGCCGAGGCGTCCGCCAGGAAGGCCGTGGCAGATCTGAGGAGTGGGACAGAACTCAAAATTTCCTCCCTAGGAGTCTTGTTTTTAATGTGTTCTAGTTCGTTAAGCCAGAAACACATAGATCTTGCGGCTATATTGGCCGCCACAAGTAGTTTGTCCAGCGTCTAACGTCACCGCCGAGCGCCCGATCCAAGCTCCGCCTCCAGCGCCGGAAGCAGAGAGTAATGCTGAGGCCTCCCGAAGTCGGCGGTCAGCTTCCTTTACATGGGGAAGGGGGACCGCACTGTGGGGAGGGATACAGGCTCCTGCTACAGAAGCGAGATCGCTCCATATGAATCCCCTGCCCAGCTTTGGACTGGACCGCAGGAGGGCAGGGGACGAGGACGGAATCCTCAGGTATTCATATAAAAAAATAAACTTTTCTCTTTACCTCCACCAGGAGGGCTCTCTGTGTGGTTGACCCTATAGGGACAGGAAACACCGAGGGTGAGTGTGGGTGGTGGCCTTTTAAACTCTGTGTGTTCCTGCCCCTACAGAGGTCAAGGGTCAATCTCATAGTAGAGCAGTCATGGTGGACGAAATGGAAAAATATTTCCAAGTCCGACAGTAGGAGCTCTTTTGAGTCTGCTATAATTAAAAAGTCGTCCAGGTATGGCACTATATTTAACCCTTCTTGTCTGAGTGGGGCTATCATTTCTATCACCAGTTTGGGATTTCAGCCGCACTAAGGCTTTTCACCAAAGGGCAACGCTACGAATTGGAAATGGAGAATCCGATTGGAAGGGTCTAGGATCGCAAACCTTAGGTATCTCTGGTGATCTGGGTGAATGGGGACATGCAGATAAGCATCTTTCAGGTCGACCGAGCACATAAATGCTCCTAGCTTTATCAGAGGTACTATGGATTTGAAAGACTCCATCTTGAACTTCCTGTAAAGAATAAACTTGTTCAGTTGTTTCAGGTTTATAATGGTCCGGAAGTCTCCTTCCTTCTTTCTTACTAAAAATAGGGTTGAATAGTACCCTCGACCTCTGAGACGCGGGAACTGGGATTACTGCTCCCTTCTTCACCAGGTCCTGGACTCCCTGGAAAATATTCAGGTTGGAGGATCTGGGGGGGGGGGGGGGGGGGGGGGGGGGGGGAAGAGAGGTGAACTCAATCGTGTAACCTTGCCAAATGATATCCAAAGGCCCAAGGATTTTTTGATGTTAGTGCCCATGGACCTAGGAAATCCTTCAGTCTCCCCCCCCCCCCCTACAATGGTGTCATTGTTTATCTTCAAATTTAGATTGGGGCTTAAGGAGGAAGCCTCTTCCTTTACACCCCCCCCCCCCCTTAGGATAAACCCAGCGGCCTGACTCTCTCTTCCCCCCCCCCCCCCCCCCCCCGAACAGCCTAATTTTGTCCACTGTATGACCGAAAGGACTGGTTCCTTCTAAAGGACTTTTCCTCAGGGAATCCTTTTTTATCAGCCGCTTTCTCAAGTATCTTGTCTAGGAGCGGCCCGAATACATATTCTCCTGAAAAGGGGATAGATACTAACTTCTGTTTGGAAATTCTATCACCCAACCATGACTTCATCCATAAAGCCCAACGGGCCGCATTGGAAAGTCCAGCCTCCTTCGCACAAAATCTAATAGAGATTCAGCCGATGCATCTGCCAGGAATCCTGTAGCTGACTTAAGCAGCAGGATTTCTTCTCTAGAAGTCTTACTGCTTAGGTGATTTTCAAGCTCTCCTAACCATAAGTACATAGATCTAGCAACAGACATTGCTGCAATGTTGGTCTTAATGTTAAACATTGAGGCCTCCCAAGATTTTCTTAAAAGGCCGCCTGCCTTCCGCTCCATAGCATCTCTCAATTGAGCGGCATCCTCAAACGGCAGGGCAGTTTTTTGTTAACTTTCGACACCTGCACGTCTATTTTAGGGGGGCTTGTCAAACAATTTAGACTGAGAAGGGCCGAATAATAGTCGATTTTTAAATTCCTTGGATACTCCAAGTCGTTTTTCTGGTTCCGACCACTCTTCCAAAATCATCTCTCTAATATGTTTGTTTATGGGGAAGACTTTGGATTTCTTTACCCTGTGTCGCCTGAACATTTCATCCTGAATGGATAAGGACCTAGGGGCTTCTTCAATCCCCATTGTCGCTCTGACTGCTTTTAATAATTCACCCATTTCTTCTGAGGGAAAAAATAAATAAATATATATATATATATATATATATATATATATATTCTATTACTTTCATAGATTTCTCCTTCAGAAAGAGAGAGCTCATCCTCCCATTGCATGGAAGATGAAGCTTTATCGTCAGCGTCATTAGATCCTGAGGTAATGATCTTGGAACACGGACGCTCGCGAGAGGGCTCTCCATGGGAATCAGATGGAGCAGCTCTAGCGGCCCTAAGTTCTTCCTGAACCACAGATCTGCTATTATCCATAAGAGAGGATTGTTCCTGCTGGATCACATCAGAATTCCACTCTTTACAAAGCTTCTTTCCATATTCATCAGGCAATCTTTTAGCACAAGAGATGCAGCGAGGTTTTTTTTTTTAACCTTTTTTTGAGCCTCTTTAGCCTGAAAATAAATAAATATGGAATAGAGGCATCAGAAAATATGCCTAGCAGAAAAATTCAGTACCATCAAAAGCGGACCCCCAGAGGGATACTTACAGGAGGCAGAGAGGGAGCATCAGGCTCCATAATAGTTTGCAATTCGGGACCTGACATATTCTGGAAGTAGAACCGCAATTACAGTACTCAGACCTCAGATCAGCGTTCCATGGCCGTCCCGCCTTTTATTCAAACTGCTCTGCCTTCTGTGCTTTACTTCCGGGTTGCGTCACATGACAGAACCCGGAAGGGACGTCACAGACGTCTGTGTGCGCACACGCCGGCCGCTACCAGCCCGACCCACAGGGGAGGAGGAAGTTTGTGGCCCGGGAGCAGACTCCAGACCAGCCGGAGCGAGCCCTCCCGATACCACCACCACCCCCCCCCCCCTCCCAGCCCAGCATAAGCACGCGGCCGCTGGCAGACTGGGGAAGCTCCAATCAGCTTCAGGTAACCAGGAGACCAGAAGAAAGCATCTTCATCTCCCTGCCCGTCCGCAGGGAGACTCTTCTGACCCTGGCCACAGTGGGGACAGGAACACTGAGGTGTGGTGGGAGGGGGCAATTTAACCTCCTGTTTCCTGCCCCCACAGAGGTCATGGGTCAATCTCCTTGTGGCAGTCATGGTGATGATATTGGGGGGGGGGGGGGGGGGGCATACAAGTGTGGTATTGTTGTAATAGTACTGACTTGCCGCACAAAGGGACGGTGCTCAGAGATGGCAGGAGATACTTGTCTCCAAACACCCCAGCAGCTATCCTAAGATGGTGCTCTGCCCCTTGCATCATGATGAGGCCACGTGGTGTACACTGCAGACTTCTGTGTAAAACCACAGCCAGAATTACATATAAGCACAGATGATCAGAGAGCTGGGCAGCTGCACACATCCTGGGAAGAACAGAAAAATTCCCTGTAGAGAACTGTACAAAGGCGATTTATTGTGACAGCGTAAATACATGATGAATATTGCACTTATGAACCACTTCAACTGTAATGAAAAAATAAAAAACTAATTGTAAAACGTCCCACAAGCTGTGTATTAACTTACTTTTAAAACAGGGGCATAAAATAAATGATATTGTAAGCAGTCATACATAGAAACAACTTCTGCATAGTCTTACACACAGGCATACCAGTCCCTTCACTATAGAGGATATAAAGCCTACTGAGATATGAATGCAATATACAGTTACTGCCCTCAATTAGCAGCAATAGAGCGCTCTTTCAGAGTCCATTAGCAGCAGATAAAATTCAGTATTTGGTACCAAACGCAATTGTTTTGAGTACAGGTGATCGTCGAGCTCGCAGCACCCGGCTATAGGGACCGTTCTCCGCTAGTGCTTTTTGTCCAGGAGTCCTGGACAGGAGGTTGCGGAAAAAAGGTCGTTTTTCTGAACTCTGGTTCGGTTGTAGATTCTCATTATTCACCATGCGTTTAAGGCCAGAAGATGTTCCTTGTAGTCTTTGCACAGTGTTGTACTGCTCGGCAATGCAAATTGCTTTCTTCCTCAGATCCATCTTCACCAGAACCATGTTGTTTTGCAGTTCTGCTAGAGTCTTTTCCTAACAAAATGTACAATTTGTGTTAGAATATAACAATGGCTCTGTTTTTAACGCCTAAATAACTAGGCATTTAATAAACTCAACTGTCAGCATTTAACATGCTCTGCAAAACTCTGGTGGTCTGATAAGACTGTATCTTCTCACAAGAGGGCATAAAAGTGCTTGCCCCTCTGCCCTATAAAAAGTCCCGCAGATGCACCTATTGGGTAGGGTGCATCTTGATAAGGGATAACTCACTGCTAGACATGTACTCAGACATTTTGCCCAGTTGACAGAGAGGGGGCGCATCATTGGACTGGGCACCAATTTCATACCATCCAGGTCATAGTTATGAGGTGTTGAGAGCAGTGGTTATGATATTCACCATGTGTGCCCTAAGCTCCAGACAGCCCACCAGTGGAAAGGGTTGATCTGCAAACAAGCTTAAGCAGCTCCCACAGTGTTGTTACCCACAATCCAGAGACTGTTGGCACACATTCCCGTCTCTGCCCAAACCATTTCCAGGTCTTAGAAGGAAAATTTTATATGTCATGGTGCTAATTATGTGTGTCCTATGATTGACAGTCAGCCACTGTCACCTTCATCTGCACATCTGCAGTGGTGTCATGAACAAGAAACCTTGACTGCTGTGGACTGGAATCGTATTGACCTTCGTAACAAATCCAGGTTATGTTTGAGTTCTAACTACTGTCAGGTTGGAGTATGGAGGCCTCGTGGGGAGCGCTTCAATCCTGCCTCTGCTGTGGAGTGACACACTGCCACAACTGCTGGTGTGATGTAGGAATATTTCTCCCCCCATCAATGATTATACAAAACAAACACGTGCAAACTAATATTGGGATAGTATAAGTCATATGGAAATAAATATATATCTATATCCTGTCATCGGGATTTTGTGTATGGAGGCTGAAGACATGGGTTGCTAGATGGCCGCTAGCACATCCCCAATACCCAGTCCCCCATAGCTCTGTGTGCTTTTATGGTAAAAAAAAATAAAAAAGATACATATGCAAATTTTTACACCATAAAAGCACACAGATCTATGGGGACTGGGTATTGCGGATGTGCTAGCAGCCATCTAGCAACACATGTCCTCATCTCTATACACAAAATCCCGGTGACAGGTTCCCTTTAAACATATGAGGTAAAGAAAGTTTTTGTTATCTTTCTTACAAAATTGTTAGATAGCTGGTATGGCCATATTACATTCTGAACGTGTTATTGCCCAGTTTTTCTCCTTGTATCTGTGGTTATACAGTAATATATCCTCCTCTATTATATCCAATTACAAGTAAGCAGAAAAGGAGTCAGATATGCATCAGATAGTTCAGTTACATTTTGGGAACCAAAACCATGCTGATCATATGTACAATAGACAGGACACCTATGGCACAAGTATGTATACAGGTCCTTCTAAAAAAAATTTTTAGCATACTGTGATAAAGTTCATTATTTTCTGTAATGTACTGAAACATTAGACTTTTATATTTTAGATTCATTACACACCAACTGAAGTAGTTCAAGCCTTTTATTGTTTTAATATTGATGATTTTGGCATACAGCTCATGAAAACCCAAATTTCCTATCTAAAAAAATTAGCATATCATGAAAAAGTTCTCTAAACTAGCTATTAACCTAATCATCTGAATCAACTAATTAACTCTAAACACGTGCAAAAGATTCCTGAGGCTTTTAAAAACTCCCAGCCTGGTTCATTACTCAAAACCGCAATCATGGGTAAGACTGCCGACCTGACTGCTGTCCAGAAGGCAATCATTGACACCCTCAAGCAAGAGGGTAAGACACAGAAAAAAATTCTGAACGAATAGGCTGTTCCCAGAGTGCTGTATCAAGGCACCTCAGTGGGAAGTCTGTGGGAAGGAAAAAGTGTGGCAGAAAACGCTGCACAACGAGAAGAGGTGACTGGACCCTGTGGACGACAGTTATGGAGAGGGGGATCTGTGGGTGGCGCTGTTATGGAGAGGGGGATCTGTGGGTGGCGCTGTTATGGAGAGGGGGATCTGTGCACTGTTATGGGCATAACAGTGCACAGATCCCTTTCCTCATAACAGTGCACAGACCCCCCCTTCCCATAGCAGTGCCATACACAGACCCCCCCTCCCCATAGCAGTGCCATAGACAGATCCTCCCCATAACAGCCCCGGCCCCGATGCTTATAAGTCGGACTAATCACGTCTGCATCTTTATTGTCGACGAATCCAGTTATCGAATAATCGCCGATTCGTTGCTATGCGGGCGGGCGGGCGCGCTGCATCTTTATTTTACCTTTTTACAATGACGCTCCTGTAACAGCCAGGCAGAGCGGACGGCGGTGTAACGTCACTCACTCACGTGACGCACCTGCTCCGCCCACCTCATGAATGAAGGAGGCGGAGCAGGCGTGTCACGTGAGTGAGTGACGTTACGCCACCGTCCGCTCTGCCTGGCTGTTACAGGAGCGTCATTGTAAAAAGGTAAAATAAAGATGCAGCGACCGCCCGCCCGCATAGCAACGAATCGGCGATTATTCGATAACTGGATTCGTCGACAACGAATCCAGTTATCGAATAATGAGATTTTTGTATAACTTACCAGTAAAATCTCTTTCTCGCTCTTTCCTTGGGGGACACAGAAGACCTTGGGTATAGCTCATCTCCATAGGAGGCGTGACACTAAGTGAAAACTGTTAAGCCCCTCCTCCACAGCTATACCCTCAGCCTGGAGAGAGAGACTGCCAGTTGCGTGTCCAAGCAGTGAGAAAAGGCAAAGTCCAACAAGGAACCAACAAGCCAACTACCCAACGGGTAACAAAAACTCGGAAAACGCACAGAGAAAAAACAATTAATGGGTGGGTGCTGTGTCCCCCAAGGAAAGAGCGAGAAAGAGATTTTACTGGTAAGTTATACAAAAATCTCATTTTCTCGCCCAGTTTCCTTGGGGGACACAGAAGACCTTGGGACGTTCAAAAGCAGTCCAAAAGGGGGAGGGACCACAGCACCAAGGCGAAGCACCCGAAAGGCATCAATGAACCGCCGCCTGTAAACCCAGGCGGGGTAAGGCAGCATCTGCCAAAGTCAGAGTATGCACCCTGTAGAACTCAGTAAGGCGTGCAAGGCAGACCTGTGGCCGCCGTGCCCAAATGCACGGCCGAAGCCCAATGCCTCCGGCCCAGGAGGCACCGACCGCTCTGGTGAAAGGAACGGCGACACCAAAGACAGAATCCTGCCCTAGGTGCGGTAACCTCAGCAATAGCCAATCTGATCAAGCGGAGGAAAACCACCCTGGAGTCTGCCAACCCTATGCACAGACCTCCTGGAAACCCAAGAGGCCGAACGACTGCAAGAGTCGGAGATCTCCAAGTAAAAAACGGCCAGGCCCAAACAACGTCCAAATAGGTGAGGTGTTGAAGCGAAGGCAACACCACCTTCAGAAGGAAGGAAGGAAGGAAGAAACGAGATGCAGAACAGCCCTGTCCTGGAAAAGACAGAAAGCTCGTAACAAAAAAAGGGGCCATGCCGGCACCCGTCAGAGACACGACTGATACGGAACACAACCGTACAGGACAGAAGGATAGAGAGAACTCCTGTAACGGCTCCAAGGGCAAGATTGGAGCGCCGAGAGCTCAGGATATAGTCCCCAGGGCGGTACCGAAGGACAGTACAGAGGAACCAAAGAGCCACTCCGAGGAAGAAGGTCTTGGCAGGCCCAGAGGGCCGGGAACGCTGGAAGAGGAAGAACAGCGCCGACACTTGACACCTCAACTAAAAGACAGAACCATGGGGAAAGAACTTCAGAGTGGGGAATGCACAGCTTCCCACAGAACCCCAGACAAAAAACCCTAAGTCTTACGACAGATCCTGGACGAGACACAGCCAGGAGTGGACAGCAGTGAACCCGCTGGAGTCGCCTGGCAAGCAGGCGAAAACCCAATGAGAACAGGCGCAGACCAGTAACACGGGCAGAAGGGTCGACAAAACTAGCCCCGTCGGCCCCGAACAACGTTGACCCGCATCCACCCGAATGGGGGAGCAGAAGGACAGATGGAAAGAACCCAAAGGATCCGCCAGATGCCAGGAGAAGGCAGGCTAAAGACCATGCTGATGTAACAACGTTGTACAGCCCCTGTGTGGGATCAAAGGACAATCTGAACCGAAAAGGTAGTCCCCCCAAGTTACCGAGAAGGTAAGTCTACATCAGGACCATCGTCTTAGAACGGGCCACGCAATCTGCACCCAGCGGGAGGACAGAACGCGGTAGACTCGGTAAATAAGCACACAGCTAATACAGCCAGCGCGAACAAGGGAGACAGTACGAGGCCAAAAGGAACACCGGAACCATCCACAGGAACAACCAGGCTCACCCCAGAGGGGAGGACAGTGAAAACACAGCCTCCGAAGTCTGGCGGGAAGCCACATCGGAGTGATCTGTATAGAGCGGGAGCCAAACAAAGCCGGCGAAAAGAGGCAGTCGAGACAGAGGCCGACATAACACCCTCCAACCGAAAGGAGGAGGAGTGGGCAACAGGGAAGCCATAAGACAGCTCAAAAACAGAACCCGCTACACTGTGAGACGCCCGGTCCACTGCCTCGCAGAAGGCGAATACCTTGAAGAACCCAAGGCGGAGGTCCTCCGGACCTGGGTAATCCAGCACCCAAGAGAAGTTGGGTGACCGTCCCGAGAAGAGCAGCCCGAACCCGGTAGCAGATCAGACAGAAGCGTAGAGGCGCCAAGAGGAAGGACTCATACCACACTGCATCCGAAGAGGAGGAAATTGCGGCAGGCAAGGGAACCGCAGTCCTGCCAGCGCCAATGAAGAATTCGAGAGGCGCCGCAGACAACAGCACTCTCGACCATGGGACCACTAGCGCAGGGAAGCAATGCTGCAGAAGGACGCAAAGGGCATGCATCTAGGACCCACGAACACTCCCTGGAATGAAAGGCCAACTAAATGAATGAGCACCACCCAGCTCGATGCAGCAGAGAGAAATAGAGCCTGTCCGGTCAAGAGGACAGAATGAACTCCCTAGGGACGAGTGCAAGGCTGGCGGCAAGCATCGGCTCCCAAGAAACAAAGGTATGCCGCAGGAAGCAGGTGAGGCATACGAACGAGCAGCCCCGCAAGCAGCGAGAAGGCCAACCCACCTAGAAAAAAGGGGGGCTCGTCCCAGAGCGCCACAGCATGTACGGAATCGCAAAGTGCAACCTGAAAGGGAGTTATGCACAAAACCAGTATAGCATGCGATGGAACGCAACAGTCCACCCCGAAAGGGGGGAAATTGTACCTGGCCAACTACAGTTGGCAAGAGTGCAAAGACCCGTCCCAAAAGGGAGTGATGCCTAAGGCCGAACCCACTTCAGAGAAGCAGGACATACCCTATAAACCAGCAGGAACGCAGGAGGTCCACCTAGTGAAAGGGGAACATGCACAGGGTATCCTAGCATTAAATGAGTGTGCAATAATACACCCAACACTGAACTCAGCGAGAGAGTAACTACTCTGCCAATGAATGGGGACATGTACAAGTCCAGCCCAGCCATATAAGGACAGCCGTGAATCCCATGAGCGTGCCAAATTCTGCCCTTGAAGTGAGAGGTGGTCACGCACAAGGCCAGCACCGTATCCAATGGAAGTGCAAGCGTTCCACCCATGATAGAGGGCCATTCTCATGGCCAGCAATGTATCCGGTGAGAGTGTAGCACACCGCCCAGAAAAAGGGGGGTAAAGCACATGGCCAGCATCTCCTCCAGGGAGAGTGCGAGCACACCGCCATGCATGGGAGTCATACACATGGCCAGCAACGTACTGGCGAGAGACAAACACAGTCACTAAGAACGCGTGCATGTCGCCTGAGGAAGGAAGGCATGCCCCTGGCTGGCAGCGAATCCAGCAAGAGTGCGTACACCGCCTACGGAAGAGGAGTCATGCCTATGGCCGACAGCGGATCCAGCGAGAGTGCAAGCACCCTGCCATGTATGGGGTACATGCACGTGGCCAGCAACGTACCTGCGAGGAAACACCCAAAGACAGAGGGATGTATGTATGCTGCCTGAGGGAAGGAGGCATACCCAAGGCCGGCAGGGAATCCAATGAGAGTGCAGCATACCGCCTAAGAAAAGGCTGGCAGCGCAACCAGTGAGAGTGCAGCACAATAACATAGTACATAAGTACATCATAGCACATCAGCGAGAGTGCAGCATAATAACATAGTACATAAGTACATCATAGCACATCAGCGAGAGTGCAGCATTCCGCCTATGGAAGGGGGTCGTGCACACAGCCAGTACCGTATCCGGTGAAAGTGCAGTATCCCGCCTAAAAAAGGGGGTCATGCACATGATCGGCAACAGATCCAGTGAGAGTGCTGCGTTCCGCCCAGGAAGGGGGTCACGCACATGGCCGGCAGCGAATCCAGTGAGTGCAGCGTTCCGCCCACGGAAGGGGGTCACGCACATGGCCGGCAGCGAATCCAGTGAGTGCAGCGTTCCGCCTATGGAAGGGGGTCGTGCACAAGGCCAGCACCGTATCCGGTGAAGGTGCAGCATTCCGCCTAAGAAGGGGGTCATGCACATGGTCAGCCAGGGAGAGTGCAGTAGCCCGCCTAGGAGGGGGGGGGATGCACATGGCAGGCACCATAACTGGAGAGATGATGAATGCTGCCTACAGAGGGCCGAATGCACTTGGCCAGCGCCGTATCCTGGAAGAGGCAAGAAAACCGCCTAAAAGGGGAAATGCCCTAGCAGCGACGCAGGCTGGGAGCGCAACACCATGCCGCCTGTGGAAAGGTCATGCAGACATGCAGCATTACTGATGAGGCTGCAGCGTCAAGCGCAGCCCAATAGAAATCATGATCTATTATTTTTATTTTATTTCATTATTTATTTTTTTTTTTTTATTATTATTATTTAAACTCAGCCTCTGAGGCTAAAGGGGAGCCACCATATAGGGGCCCTGAGAGACAGGAGAAAAAAGGGGGGCCAACTATACAGACCCAATTTTGGGAGCCGGCCTGCACCCAAAGGGTTAACAGGGATCCGGCCTGGAGGGCGGCGTGCGATCCCCTGGGGGCGGAGGAACCTCCAGGCGGGAAAATTCGCGCCTGGAGAAGTTCCTGCCCCCTCCACCAGAGACCGGAATATTGCGGCCTAGTAGGCCGCGAAGCCGGGGGCTAAATTGCGGCCCCCGGCCCGTCATACCGCCGGGGGCTAAATTGCGGCCCCCGGCCCGTCATACCGCCGGGACCTGCGGCGGAACGGCGCTTCAAACCGGCCGCGGGAGCCCACCCCGCGGGCCGGTCGGGATTGCGGCCCAGCAGGCCGAAGCCTGGGACCAAAGTAGCGGAGCCCCGCCGACCGCCACCTGCTGGGGCATAGCCCAATGCCGGCCGCGGGAGCCCACCCCGCCAGCCAGAAGAGACAGGGACTGGAATGGTGGCTCGCTGGCCGCGGGAGCCCACGCCGCCGGCCGGAAGTAAGGGGGCCTGGAATGGCGGACCGCCGCGGAGCCTAAAATCTTTTGCGGCGCCCGGCCGCACCGGAATATTAGTGCTGACCGGACCGGTGCCCGTGATGGGTCAGGGGCAGCAAGGCGCGGGCCCTGTGGCCCTGAAGCAGTGGCCGGTAAGAGGGAGGGGGACCCTGAGACCGGGTCTGTGAGGGTGGGAAGCCTGCCTAACCCCTACGTCAGGGGCAGCTAGGTGCGAACCTCTGCAGCTCCCCAGGCATTCTTCTTGCAGGAAGAAGGGTGCCAATGTCCTATGGGAGCAAAATGTCGCCCTGTGGCAGCCAGGGGCCAGCCTAGGGCTAGCAGGGACAAAAGGGTCCAGAGGCCCTGTCAGTATGGGGGTCAGGCACGCAGGAGACCGGGGTGGGGTGAGGGGGGGGGACGTAGGGCTGGAGAAGCCAATCTCTCACCATAGCCGTCTTCACCCTCTGTCCGTTCCAGCAGGGTCGCCCCTTCAGCTACTGGCACCGTAGTGGCAGGACGCTGGAAGAGGGGCTTGGCGTGCGGGCGACCCTTGTGCTGGCGGGATGTAGGGGAGCTGGGCTGCCCTGATCCACCTTGCCTTCTGTGGGGGAGGCAGCAGTGCGGATGACCGGCACTGGCGCAGCTCGACCCCGGGAGAAACAGAGAGGTCTAGTGCGTCTCTGTTGTCCCTGATGTTCTGGAACAAAAAGAAAAGAAAAAAGTAAAAATCAAAAATTAAAACAAGGAGAAAAGAGCCCTGCAGAGCAGGGAGTGTCTTGCCTCCTTGGACACTAAGCAAAAACTGGCAGTCTCTCTCTCCAGGCTGAGGGTATAGCTGTGGAGGAGGGGCTTAACAGTTTTCACTTAGTGTCACGCCTCCTATGGAGATGAGCTATACCCAAGGTCTTCTGTGTCCCCCAAGGAAACTGGGCGAGAAATAATCTATTACATCGATTAATCGTTGCAGCCCTACTTCCATCTGCTGAAAAGCTTTATGGAGATGAAGACTTCATTTTTCAGCACGACCTGGCACCTGCTCACAGTGCCAAAACCACTGGTAAATTGTTTACTGACCATGGTATTACTGTGCTCAATTGGCCTGCCAACTCTCCTGACCTGAACCCCATAGAGAATCTGTGGGATATTGGGAAGAGAAAGTTGAGACGCAAGACCTAACACTCTGGATGAGCTTAAGGCCGCTATCGAAGCATCCTGGGCCTCCATAACACCTCAGCAGTGCCACAGGCTGATTGCCTCCATGCCACGCCGCATTGAAGCAGTCATTTCTGCAAAAGGATTCCCGACCAAGTATTGAGTGCATAACTGAACATAATTATTTGAAGGTTGACTTTTTTTTGTATTAAAAACACTATTGGTCGGATGAAATATGCTAATTTTTTTAGATCGGAATTTTGGGTTTTCATGAGCTGTATGCCAAAATAATCAATATTAAAACAATAAAAGGCTTGAACTACTTCAGTTGGTGTGTAATGAATCTAAAATATATGAAAGTCTAATGTTTATCAGTACATTACAGAAAATAATGAACTTTATCACAATATGCTAATTTTTTTTGAAGGACCTGTATTCTCCAGGAACTTACTACCAACTTCAGCATGCAGTCATGTATACGTTCATTTACATGTTGGGTTAGGAAAACATACTACTATGTGAAATAAGTGCTTGCCATATACTGCTAAATATTTTGCAGATAGTTCAGCATTTCTAGACACATGGCTCAGACATATCTGAATAAGGATTTCAGAATCTGGACTACATAAGGACAGAAACCTACCTGTTTAGACAAAATCTCATCACAGCCAGCCAGGGCCTGTCTCATCCTCTCTCCTCCAGTTGTATGGCAGCATGCACGATCAACCTGCTGTAAGGAGGCCCCAAACTTCTGAATTTCTGTGCGCAACATTCTGATGTTCTATTGGGGAAAAGAGAAATACAAGATAATAGCTTTGAGATTATTCTTAGTAGGCACTACTATCCCACCACTAGAAGTCCTCCACCCACAGATCTACCCTAGGATTCTCACCCATTAAAAAGGAAGGGAGCAGGATTCTGTGAAAATGAAGGCAGGGATAGATACTACATCAGATTCTGGAGAGCAAGCAATTTGCTTTAAAAGTCAATCTGTCATGCAGATTTTTTTTGCATCAGTATTGTACTTAACAAATTAGAGCCCCCAGGTGTCTGAGGTAGAAGATATTTGCTTATTACTTTGTAAAAAATACAACCTTAAAAAGGGACTCTCTCACCTTAAAAATAATGTCACCTCTCCTGACATGTCCGTTTTAGTATATTGTTATTTCCCATGAAATAATTCTGAGCATCTCTTCTTATTCCTCTGTGTGGTACCATGCTTCTGCTATGCCTTTTAAAAATAGTTAAATAAGTTGACAACCAGGGTTTACCATTCTCGTTGTCAAGGGGGTAAGTGTCCCTACACAGTGTCACTGGCAGCACTGATTGGACAGTGTCAGAATGTGCAGGAAAACATCCCCAACTGGTAACACACAGGGCTCAATTTAGTCAAACTTGTAGTAGGAATAGCAGAGGCATACTAGTCATAAGAATGGATGCTCCAGAATTATCAGCTCATCTAGAAGGCAAGTACAGTAGTTGCTAAACAAATGTCAGGCACGGAGACAGGTCCTTTTATCTACAGGCAGCCAGTTTAAACAGCAGGAGGAGCTGAGAAAATGGACTAAAAACAGGAAGGGGGAAAAAAAAAAAAAAAAACACACAAACAGACTTAAATGAATAAAATTGCAAGTTTCAGTAAATCTTTTCCCACAAAACTTTACATCAATATGCTCAGATCCTCCTGCTCTGTAATATGCCAGCTGTGAATCAGACATCATATTCAAGGAGACAGGTTCCCGTTAAAGATTAACTGCTTTAACTAGTTTACAATTAGGAAAATTATATACAGAAAACAAGGGGCCCCATCATAATAGGTGTAATGCAAGAAAAGCAAGACAGGAAAGGACTGCAAAGCAACAGAATCATAGTTGCTCCCCAGAACCTTATGGTGAGTAAAAGGTGTAAGCAGACAATCAAGACGGTTACCCAAAGAGCTCTTGTGTGCTGAAAATCTGTGCACTTGTGACGAGAGCCCAGAAAATACTGTGGGAAAAGTAAAATATAGGAAACATTTACAGATATTTAAAAAGACTTTGATCCCCACAGATTGGGAATGACTAGTAAGCTAGCGAGTGAGAAGAGGTTCACATTCAGTCCAAAAGACCAAACATTACAATGTGTGGTGCACAGCCATACTGGCTAGACAACAGTTAAAGGGGGTTATCCCGGACATGATAATGACGACCTATCCTCAAGATAGGTCATCATTATCACATTGGCAGAGTTCAGAGTCCAGCCTCCCCAACCTTGAGCTGTGCCAGGGAGCCGCCTGCTCCCAGCAGCTCCTCAAGAAAAGCGCCGTACAGTATAGCAGCGGTCCTTGTTAGTGCAGCTCAGCCCCATTCACTTCTATGGGGCTGAGCTGCAACTAGGCTGTGTGACTGATGTGCAGTGACATCACATGGCCCAAGAAGAAGCCGCTGCGCTGATGGACCGCTGGTCTCCAGCAGCCACTAAGAGGCAGGTCCCGGGTGTCGGCCCCGGCCAATCTGATATTGATGTCCGATCCTGAGGATAGGGCAATATTTAGTCCTAGATAACCCCTTTAGCCAAATGAGAGCAAAGCTACAGGTTGCCACATCTGGGCAAATGAAGGGTTACATGAAATCAAAATGGCCTGCGCACACAGTCTCCTTTGTAGCGGCGGTGCAGTGCGATTACAATTGCTGTCCCATTCACTTGAAATCGCAATTACGCTGCACCGCCGCAACATAGGAGATGTCACACAGGTGATATTGAAGAGAAAGCTGCAATTACAACTGCTTCAAACTGCTGATTAGCAGTTGTGCCAAGAATGGGTCCCCAAGCCAATCTGATATTGATGACTTATCCTGAAGATAGGTCATCAATATTAAGCCACTGCACAAACCCTTTGAAGAGCTTGTCCCACAATGAAATACTAGTCCGTTAGATCAGTGTTCACTTGGATTGAAAATGAACTGAACTAAACCTCCCGTGTCTAGACACAGATATGCATTTATGGTCCACCCTCAGATGCTGAGGATAGGTCATCAGTATTAAGCCACTGCACAACCCCTTTAAAAGGGTTCTCCAGAATTAAGAAAGTGAAAATACCTAAATATTAATTATAAATTATTCCCAAATATCTTTCATTAGTTATAATGGCTCATTTTCTCTGGGGAGCAATCATTAGGTGAATTAAATAGACACCATCCTACTAGTACACACACAACCTGTCCTTATCACATAGCATGACACAGCCACACCTCCTCTGTGCTTCATGTCTCCTCATGAACTACAGACATTTAGGTTTTTTCATTTTCTTAATTCATGGAGAACCCCTTTAAGTAGCTGCTTCTTTAGTACTGATAGAAATGGCGTTGCCAGTTTTTTCACTAGGTGTTGATTCCTTACAGTCATTCACTCCTCTATAAAGTAGCAATGGGTCCATTCCAGCTATACAGGCAAAACCAGCAATTCAGACGACTGCATGCTTTTTATTGTCCAACAAAGGTAGTCACTAGCCAATTATATTGATCTGAATATAATATCTTACCATCTGTATACAACGCATTTGCCATTGTACACACACCGCCACCTTGAGGCAAGAATATCTACAGACTTACCTTTTGTCCATCTTCAATTTTCCGATCTACATCAGCTGTAAAAGTTCTGGTAGATGAAGGTGGTTCTTGAGCCGCTTTAAGTTTTAGTATTTCTGTAGTAGAAAAGTAATGATAAGCAGCCACTTCCCTACATAAAAAACTAAAAAACTCACTTCATAACGAGAGTACAGAATAGAGCACTGGACCACTCTTACGCACTCTGGATATTAACTTGTCAGCAGCACGGGGATGTGCTGTTGACAATATGCAAGCTGTATTGGGTGGGGGGAGGCAAATAATAGTACAAGTTCACCCTCATTCAGTTTACACTGGGCCATTTAGAGACAAGCTCCGACCGGCTTGTATATTTTCAAATCAGTGCAAGTCTCTTGAAAGCTTGGTAAGTGCTCAGATATTTTATTTTTTCACTTTTGTCCAACGCTATACCAATTATTGGTTGGCTTAAAAGAGAACCTATTAACTTTATGCTGCCCATACTAACGGCAGTATAAAGTATTTATACAATTAGACAGCACTCGGTTGTATCGATGTGCTGATTAGTGAATAAAAATAAAAAAAACCCTAAACAAAACAGGCAAGTAAATACATAACGATATATTCATGAATTCCTGCTGATGACTGACAGTCTTCTACCTAGTTTTCTCCCTTTCTCTCTAGGAGAGAACTGTCAATCAGCAGACGGACGGGGAGAGCAAGAGATTATGAATAGCCATGACTCTTCTCGGGTAGATTTGACTCTTTTCAAGGCCTGGGCTGCAATGGTTATAATGCTGGTTCTCAGCAACCACTTACTTTTAGCTCATGAGTGACACACCGCTGAAATCAGCATTTCTGTCACTATTTTATGCTGCCCTCAGTGAAGGTCAGCATAAAGTTGATGACAGGTTCCCTTTAAGGGAGCACTCACACAACCATATCCGTTTTGCGATCCACAAAGCAAAAAACACAGATACCAGCCAGGTGTGTTCCGCATTTTGCAGATCAGCACATAGCACCCTTTATGTGAAACCCTAGTTGCACCAAATTGCGCCACTTTTTAGACACATTGGTATTTCTGGGCCAGTATTTCTGCTATTAAATATGTATTAGTGTAAAAAGTTAAAAAGGGGTTCTGCAGGTTTTAAAATCCTCTGGATAGATCAGCATCAGATTAGCAAGGGTCCGATACCCGGGATCCCTGCCGATCAGCTGTTCTCGGTTTCCCTCAGGCCCAGGTGCGGCTAAGCTCTGTTCACTTGAATGGAGCTTAGCCGCGCCCAGGCCAGTGATACTAGTTGTGACGTCGCTGGGCCTGCAGTAAACAGCGAGAAGGCCGCAGCGCCACTGCCTTCTCAGACAGCTGATCGGCAGGGGTCCCGGGTGTCAGACCCCCATTGATCAGAGGCTGATGATCTATCCAGAGGATATTTCATCAGTTTAAATGAACTGCAGAACCCATTTAGGCGAATACAAAGCCACATCTTGTGAGCCAAGAATGCAGAAAAATGGGATTCCATCCTTACCCTCATTCTTTGAGCGCAATTCATCTTTTAATTCCAACATTTCCTGCTTGAGTCGGTTCAAATCAGAGTGTTCACTGCTTGCTATACGCTTAGACCTACGGAGAGTAGTGGTTTCCTTTTTGCTCATGCTGGTATCTAATGGTATAGAAGTGGTTTGGTTAGCAGCTTCTTCCAGAGCAACCTCCAGTTCCTGAATTCGTTGATCTCGTTCCTAAATAAATAAATTTGATAATGGTTTGCATGAAGTTGTAATACAGCGATAAGCTTCTGAGCTTTCAATGGCATTCCTATCTCATAAAGGGGATATGCAACCAATTTAGAATTCAGCAATGCAGCCCCTTCAATCGTTCTTTTCACAACACTAAATCTGCACTGTGGCCACTTAATTCTCAGGATCATGGGGGGGGGGGGGGGGGGGGGGGGGGAAAGAGGGTCCCAAATGCCCAGACTCCCAACGATTATAAAAGTTATGGCATATCCCAATTATATGCCACCACTTTACAATATGTGAACAACCTTTAAGAACATTAAAAGGGAACCTGTCACCGGGATTTTGTGCATAGAGCTGAGGACATGGGCTGCTAGATGGCCGCTAGCACATCTGCAATACCCAGTCCCCATCGCTCTCTGTGCTTTTATTGTGTGTAAAAACTCATCTCAGGTTCATTTGCATATGTAAAAAAAAAATATATATATATATATATACACACAATAAAAGCACAGAGAGCGATGGGGACTGGGTATTGCAGATGTGCCAGCGGCCATCTAGCAGCCCATGTCCTCAGCTCTATGCACAAAATCCTGGTGAAAGGTTCCC
The DNA here is from genome assembly GCF_014858855.1 of Bufo gargarizans. NCBI lineage: Eukaryota > Metazoa > Chordata > Amphibia > Anura > Bufonidae > Bufo > Bufo gargarizans. The sequence goes on along the minus strand of NC_058081.1, from coordinate 341,904,973 downwards.
TTTAATGTTGCCATCTCAGAAAACTGACTAATTTTTAAAATATATATGAAAAAACATACAGAGCGTATTGTTCTAGTGATGAGAGCTATAGGTTCCCATTTTATGGCCAATTACCCAAATGTTCGAATACAACCACACTAAAACAACATAACTTCCTCATATCGTCAGCAAGGACACCATAGAAAAAGTTATGGGTGCCCTAACTCTCAGGCTCTCTCTCATCCTAATTTTCTGTCTCCCAACACTGTACTAGGAAAGACAGACTTATATCCAAACTGAAACTAATTCAAAGTATTTTACATACCGCTTTATTTTTTTTTATTTTTATTTTTTTGGGAAAATCTACGTAAACAATATCTGGCATGGGGGAGGGGTAACTCCCCACCCCCCACAATTTTGCATCAATTTAAACAACCCAATACTGTACCGCACCTCCAGCTCTCGCATGTAATAGTTTGTAAGTGATTCCTTCAGGTTTTCCAGTCTACCCTCATGCATCTCCTCCAGCAATTCTCGCTCATCCTCCATGGTTTCACTACAGAGGAATAAAGAGACTTTGGACACTGGACAAATATAACCCTGCTATCGAGAGAGAGAGTGTATTGACATTACAGTATGGTTTGGAATGGCAACTCTTAGGAAGTAGCAAAACAGCTAGATACATCATTGTTCGCAAGGTTTCAGAATTTGACATTTATAAGAAGTTGTGATAGGTGCTGCAGATAAGTATTGCAGGACCAGCTACACCCCTCTCATAATTGGTTCTTACCAATGGGGGGGCGGAGCCATCAGGCCAAAATTAGTTATGTCACCAAGTGGTTAAAGGGTGTCTGTCACCTCCATATGGCCATATACAGTGCCCTATAGCACACTTATACATGAATGTAATGGTTCCTTTGTCTTTACACTTGCAGAAGCTGGAAAACAAATTTTGATTGATATGCAAATGAGAACTCGCAAGTGCCCAGGGGCGGCGTTCACTGTGTTGGTGCCCAGGCTGCCTGGCCTTTTGCCATTGTTCCCCAGCCTCTGCATATGCCCGCCCTCCTATTACCTTGCATCATCTTACGGTCCGGCTGAGATCCCGCGCACTGCCTCCGGGCCAGAGCATGCTCACTGCGATGCCAATTGTTGGCACGGCATCGCTTTAACTACTGCGCATGCTCCAGGAAACGGCGCAAAACCAGCGGCAATGTGGAGTTTGCCGGCGCATGCGCAGTAGTTAAAGCGATGCAGTGCCCACAATGGGAATCTAAGTGCGCATGCTCCGGCCTGGCGAGGCAGTGCACAGTCACAGGATCTCGGCCGGACCGAAGGATGATGCAAGGGAATAGGAGGGCGGGCATATGCAGAGGCTGGGGAACAATGAGGGAAAAAAAAAAAGGCAGAGCAGCCTGGGCATCAAACACAGCGAGAGCTCATTTGCATATCAAATTTCGTTTTTCCAGCTTCTGCAAGTGTAAAGACAAAAAAGGTACCATAACATTCATGTATAGATGTGTTATAGGACAATGTAAGCACTGTATATGGCCATATGGAGGTGACAGGCTCCCTTTAAATTCACTTCAGTCACCCGAGTTGTGCACCAACTATATTCAAAAATCACAAGAAGGCCCCTTTCACACTAGCGAGTTTTCCGCACGGGTGCAATGCATAATGTGAACGCATTGCGTCCGGACCCATTTATTTCAATTGGTCTGTGTACATGAGCGTTGTGTGAAAAAGGAGATTTTTGTATAACTTACCAGTTAAATCTCTTTCTCGCTCTTCCTTGGGGGACACAGACCTTGGGTATAGCTCAGCTCCCTAGGAGGCGTGACACTAAGTAAAACTGTTAAGCCCCTCCTCCATCAGCTATACCCTCAGCCTGGAGATAGAGGCTACCAGTTGCGTGTCCAAGTAGTGAAAGGAAACAACCAACAATGCAAACAACAGCCAACAACCCAACGGGGCGCCAGCCAAAACCCTAGAACCAAACACAGAAGGGTGGGTGCTGTGTCCCCCAAGGAAGAGCGAGAAAGAGATTTAACTGGTAAGTTATACAAAAATCTCCTTTTCTCGCCCATTTTCCTTGGGGGACACAGACCTTGGGACGTTCAAGAGCAGTCCAAGAAGGGAGGGACCATAACCCAAGGCGGACCACCGGAGCATCAGGAAACCGCAGCCTGCAAGACCAGGCGGCCCAAAGCAGCATCCGCCGACGCGTGCGTATGCACCCTATAGAACCTGGTGAAAGTGTGCAAAGAGGACCAAGTGGCCGCTTTGCACAACTGCTCAGCCGAGGCTCGATGCCTCTGCGCCCAGGAAGCCCCGACTGCTCTGGTGGAATGAGCAGTGACGCCGAAAGGCGGAGCCCTACCCTTGGCTCGATAAGCCTCAGACACCGCCAGTTTAATGAACCGGGCAATGGCCACCTTGGAGACCGCCAAACCCTTGCGCGAACCCTCCGGGACCACAAACAGGGAATCCGTGCGCCGGAAGGATCCGGTGACCTCCAAGTAAATCCTCAATGCCCTGACCACATCCAGACGGTGCAGTTCCCGTTCTCTGGAGTGGGAAGGAGAGGGACAGAGCGACGGAAGGACGATGTCCTCATTGATGTGAAAGGCGGAGACCACCTTTGGCAGGAAAGCCGGGACTGGTCGGAGCACAACCTTATCCTGGTGGAAGATCAGGAAAGGTTCGGAACAAGAAAGAGCCGCCAACTCAGACACCCGCCGGAGAGACGTGACGGCCACAAGAAAGATGACCTTGCAGGACAGAAGGCGAAGGGAGACCTCCCGCAAGGGCTCGAAGGGGGCTGATTGAAGCGCCGAGAGCACCACATTCAGGTCCCAGGAAGGAACCGGAGGGCGATACGGTGGAACAGAGTGAGCCACCCCTTGCAAAAAGGTCTTAATCGGCCCCAGAGGGGCCAGGGGACGCTGGAGAAGAATAGACAGCGCCGAAATCTGTCCCTTCAGAGAACTGAGGCCCAGCCCCAGGTCCAGGCCCGACTGGAGGAAGGACAGGATCGTGGGAAGAGAAAACCGGAGAGGTGGGACGCTCCGGGACTCACAGAACCCCAGTTAGGACCTCCAAACCCGATAGTAGATCCTCGAAGATACGGGTTTACGAGCACGGATCATGGTGCGGACAACGTCCGCGGAGAAACCCCGTCGCGTTAAGACGGCGGTCTCAACAGCCACGTGGTCAAACGTAGCGAGCCTAAATGCTCGTGGAAGATCGGACCTTGAGAGAGAAGGTCCTCCCTGGAGGGCAGTGGCCACGGAACGTCTGCCAACAGCAACATTAGGTCGGCGTACCAGGACCGACGGGGCCAATCCGGGGCGATCAGAATCGCGGGAACGCCCTCTGCCGCGATCCTCCGAAGAACCCGTGGCAGGAGGGGAAGAGGAGGAAAGATGTACAGAAGGGAGAATTGGCACCACGGAAGGACAAGCGCGTCGGCGCCGTAAGCCTCTGGGTCCCGTGCCCTGGATACGTACAGGGGAACCTTGCGGTTGAATTTGGAGGCCATGAGGTCCACGTCGGGGCGACCCCAGCGAAGACAAAGGGCCTCGAACACCTCTGGGTGCAGGGACCATTCTCCCGGATCGATGGTGGACCGGCTGAGGAAATCTGCCGCCCAGTTGTCTACCCCCGGGATGTAAATCGCAGACAAGGCTGGCACGTGCGTCTCCGCCCAGAGGAGAATGAGGGACACCTCTTGCATCGCCGCAGCGCTGCGGGTGCCTCCCTGATGGTTTATGTACGCCACCGCCGTGGCATTGTCCGATTGGATCCGAACAGGGCGGCCCCTCAGTAGATGGGTCCAGTGTCTGAGGGACAAAAGAACTGCCCTCAGCTCCAGAATGTTGATCGGAAGTCTGGACTCCGATAGAGACCAAACGCCCTGGACGGATCGGGGAGGGAAAACCCCCCCCACCCCCGTAAGCTGGCGTCGGTGGTAATCACCAGCCAGTTCAGTGGAAGGAAGGACCTCCCCCTCAGAGGGAGATGCAACCACCAGTTGAGGGAAGCCCGAGCCAGGGGAGGCAGAAGGAAGGTCCTGTCCAGACTCCTCGGTGATTTGTCCCAGGCCGACAGAATCGCCCTCTGAAAGGTGCGGGAATGGAATTGTGCGAACGGCACTGCCTCGAAACAGGCAACCATCTTCCCCAGCAACCGCATGCCGGATCTGAGGGAAGGCCGGTGATGACGGAGAAGGCTGCGAACCGACCCGCGAAGGGCCAGACGCTTGTCCGACGGAAGACGGACCTCTGCCAGTTCCGTATCCAGGAGCATCCCCAGGAAGATCAGCCGTCTGGAGGGGGTAAGGGAAGACTTGGGGTGGTTGATAATCCAACCAAACCGCGTCAGGGTCTCCAGAGTGAGATCCACACTGCCGGATGCCTGTGAAAGGGAGGGTGCCTTGACCAAGATGTCGTCCAAGTACGGAAGAAGAAAAACACTTCTTGAACGTAGAAGGGCCAAGACAGGGGCCAGGACCTTGGTGAACACCCGAGGAGCCGTTGCTAGACCAAAGGGAAGGGCAACGAACTGGAAGTGATCGTCCCCCACCGCGAAGCGTAGGAAGCGGTGATGACATGGAGCAACCGGAACGTGGAGGTATGCATCCTGAACGTCGATGGAGGCCATGAAATCCCCCTTTTCCAGGGAGGCCACTGCGGACCGGAGAGACTCCATCCGGAATCTCTGCAGGCGGAGGAAGCAGTTCAGGCGCTTCAGGTCCAAGATCGGTCTCACCGAGCCTTCCTTTTTGGGGATCACGAAGAGGTTCGAGTAGAACCCCCTGAACCTTTCCGTCGGAGGCACCGGGGCGATGACACCCTTGTCCATGAGTGAGCGAACGGCCGCGAAGAAAGATGCCGCTCGTACGGGGTCCCGCGGAGGACGGGACCGGAAGAAACGGTCTGGCGGAATGGCCGCAAATTCGATCTTGTACCCGCAAGATACAATCTCGAGCGCCCATGCATCTGAGATGTGGTTCCGCCAAACGTTCCTGAAAAGGAGAAGGCGGCCCCCCACCCGGGTGGGTGGGGGCGCACCTTCAGGCAGAGGGCTGCTGGCCTGTGGTAGCCCGTGCAGGCTGGGTCTTGCGCCAGGTAGGTTGCGCCCGAAAAAACGGCTTCTTGCGTCTATCCTGGGTTGGGCCAGAGGAAGAAGAACCGGCCCCGGGTCTAGATCCGGAGGGCTTACGAAAGGACCGAAAACGGGACGAACCCGCGCGACCCCGTGGGGCGCCCTTTGGCCTGGACTGGGGAAGGAGAGTACTTTTCCCACCCGTGGCCTCTGATATAAGCTCGTCCAGGCGGGTCCCGAACAAGCGGGAACCCGTGAACGGTAGACCGGCCAAGGAGCGTTTGGAAGCGGCGTCCGCCGCCCAAACCTTCAGCCAGAGTTCCCTCCTGACAGAAACCGCCAGGGCAGAGGAACGGGCAATGAGGGCCCCCGCATCCAGGGAGGCCTCACAAATAAATTTTCCAGCCTGGATAATTAGCTGGGCTAAGGAACGGAGGTCCTGAACAGGAACGTCCGACCCCAACTCCTGCTCCAGCTGCAAACCCCATTCAGAGACCGCTTTGCCAACCCAGGCGGAGGCAAAAACCGGTCTAAGGGCTGAACCAGAGGCAGAAAATATTGCCTTGGAAAGGGATTCCGTCCGACGGTCCTCAGCGGACTGGAGGGAAGATCCGTCCTGTACAGGAATAGCAGTGCTTTTGGACAGGCGAGCCACAGGAGGATCCACCTTGGGCGGAGATGTCCAGGTGGTCACAGACTCCGCCGGAAAGGGATAACAAATGTCCAGCTTTTTTGGTGTAACAAAGCGGACGTTTGGTCGAGTCCAAGCCTTGGATACCACAGAAGAAAAATCTGCATGTATGGGAAAGACCTTGGAGGCCTGTCTGGGTCGGAGAAAGGACACGCCGGCCTGTTCAGAGCTGGGGGGGGTCATCGTGTATCTGAAAGGTATCGCGGATACTAGTGATAAGATGCCCCACCGCGGATGACAATTTTGACGGAAGCTCTGAGTCCATGTCCACATCCGAATCCGCCAGTTCTCCCTCAGAAGGCGTATCCCTTTGAGAGGATAGGCTTGACTGAGCTCGCACGCATGGCGGAGAGAGCGAAACATCAGGAGAAGATGTGCGCTCAACCCTTGAACGTTTCTGAGTACGCCGGGCCCTGGAAGATTCACTGGGAGGCAGGGAATCAGTGGGGGCGGCAGAAACGGCATTCCCAGCAGGTGCGACAGGGATTTCGGCAGTCTGCGGGAGAGGCGGTCTATCCACGAGACGGCCCACCACGTGTGTAAGGCTCTCCACCGCCAGAGACAGAGACCTAGCCCAGTCAGGGGGTTCAGAAACAACAGGGGGCACAGCAGAAAGCGGGCCCTGCACCGGGGCCTGACATGCAAGGCAATGCGGCTCAGATTGCCCACTTGGAAAAAGTGCCTTGCAGGCGGTACAGGCGTGGTACCAGGGTTTGGGGGCACCCGTGGGATCAGACATGCTGACAAGTGGTCGTACCTTGATACAGGGACAAGGGATTGCAGCGGCTATGACCAGTGGGGTTAGGAGAGGGTTAACAGCCCTACCAGTGCCTCAGAAGAACGTCAGGTCAGATCCCTAGGAGCGAAGGTCCAGATCAGCAGCCGCGAGGCAGCCAGAAAACCAGCGTGCGTCCCCAGCGATGCACCGGTGTCTCCCACGTGTCTCCACTTCAGTCCGGAGTGAGGAAGCGCGGCAAGCTTGAGCAGAGACGCGGGAACAAGCTCCGCCCCCTCCACGCTTGAATGTTTCATAACGAAACTCCGCCCCCATGACGCGCGCGAAAAAACACCCGCACCCCGTGCTGCCCGAGATTCCCAGGCATATGTTGTCAAAGAAGGGCCCGCAGGCCCCAAAAGCGCGGCGGTATAACCGGACGTCGGAAGGTAAGGTGGTCACCTGACCCCCGTCCCGCCGAACCGAACCGCCGATGCCGGGCCTAAGCCCCGCCCCCTCGATCACGGTACGGAGCGGGCGGCGGCGGGGAGGTAGTAAGAAGCAGGGGCTATCTTTTAAGCAGCGGGCGGCGGCGGGATGTGTAAGATCGGGAGGTACATGAAAAGCAGGCAGATGGGGAGATCCCACAGAGCGCTCTGAGAAGCGCAGGAAACGGCCGACCACGGGTGCCCCCCCCCCCCCGAACCCAGTGCAACAGGGACAGGGAATGGGCTGGAAAAGCCATCTTACCTGTCTTCACCCTCATTTCCTTCCAGCAGGGTCGCCCCTTCAGCCCCTGGCACCGCAGTGGCAGGAAGCTGGAAGAGGGGCTTGGCGTGCGGGCGACCCCCTAGCTGGCGGGATGTAGGGGAGCCGGTGCTGCCCAGATCCTCCTATTGCTTCAGTGGGGGAGGCAGCAGCGCAAATACGTTGGCACTGGTGCAGCTCAACCCCGGGAGAACAGAGAGGTCCAATGCGTCTCTGGTATCCCTAGGAAAAAACAAAAATAAAATAACAAAATTAGAGAAAAAATTAAAACAAGGAGAAAACAGCCCTGCAGTAGCAGGGGGTGTCTTGCCTCCTTGGACACTAAGCTAAAACTGGTAGCCTCTATCTCCAGGCTGAGGGTATAGCTGATGGAGGAGGGGCTTAACAGTTTTACTTAGTGTCACGCCTCCTAGGGAGCTGAGCTATACCCAAGGTCTGTGTCCCCCAAGGAAAATGGGCGAGAAAAAAAAATAAAAAAAAAAAATGCAGCATGTGCTATATTCAGCGTTTTTCAAACAGCCCTGGTCCTATAGAAGCTAATGGGGCTGCGTGAAAAACGCATCGCAACCAGAAGCAAGTGCGGATGCAATGCGTTTTTCACTGATTGTTTCTTAGAGATGTTGTTTGCAAACCTTCAGTTTATCACGCGCAAAAAAATAAAAAAAAATACACAACACACATTGGGAAAAACTGAATGCAATTGCACCCAAAACTGACTAAACTTGCTTGCAAAATGGTGCGAGTGTCACTGAACGCACCCAGAGCCAATCCGCCACACGCGTGAGCTTAAGGCAAAACCAGACAGGTTTACAGTTTTTAACCATCTGCAGTATGTGTTCTGTACATGTAGAAACATGTGTTTGGAAGGTAGGTTTGGTGCGTTGCAATCCAAATCAAACAAATGCCAAGATTGAGAATCAGAATTCAGAGTTTGTCAATGTTTCTTACCTGAACTGAGTCTTTTGCTGCTGCATGATTTCCATCATGTCATTACAGACTTCCTTCCTGATTCTTCCCTCCATGTCAAGATTTTCTTGACTTTTTTTAATCAGAAGTTGTTTCAGACTTTCAATAACCTGCAGCAGTTCCTGTGGAAACATAACCAAGGCTAAGCATAAAAATAAATAAAGTTTTTTACGGCGTAAAAACAAAAAACAGAAAACCCACTTCTCTGTTAAAGGTGGCGATATCCACTTCACTGCCGTCTTCCTCATCAGATCCCTCTTCGACATCTTCATCATCCGTATAACTGCGATTAGCCAGCACGCTACTCTCTTTAATGAGGGACTGAATAGTTGGAAGATTCACCTTCATTGGTGGTGCCTGGACTAACTGTAAAAAAATAAAAATATCTTAGATCTACAAGTCTTAATGTCAGCAACACAAATGGTTCCTGAACACTTTACTAAGTATCTATAGTCACTAAATAACCATTTTTGTCAGACCCATTCATTTCATTGGGCAATTATACTAGAAAATAAAGACCCATGCGATTTTATCTGCCCAAGTCAATAGTTTGCACACTGACCAGCGAGCCTCCCTACAGGTGTACACTTCTTGTTCTAGTGATCACATCTCAGCAGTCATTACATTATCAACAAAATTACAATGACAGTAAGCCCTCTATTACAGACCTGGAGGCAGATAACAGGATCCACCATTGATAATCGGTGATCACAGGTCAACTAACTCAATTGCCCTGCACAATGACCTATGCGCAGGCTATGCCTAGAACACTACAGGTCTGAACGTAGCACCATGTTCAAAGTGAGAGGGTTCCCTTTATGATCATTTACCTGGCTTGCAATAGAGGAGAACTTCATGGCATGTAGGGTCTCGTCATAGGTTGAAGCACATTGATTTATATTTACAATCATGCAAGATTTTCCCCTCCCGGTGAAGAATGTTTGAAAGACACGGGTTAATTTACTGTCCCTGAATGGGACCACATTCTGCCTCAGCCTAGGAGAAGAGAGCAGCACTGTGAGAAGCAGTTTTTTTTACTCTGAGTATGCAGTTCAACAATGTTACACAATAGTGAAAATCCCATTCACACTATAATGTTAGGAAATGCAGTGTTTGAGACCAGCACATAACATACATATGAACCAGAGAATAAAGAACGTACAGAATTAGTCAGCTTACTTGTTTTGCTGATTTTGTCTCAGTGCAGCGATGCAGCGGCCCAGAGTATGAAGAGATGTGTTAATATTTGTTGCTTCCTTTAGACGATCACCACTTCTCTGGTCTTTGCATCGTTCAGATCCAGCTAAATCACAGAAACTTAGTCTGTCAAAAAAACACAGCAGGAAAGGGAGGTTAAAAATCCAAGGCAGCACCAACAGTATAGAAAATCTGGAGTGCCTCCAGTCGTGACCAACCGTCAAAATATATAAAGAAACACGGCAGCACTTCCATAGGTGCAAAAATAAGTAAAGTGCTTTATTCACCCACGCAACGTTTCAGTCCTCTTTCTGGGACCATTCAAGTTTTTTTTTTCCCCCCCAACCAAAGAGAATAGATTTACGTTAACACACACCTACTTGCATTAAATGTGTAATGACCCAATTAAATTCATTGTACTTACTCACTAATCTTTGGAGTGAAATCATTATTGCCCTGCAAGTGGAGAATCCGAATAGAAAAGATGCTATGACTGAAAAGGGTGAGAACATAAAAGACAAAAATCAGGATGTTACCTTCTAGTATTTCTGTACTTGCCTACAAGATTGTCAAAAACACCCATAATTCTTTACCACTAAATACTCTAAAGTAAATGTACTGCTCTGAATGACCACAAACTAATGAAAAATGCATCTCACCTTCGGCTGGAATTTTGGTTAAGGTGGGTGCTCGCAAAGCTCTGATTTTTTCTTCCAACCCTCAGCAGTTTCCATGCTTCATCAGCGCTTTGAACGTTGATCCAGTTTAGATCTAATGTAGAAATAATTATTGGTAATATTTGCCTCATGTTTGATCCTATTCTGTGATTTATTACAGAGACACTGTTTTTCTATATGTAGCCTAGACAGTCAACCATTTCCCTTCCGGTCTCTGTTTGCAAGCAGCAGGAGACCTCTCCCACTGCTGTCTACAATAAACGACCAGGAACACCAAGTTCTAACCCCAACCTTCTTCTCAAATCAGGGTTAGAATTCTAAGCCCATAGAAGAAAATAATTTGGGACAGTGTCCATGTTGCATCTGTTTTTAATTTGCACTGCTAGGCTGAAGGTTTATTTCCAGATAGTCTCCTAGCAAGGACCCATGAAAGACAAAAAAATAAATAAAATAAAAAATAATAATAATAATAATAATGGAATCCAAGCCTTATTACCTTTAACATAAGGATTTCCATTCCTGTCCTCGCATAACCTTAGTGTGGTTCTTTTGCGATGTAGCGCAGAGGGCAATGGTTCTAATAAATCATACACAAATTCATTGTAAATTTCAAAGTACGACACCCAAATCGAGATCTGTGCATCAGCAGGGTCCTGGAGTGAAATAGCATCTTGAGGTCCCCAGTGTGAAGTAGTTTCTAGTATGCAGACAAAAAGGGTTAAAAGTTAATTAACGGATTATATTTTATCAGAATACAAAGAGTAGGTAGAAAATGGCTCAATAGATGGTTACCTTCAAGCTGAATGCTGGTTTGGTTACCATGGTTTGTACAAGACAACCCACCAATACCACTGTCAAAGCTCATGCTAGTGCCAGCTCGCAACTGAGAGTCATTGCCGCCACTTTTCATAGGTTGTTCCTGCAAACGCCAGAACATAAGCTTTACGAATCACAAATCTGTCCTTCATTTAGTAGTGTACTGACATGGGTTTAGCTGCACCAACCTCGCGCAAATTAGAGAGCACAGAGATTTTCTTCAGCTCCTCTTGGCGCACTTGTTTGCTATCCAGCCAGATAACCTCATTGGAAAGGGGCTTGAGATCAGAACTTTTATACAGACGGTCTTGTACACTGTTAAAAATGAGGGATATGGAGCGAGGAAGAATACCACCATCCTTGCTAGTCCCTGTGGAGTTCAAGAGGGGGGGGGGGGGGGGGGGAATAAATAAAACTTTTGTATATTAAAAAAAAACAAAAAAAACAAAAAAAAAAAAAAAACACACACACACACACACACACATTAAAACTTGCCTTGTATAGTGTATGTTTTGCCCGAGTTGGTCACCCCATATGTATAAACCAGCCAATTTTGACAATTTAAGACATCTTTTACCACGTGCCTCATAGTTCCATCAAAAAACTGCTTTTGGTCAACATCTGGAGCAAAAATCTATTAAAAATAAAATTTTAAAATTTTTTGAACCTGTGCAAAGATGATATATGTTTGCAGTGGTTTAAAGATGTTACCTTACCTGAGAAAATGTAAATTTGTGTACACTCTGGCCCTGCCCACGTTCAGTGTTTTTCATTGTAAAAGACTCTTTAGGAGCTCGTAAGACCAAAGTCTCCTGATCCTCTACCACAACACAACCCTGGGGGAGTAAACTGGAAGTTACTCAAAAACACACAACCAACTAATTTGGAACACACATTACAAAAATGGCTCCTTTCCCTTACCTGCTCTTCTTTTTTCTCCAATTCACCATCTACAAATGGCCTAATCCTGACATATACCATAACTTTATCACTGCTTTCATTGGTGGAGATCTGAAAAGTAGGGGGGGGGGGGGGGGGTTGGGAGAAGAAGAAAAAAAAAAAAAAGATATCTAAGTGAGTCATTATTGTGTATAAGAAAGAACTGCTTATTTACCAACAGATCTGCTAGTGATAGCATACTGTATTGCTGCTATAAGCCCTTATGATTTAGGAAAGCCAACGCACCGCAAGATGGCAGCAGGGTAAGGATCTGTTCACATTATATCAGCAGTATTTCTTGACTTATGCCACTGTAATCACATATGTGCCAAATGTGTTTACATAATCTTACAAGTGTAACGCAAGTATTCTTCAATGGACATCCTGGTCCTTATGATGCAATATTTTTCTATACTTACTTTATTGGAATAATATATAAAAAAAAAAAAAAATAATGTTTATTCGGGTTCTCCAAGAATTACTGAACATAGCTTTTTACAGGTTGTGCCACACTGCTTATGGAAGAGGGGGAGGGGGTCTCCCTTTACTACTGTACTCCAGCGCCTGCCTTCATCCTACATTGCTCCTGTCAGGCTGCATACAGATGAGATCCTGGCTGCAATACGTTGCCAGGCTGAGAAGCCTGACAGGAATGCTCAAACTAACATAAAAGCAGGTGCCAAAGCGCATAGGTAATGAAGCCCCATGCCATCCATCTCAAACCCCTTCCACCCCCATGCAGTTCTGCAGTGGGGTTCAGCTCATTCCATTTATATTCTAGTACAGCTTACTGATGGCCATGTTCAATAATTCCCAGAGAACCTCCTTAAACATGTTTTCACAAGGTCTGAAGTACATTTGTTCATACCAGAGAAGCGTGTCCTAGTCCTGGTGAGATGCACGAAAAATCATCAAGAAGATCTTTACGGATACCCGCCACACAATCGGCAGCAGTAGATTCAAAGACTGGAGAATCTTCATCATCGGACAGCACCCCAAGACCCGGAGAAATTACATTACATGTCATGTTGTGGAATGTCAATTTATTTTCCTAAAAGAAAAAAAAAAAAAAAAGAAAAATGTATGAAGTGACTATAAGTACATAAGTAGTGTTTACAGTAGGATCCCATGACCCCAATCATAGGTAACTTCTATTTTCCGTCTTCTCTATATGCATCTGACTCTTGAAGAGCACTTAAGAATTAAAGAGAACTACAGTTACCATGTTTCAAATATGATGACTCCTGTATATATGGTATGTTTGTGCGCAGATGTGTCTTCATCTACGGCCTTTGAAGTCCCTTTTTGGCCCTGACAGCCACGCACTTGCTTTCGGGAATGCCAGTATGCAGAGAGATCTGGCAGGCAGTGAATCCAATTAGCTAGACTCAGACCCCCTCAGTGACATTCGAGGATGGTAACAGAAACAAAGTTGAAGAGGTATGAAAAACCAGGGCTGAGGTTAATTCCAAGTATACGTTAAAACAAACAAAAGCATGGTGCGCTATGCTTTTGCACCCCCCCCCCCCCCCCCATGTATATTTCAAACGGATGGTAAAACGTGATGCGATACCTCCAGAATTTCCACAGAAATCAATGGAGCGGCCGCACGCATGTGCAACAGGCCACTTCGTTCATTCCAGGGGGTACAAGCCTGTGGATAGGGGATAACTTCTAACAACCAGAATACCCCTTGCATCTAGACCGCAAAGACAAGCCCACCTGCTCTGATCCCACAAATCATTGACTAAATCACTGCTGGCTATAATAGAAACACGTCCGCTCACACACACGATACATCTCAGCTTGCTTCTTATGGGGCTTTGTAGCCACTGATCGGTCAGAATGTCCAGCTGTCACAAGACCTACAATCAGCACGGAGCATAAGGATATGTCCTTACAAGCCAGCCCCATTTGGTGCATGCGCTATGAAGTCTTGGCTTCCTCTCCACTAGGCTTGAGCGAATCGGGTTTCGGATCATAGATCCAAAGAAGATTCGTTCAAAACCTTTGTTTATAATGCTGCTTCTGTACAACATTACTTCAGATCTATGATCCAAAGATCGATTCACTCAAGCCTAGTCAACACATTTGGAGTGTGGGATCCCAGATTCTTTTCTATGTCATATCAGTAAATATTGTTGTTGTTTTTTTGTCTGTGTTATTACTCTTTTTTGCTTATGAAAAAAACTGAACTGTAGTGACATGCCCAGTGTGAATGTGCGCCAACATCACCTGTTGCCCATGTGGATGCCATTATTTTATGCTTGTTCCCATCTGCATTGCTCAGCCTTCTCCAATCCTGCAGGGCTGTCAGGTTTGAGCAGCTCACTTGGCGGCACTCCTTCCCTCCATACCAAACGTGTTAGTCAAGATTTTAATATAAGCAATCCTTACGTAATGGAAACTTAAAGTGGCGGATCCAAACACTTCAACGGCTAGGAATTTAAGACTCCAGACATTTGCGGCAGCAGCATATTCCCCTCTACCTATTAAAGGGGTTATCCACAAATTTGATATTGATGACCTATGCTCAGGATTGGTGTGGATCTAACTTCCAGGAGCCCCAGCCTCCACCCCGATCAGTTGTTTAAAGGAGGATGCTGAGCTCACCATCTCCAGTGAGCGTTGCAGTCTCTTCACAGCTTACCAAGCGGAGCACCATTCACTGGATAGCAGATGTGCTTGGTATTGCAGTTCAGACCCATTTACTCCAATGGCACTGAACTGCGCCTAGGTTACATGACTGATGTACGGTGATTTCACTGGCCTAGGAAGAAGCCAAAGCGTTCAGGGCTGATCAGTGGGAGTCTGACTCCTGCCGATCTGATATTCATGACCCATCATAAGGTTAGGTGGTCATCAATTTATTTATTTTCATTCCCAGATAACCCCTTTAGGAACACATGCCTGCTCTGCTGAGCAGAGGGTGTACGTGTACAGAGGGTGTTGTGTAGCTGAATGATCTGACAAATCTCATGTACACTTGGTATCATTTCTTCCGTGTAGATTTAGAAGTCCATAGCACATAAATTGCTTGTGGATTTCGCTCTATGAATGCAAAGGTTAAGACCCGTGCAAATCTGCGTCAAAATCTTCACGCAACACATTCAGATTTTATTGTAGAAGCGCAGTGAAATCTGCATGAAAACCCATCTTAACATGCTGATCCCCGTGTTGGAGAAGAGTTGGGAGATCTCCATACACAGCTTCGGCTGCTCTCACTATATTCAACAATTTAGATGAGGGTCCTCTTCTGTATGGGCATCTCTCCGGACCATAAGTTATTGTCCGTGGTAGCAGAATCCATAACGGAATAACCCAAACCTTGTACGCCGAACCTTAAAACATAAAAGTTAGCTCATCCCTAGTCGAGTCCATATACATGCATGAGCTGTATATTTATATCCAAGACGTCACAGAACAGATTTCATATCGTGCTTAGCATGACTGTGTCCATGGAGAAGATTCGGATGGCTATAATATGGCCCCATATAGGAGTGATGCCAAGAACAGGAACACCACTGAGGAAGGGGCAAGTTTCAGCCCCAAAACACGTATGGTATCAGCAGCTATTACCACGCAACAATCGATGGATTCCGTCTAAGACTTTGGACCTAAGCACCCTTCCCCTTTTTTCATTTTTTGAGATTGCAAGCTAACAAAGTCGTACATCTCTGCAGCAATATCAATCCAAGGCTGTTAAGCTTCTCTACGTATCTCATCGATCACGTGGACTCACTCTGATCACATGACCTGATACGATCACGTGGAACAGCGCGGAAGGTCCTAGACTCCTAGAGACACAGCGGGAGAGGCATTGCACGCCAACCAGAACCTTCAGTGAACCACTACTTAACACAGAGGGTCTTCAGGAGGGGTAAAGTAACATATGAGCGGCGTCAATGAACTATTCCTCTACCCTAGCTGTAGATAAAGTGTATACTTCCATGAAATTACACTCTGCAGCCTATATTTCACATTGCTACTATCTGCAGCTGATGATCT
The DNA here is from genome assembly GCF_014858855.1 of Bufo gargarizans. Taxonomy (NCBI): domain Eukaryota; kingdom Metazoa; phylum Chordata; class Amphibia; order Anura; family Bufonidae; genus Bufo; species Bufo gargarizans. The sequence goes on along the minus strand of NC_058081.1, from coordinate 341,889,111 downwards.
GCGCATATTGGAGCAAATAAGGAATCTACGCTCCATATCTATTCATACCTGGGACTGATGACTTATCCGATTGTTGAGAAGGTTCCCCAGGTATCCTTTTTGGACATCCTACTGCTATACCCTCCGTTTTCAGTACATTGCAGGGCTAATCAGCGAACAGTTAGAGATATTTTTATGTGCATTTTATCTCATGTTTTATTCCCTATTTTTTTTATGTGGATCCACCGCTTTTTTTTTTTAATTGTAATATGTTTTAGGATACAGAGTTTGCCACACTCTTCTAGTGCTTTACTTATCTGTTATAATAAATTTCTTCATTTCAGTTTGTGTCCGTCTGGCTCTGCACAGCTGAGTGCCCCCTACCATTTTAGCTCCATACAAGAACAGGATCATAGCATAACAAGCCTTTACAGAACAGAATCCAGTGTTATTCTTGACAGCAAATATATAGGAGTTTGAGACGCAGGTGTTAATATAGGCCCATAGCTGGCGGAGGATGCACCGTCCAGTTCTAAATCTAAGACCGCTTCCGAAAAAGCATTGGGTGAAAGTCCCTTTATCAGTAAACCATGCCAGATAACAGGATCTCATCCAGCAGAGGACACTCCAATTTAGTTTAAACATTTACCCGTACAGAAGAGACTTTATATTAAAAGGTTACATTTTTCTTTACTGCACTATTCAATGCAGAAAAAAACCAGCAAAAACATAGCAATGCCTTGTGTATGTAGGGGTATACACAAGGCATTGCTTGTGTATTGCGACTTGCAGACATGCCATGACTACTATCCTTGGATTGCAAAAAAAATTTTTTGTGATTCAGTGGCTGCCATCGAGGCATTTGTGGACCTCACACTGACCCGAGTAGCGCAGAAAATATGCACCCAAAGCGTACTGAGAAACGGCACCATTTATAATGGTTTTTATTATTACTTGTTGAAAAGATTGTTCTACGCGTCAAAAAGTGTGAACTCAGGCCACAGACACAAGCAACAGTTCATACATCGGCCGCATAAACGCAGCCGCGGTTCGTGGTCCTTAAGTCCCGGCTCCCGGCTGAGTGCATGCCACCATTTATTTTTTAACCTCTGTAGAAACGTCATATCCTTGTCAACAAAACAGCCAAAAGATTTTTTTTTGCAGGCCGCAGAACAGACATACGATGTGGCCCATGGACGGTGTGCTGTCCGTATCGTTTGCGGCCTTGTTGAAATGAATGGGTCTGCAGCCAAACCTCAGAAAATGCAGATTGCACGCAGACTGAAACTAAGGCCGTGTACATGAGGCCTAAGGGTACGTTCACACTTGCGTTATTCTTTTTCCGGCATAGAGTTCCTTCCTAGGGACTCTATACCGGGAAAGAACTGATCAGTTTTATCCCCATGCATTCTGAATGGAGAGTAATCCATTCAGGATGTCTTCTGTTCAGTCTTTTTGACTGTTCAGGAGAGAGATAATACCGTAGAATGCTGCGGTTTTATCTCTGTCCAAAATTTCGGAACACTTGCTGGAATGCCGGATCCGGCATTTTATCCCATTGACATGCATTATCGCCAGATCCGGCCCCGAGTATTCTGACTAAACAGATCCAGCATTGCGGTCTGCACAAGCTCAGACCGCAAAAAAACTAAATGCCAGATCCGTTTTTCCAAATGACACTGGAGAGACGAATCTGGTATTTCAATGCATTTGTCATACGGATCAGGATCCTGATCCATCTGACAAATTCCATCAGTTGGCATACACTTTGACTGATCCGGCAGGCAGTTCAGGCGACGGAACTGCCTGCCAGAATCCTCTGCCCCAAGTGTGAAATTACCCTAATAAGCACTATACTTTGCGTCCTTTTTTCGAGAAAACACTGCACTCACTTTTTCATGAAATGTGACAGAATCTGCAACGCAGATATGAGAATGGTCTAAGGTTATATTCACACAGTTTATATTTCATCCCGTATTCCGCTCATACATCAAATGAGGCTAAAGTGAGGTCAGCGTCAAAATTCTGCCGCAGATTCCTTGTCGTATACATGTCGGATTTTTCTTCCATGTATTTTAAGCCATCTGCACATTCCCAATGGGTATGATCAGAGGGATATTTTCACATGTATTCCTGCGCTGAACACACATTCAGCACCAAAATATGCCCCATGGATTTCAATGGGAGTTACATGGTATAGTTCACACACTGCATAATTTTCCCCAAGCACAGATTTGAAACCAAGGGGGGCAAAAAACAAAACACAAAATAACACTTTTTAACCTGCGCCAGCCCCATAAAATAGATGCAAAATCCACAGCATGCAGACTGCATATCCGCTTCACACACCAGGGAACATAAAGTAACTGGGCAGACAGCTACCCAGCTTCATAATCATCTGGCTTCCGTCCCAACGGGGGAGTCACAAAGTCACACATGACCGCGTAAACGTACAGTATACAATACAGGTATAGACGGGGAAACTATATCGCGCTGTATACACCCACCCGTGCCGCACACTTACCTGCCGCTACAAGGAACAGCTAGCTACCTCTGCACTCGTGACTGACCGACTGTTACTGCACTTTCAAACCAGGCGCTGCGGCTTCTAGCCAATCACAATGAACTACCTGCGAGTCAGCCAATCACAGAGCGGGACATTCTAAACTATCCAATCAGAACAGGATGCAGTGCAGTCAACCTTGCCTGCCGGGAGGGTTTGTCTGAGCGGACAAACAGGCAGTGAGGGGCTGGGCTCTGGTGCTCAGTGATGTCACATTACTGTGTGGTCTCTTCTGTTGTACCTCTGATATTTTAGTATCTGGCCCTACGTTTATGGTAGTGTACAGCCGTCAGCTACGTCTCCATGATATCCGTGTTGCATCCGTTTTTTTGCAGACCCATTGTAACAATGCCTATAGGACAGTTTCTATATTTTTACAGACATGGAAAGCACACAGTGTACTGTCTGCATTTTTTGCAGACCCATTAAAAGGAATGGGTCTACTGTGTGAAAGGGAGCTATTGGCACTTTCATATTAGCGGCAGGGGAGTCCGGCAGGCTGTCCGGTGGGTGAACAACATGTCAGATCCGTCCTGCTGCTAGTTCACGTGTGCCCCGGACTGCCACTCCGTCCTAATTGATTATAATGGGGCGGAGTTCCGGCGGCAGCACACAGCGAGAGGCAGCCGGACTAAAAGTACAACATGCAGTACTTTTAGTCCTGCTGCCTCTTGCCGTGCTGCCCCCGGAACGCCACCCCATTATAGTCAATGGGGACAGATCGGCAGTCCGGGGGCACACGTGAACTAGCAGCAGGACGGATCCGACAGGCTGTTCACCCGCCGCTAGTGTGAAACTAGCCGTAGGGTAGGGCTGCACTCGGTATAAATGCTACTGATTTTCCGCAGAAGAATTGTACGTGGAACATTTGCACTGTTTACAGTAAGGCTGGGTTCAGACCTGAGCGTTTTACAGCGCGTTCCTACGCGCTGTAAAACGCTCAACAGGCAAGAACCAATGATTACCTATGGGAATGGTTCTCACCTGAGCATTTTACAGCGCGTACGATCGCGCTGTAAAACGCCTGACGCCCCAAGAAGTACATGAGCTTCTTTGGGGCGTCTTGTTGCGCGTTCCCATACATAGACTTCAGCGGGAACGCGCGACAATGGGCGCGCGCTTGTCTCTGTATGCGCGATTGCAAATGCCCGTACAATCGCGCATACAGAGCGTACGTTCAAGTACGCTCAGGTCTGAACCCAGCCTAACGGTGAAGTTGGTGAGATGTTAAAAAAATCTGCACATAACTTGACATGCGGACAGATTTTCAATCCACAGAATATGTCTATGTTGCAGATATTGCCTGAGAATTTTAAAGAGTACCTTTCATGTATTTTTTTTAATTCTAGATAAATACCTTTACTTGCTAATGGTGCCAACCTGCCAGTTTTTTTTTAAATATTCCTCCTACGCCCCACTGTGCTCCTTCTGGCTGCTAAAAGTAAGAACTTGTTTGATCTGAATTTTGTTTTTTGTGGTCAATTTTCTTCAGTCTTTCTCACGTGGGCCTGACATTATGAGTCTTCAGAACCAATTGCTAGTTTTCCATAGAATTATGGTTTAAGCATACAGTGGTTTGTGGACAGGTGATCAATGTCAGATCAGGGGGGTCCGATATCTGGCACTCTCACACATACAGTGGCTGCCAAAAAAGCCTGCTGGGCGTTGGATCCCCACTGATCTGATATTGATGACCTATCCAGATTTTGCAGATCTGTCTTTTGCAGACCAAAATATGGACACGTCCTTGTGTATGTTTTGCATATGGAGAAGGCCCATTGAAGTCTGTGGATAGTGTTTAAATACGGATGCATCTTAGGCTACTTTCACACCTGCGTTCAGGTGTCCGCTCGTGAGCTCCGTTTGAAGGGGCTCACAAGCGGCCCTGAACGCAGCCGTCTGGCCCTAATGCATTCTCAGTGGAGGCGGATCCACTGAGAATGCATCCGTCTGCCAGCGCTCAGCCTCCGCTCCGCTCAGTGAGCGGACACCTGAACGCTGAAAGCAGCGTTCGGGTGTCCGCCTGGCCGTGCGGAGGCGAGCGGATCCGTCCAGACTTATAATGGAAGTCAATGGGGACGGATCCGCTTGAAGATGACACCATATGGCTCAATCTTCAAGCGGATCCGTCCCCCATTGACTTTCAATGTAAAGTCTGAACGGATCCGCTCAGGCTACTTTCACACTTAGAAATTTTTCTAAGTTATAATGCAGACGGATCCGTTCTGAACGGATGCAAACGTCTGCATTATAGGAGCAGATCCGTCTGATGAAACATCAGACGGACCCGCTCCGAACGCTTTGTTCAAAACTTCAGATTAAGGGTCCATTCACACGTCCGCATCCATTCTGCAATTTTGGAACGGGTGCGGATCCATTCATTCTCAATGAGGCAGAACGGGATGCGGAGAGCACACTATGTGCTCTCCACATCCGCATTTCCAGAGCGCGGCCCCGAACTTCCGGGCTTCGGCCCCGAACTTCCGGACGCAGCTCCGCAAAAAAATATGGGAGGTGCCGGCAGGGTGTATTGCGGATCTGCAATACATCACGGACGTGTGAATGGACCCTAATACCGTACGGAGATCTGTCTCCGTACAGTATTAGAATGTATGGGCTCCAATGAGCCAAAGTCAGTTATTCACAAAGTCGCGTGTGACTAAGTTGAGAAACTTCGGTAGTTAATTTTTAAAGTAGGAAACTTGAAACCAAACTTGGCAACGACTTCTAAAAGAAGGACTTATAGGGAAATATTCTTCTTTCTGCTGGATCCACTTATGACTTTGGCTGAAAAACCTGCAGGAAAATGTGCCTCAAAACCCAAAAAAGATTTTGATGCAGAAAATTTCTGGGACTGAAAATCCATGTGCTTCCTGCCAACACAATCCCATTTAAACAAATATAACTGATTTTTAGTCGCTGAAATTTTCTGCAACAAAATCTGCAGGGTGTGAAGGTACTGAAGACAAACTGATGAAATATGGATTAGCTAAGGCTACTTTCACACTAGCGTTCGGAGCGGGTCCGTCTGATGTTTCATCAGACGGATCCGCTCCTATAATGCAGACGTTTGCATCCGTTCAGAACAGATCCGTCTGCATTATAACTTAGAAAATTTTCTAAGTGTGAAAGTAGCCTGAGCGGATCCGTTCAGACTTTACATTGAAAGTCAATGGGGGACGGATCCGCTTGAAGATTGAGCCATATGGTGTCATCTCCATTGACTTCCATTATAAGTCTGGACGGATCCGCTCGCCTCCGCACGGCCAGGCGGACACCCGAACGCTGCTTTCAGCGTTCAGGTGTCCGCTCACTGAGCGGAGCGGAGGCTGAGCGCTGGCAGACGGATGCATTTTCAGTGGAACCGCCTCCACTGAGAATGCATTAGGGCCAGACGGCTGCGTTCAGGGCCGCTTGTGAGCCCCTTCAAACGGAGCTCACGAGCGGACACCTGAACGCAGGTGTGAAAGTAGCCTAAGATGCATCCGTATTTAAACACTATCCACAGACTTCAATGGGCCTTCTCCATATGCAAAACATACACAAGGACGTGTCCATATTTTGGTCTGCAAAAGACAGATCTGCAAAATCTGGATAGGTCATCAATATCAGATCAGTGGGGATCCAACGCCCAGCAGGCTTTTTTGGCAGCCACTGTATGTGTGAGAGTGCCAGATATCGGACCCCCCTGATCTGACATTGATCACCTGTCCACAAACCACTGTATGCTTAAACCATAATTCTATGGAAAACTAGCAATTGGTTCTGAAGACTCATAATGTCAGGCCCACGTGAGAAAGACTGAAGAAAATTGACCACAAAAAACAAAATTCAGATCAAACAAGTTCTTACTTTTAGCAGCCAGAAGGAGCAACTGAAATTGCCTTACCCTGGGTTCACACCTAAGCGTTCCTCAAACGCGCGTTTTACGCGCGTTTTTGTCGCGCGTTTTTATGCACGTTTTTTGTAATAGTAAACGCGCGTTTGACGCGCGTTTGTGTCATTGACTGCAGTGTCCTATGGCCACAAACGCGCGTCAAAACGCCCCAAAGAAGCTCAAGTACTTGTTTGAGCGTCGGGCGTTTTACAGCGCGTTCGTACGCGCTGTAAAACGCCCAGGTGTGAACCCTTCCCATAGGGAAGCATTGGTTTTCATGTCTTAAGCGTTTTACAGCGCGTTTGAACGCGCTGTAAAACGCTCAGGTGTGAACCCAGGGTAAGGGAATGCATTTTCCTGCTGGTTTGTTGGAGCACAGAGCCAGAATGCAAGTGAATATGAAGATACAAATTACATAACCACACTCAGCATCTCTTACACTGTATACTGCATACTATAGTTTTGGAGCCATCAGATTCCCTTTAAAGGTAGTCTGTCATCAGCATTTCACATTTGTAACCCTTCCCATAGCTTTCTAGCATGCTTACAGTTAATAAAAACGTTACCTTTAGCATCAATCCTGGACTTAAAAAAAAGTCAAAAAACATCTTTGTAAGATATGCAAATGAGGGCTCGCAAGTGCCCAGGGGCGGCGTTACCCTCGTAGGTGCCCTGCTAGCTCAACCTTTTCTTTGCTTCCCCCCGCCCCTTCCTTCCCTCCACCCGCCCGTCCATCCTTTCCCTCTGACCGCCTATCTACTAACTTGTTGTTTCGCCGAGATCCCGCGCCTGCGCACTCAGTCCGTCGGCCGGCGCATGCGCACTGCGATGCCCATTCCTTGTACGGCATTACAGTAATTAATGCGCATGCGCCGGCGCATGTGCATTCATTACTGTGATGCCGTACAAGGAATGGGCATCGCTGTGCGCATGCGTCGGCTATGGGAAGGGTTACAAACGTGAAATGCTGATGACAGACTCCCTTTAATCACTTTCTTGGCCTTTTGGTAATGTGTAGGGCATTAGCTGGCAGTGTTAGAGGGGCATTATGGCTCATGCTGTAATGGAAGGCATTGGTTGGCAAATTAAGGGGGCATTGTGGCTGATAACAGAGGGCAGAAGGTCACTGGTATAGACAGCTCACGCATTATAACACTGTAATGGCATTGCATTCCTTGGTGTAGGAGGCCTGCTGCTGTGTACACTGTCCTGTAGTGTGCTCTGCTATTGGTGGAACTAATACAGTTCATTATACTGCCGCACTGTACTGCAAATGTGCTTCAGCCAGTCAGTATCCCCACGCAAAACAGCTATGTATGCTGACTGGCTGTAGGAGACCACTTGATGTGAGCGCTGACTGGCTGTAGGAGAACACTTCATGTGAGCGCTGACTAGCTGTAGGAGAACACTTCATGTGAGCGCTGACTAGCTGTAGGAGAACACTTCATGTGAGCGCTGACTAGCTGTAGGAGAACACTTCATGTGAGCGCTGACTAGCTGTAGGAGAACACTTCATGTGAGCGCTGACTGGCTGTAGGAGACCACATCATGTGAGCGCTGACTGGCTGTGGGAGACCACTTCATGTGAACACTGACTGGCTGTGGGAGAACATTTCATGTGAGCGCTGACTGGCTGTAGGAGACCACATCATGTGAGCGCTGACTGGCTGTGGGAGACCACTTCATGTGAACACTGACTGGCTGTGGGAGAACATTTCATGTGAGCGCTGACTGGCTGTAGGAGACCACTTCATGGGAGTGCCAACTGGTTACAGGAGACCACTTCATCGGAGTGCCGAATGGCTGTGGGAGACTACTTCCTGTGAGCACTGACTGGCTGTAGGAGACCACTTCATGTGAGCACTGACTGGCTGTAGGAGAACACTTCATGTGAGCGCTGACTGGCTGTGGGAGACTATTTCATGTAAGCGTTGACTGGCTGTAGGAGATCACTTCATATGAACGCTGACTTGCTGTAGGAGACTACTTCATGTGAGCGCTGACTGGCTGTGGGAGACTATTTCATGTGAGCGTTGACTGGCTGTAGGAGACCACTTCATATGAACGCTGACTTGCTGTAGGAGACCACTTAATGGGAGTGCCGACTGGTTACAGGAGACCACTTCATGGGAGTGCCGAATGGCTGTGGGAGACTACTTCCTGTGAGCACCGACTGGCTGTGGGAGAACATTTCATGGGAGGGCCGACTGGTTATAGGAGACCACTTCATGTGAGCGCTGACTGGCTGTGGGAGAACATTTCATGGGAGTGCCGACTGGTTATAGGAGACCACTTCATGGGAGCGCCGAATAGCTGTGGGAGACCACTTCATGGGAGTGCTGACTGGTTACAGAAGACCACTTCATGTGAGCGCTGAATGACTGTAGGATGACCACATCATGTGAGCGCTGACTGGCTGTAGGAGACCACTTCATGTGAACACTGGCTGGCTGTGGGAAAAAATTTCATGTAAGAGCTGACTGGCTGTGGGAGACCACTTCATGTGAGCACCGATTGGCTGTAGGAGACCACTTCATGTGAACACTGACTGGCTGTGGAAGAACATTTCATGTGAGCGCTGACTGGCTGTGGGAGACTACTTCAGGTAAGCGCTGACTAGCTGTAGGAGAACACTTCATGTGAGCGCTGACTAGCTGTAGGAGAACACTTCATTCGAGTGCTGACTAGCTGTAGGAGAACACTTCATGTGAGCACTGACTAGCTGTAGGAGACCACATCATGTGAGCGCTGACTGGCTGTGGGAGACTACTTCATGTGAGCGCTGACTGTCTGTAGGAGACCACTTCATATGAGCGCTGACTGGCTGTAGGAGACCACTTCATGGGAGCACCGACTGGCTGTAGGAGACCACTTCATGGGAGTGCCGACTGGTTACAGGAGACCACTTCATGGGAGTGCTGAATGGCTGTGGGAGATTACTTCCTGTGAGCACTGACTGGCTGTAGGAGACCACTTAATGTGAGCGCTGACTGGCTGTGGGAGGACATTTCATGGGAGTGCCAACTGGTTACAGGAGACCACTTCATCGGAGTGCCGAATGGCTGTGGGAGACTACTTTCTGTGAGCACTGACTGGCTGTAGGAGACCACTTCATGGGAGCGCCGAATAGCTGTGGGAGACCACTTCATGGGAGTGCTGACTGGTTATAGGAGACCACTTCATGTGAGCGCTGACTGGCTGTAGGAGACCACTTCATGTGAGCGCTGACTGGCTGTAGGAGACCACTGGGAGTGCCGACTGGCTGTGGGAGAGCGTTTTATGGGATTGCTGACTGGTTATAGGAGACAACTTAGTGCATCCTAAGTGCATCGCAGGTCAGGGGAATCATTCTAATAAATAAGCCTTTGTGAGGAAAGTTCTGTTTTTTTTTTTTGCTGTAAGGAACTGTTCCCCACCCCAGCACCTGCTAATGAGGAGTGCCATTCCCTTGCAATACAAATGAACAGGAGGCAGTGGGAAAATAAAAAACTGTGATCTCCTTATCTGCAGTATTACTCAGTACTCATGTATTACTGCAGGTAAGCGGCCCTCCAGCTGTTGCAAAACTACAACTCCCAGCATGCCCGAACAGCCTACAGGTATCAGCCTACAGCAGGGAGGGCCGCAGTTTGAGGATGCCTGGTCTAGCTCAACCAATATCAGACAGGCTCTGTCAATCAAGCAGTATGGGCCTGAGGACAGGCATATTCCCCTCTCATAGTGTGGTGACTGGTCGGGTCCCTTCTCACCGTGTGTTCTGCAATATGACATGTAATAAAGTCGGCTTCCAATCGGCTTATTGGCAAATAAAAGTGTATGTGTTATTTGTCGTAGGTGGTCCTGAGAAAGGGCAATTTCAGGTTTCAGTCAGAGAAATATTTCGCGGACTGAACACTGCTCCTGTGACAAGGACTCACAGCACTGTACTGAATTGTACTGACAGCATTATGTGAGTACAGTTCATTACAGCTGAGGACTGCAAGAACATTAATGCTGGGAGTTCCTATCACAGGAGCAGAGTTTACTACGGAAAATACTGCTCTCGCGCTGACTGAATTTCACGGACTGAATACGCGCGTGTGAAATTTCCCATAACTCCTCATAAAAGTGTAATTAAGAAAAACAATTATTTTACATGTAGAATTTATTTAGATTTATTTATATTTTTTTTTAACAAAGTGGACTGCTATGTACAGTCAAATAAATATTTCTTGCCCACTGCAATCCCGCTGTGAGGGAGATACGTACTGCACACATCCCCATCCAGAGCTACATACAGGTCTCCTGCGGGGCTTGCTCTGCAGTGACGTCATCACACAGCGACGTCGCGTCTTATCTCACTCTATTGTATGTGAGAAAATGGCGACCGGGACCGGGAGTAAGTACCGAGGAATTGTCGTTTTTCTCGTTATTATCACACTTTTTGCACGTGAAGCATATTTTTACATGATTTTCCTCACTTCGCGCACAGTATTGTTGCTCGCTCTCCGGGTCTGGTGACTACTCATTTATTTTCTCCCTTAGAACACAAGCTGCTGAACATAGGTCCCACAGAGCCATGGTCGATCCGGGAGAAGCTGTGCCTGGCCTCCTCCGTCATGCGCAGCGGAGACCAGAACTGGTGAGTCCATCCATACAGTGGGCTTGTTCTGATGGACTGTTCACCCTCCTCTGACCCATCATCCAAGAGGTATAATGTCACCAATGTTAGTTGTCACCCCGGTTTTCCTGACAACCCCTATGGGAGGTATCATTTCACCAGTATTAGTTGCCACCTAGCTTTACCTTACTCTGATACCCCCATGAGTGGAATAATTTCACAAATATTTGTGACACCTCTATTAGAAGTTTAGTTTTATCTATATTAGTTTCCATCCAGCTTTCCCAGAAACCTGACAGCCCCTGTGGGAGGTGTAATGTCCCCCATATTAGCACCGGGTAGGTTTCCTTCTTTCTCTTCTTAAAGGGGTTCCCCAGGCTTTTAATATTGATGACTTATCATCAGGATAGGTCATCAATATCAGATCAGCGGGGCTGCCATCTGTATGAAGGTAAGGCGTGCGCATGTGTTGTCGTTTCCCTTCTCTCTTTTTGCCCTGTTGCTGATTTGCCATAGACATAGCAGCAGAAAGAGAGACTGCACGTGCACACTGTGCGTGTCATCACCTCTTACAGCCAATGGGCAGGGCTGGCAGGTGTCAGACCCCCGCAGATCTGATAATGGTGACCTATGCTGAGCATAGGTTATCAATATTAACCACTTCAGCCCCGCTAGCTAAAACCCCCTTCATGACCAGGCCACTTTTTACACTTCTGCACTACACTACTTTCACCGTTTATCGCTCGGTCATGCAACTTACCACCCAAATGAATTTTACCTCCTTTTCTTCTCACTAATAGAGCTTTCATTTGGTGGTATTTCATTGCTGCTGACATTTTTACTTTTTTTGTTATTAATCAAAATGTAGCGATTTTTTTGCAAAAAAATGACATTTTTCACTTTCAGCTGTCAAATTTTGCAAAAAAAAAAAACGACATCCATATATAAATTTTTCGCCAAATTTATTGTTCTACATGTCTTTGATAAAAAAAAAATGTTTGGGCAAAAATAAAAAAATTGTTTGGGTAAAAGTTATAGCGTTTACACACTATGGTACAAAAATGTGAATTTCCGCTTTTTGAAGCAGCTCTGACTTTCTGAGCACCTGTCATGTTTCCTGAGGTTCTACAATGCCCAAACAGTAGAAAAACCCCACAAATGACCCCATTTCGGAAAGTAGACACCCTAAGGTATTCGCTGATGGGCATAGTGAGTTCATAGAACTTTTTATTTTTTGTCACAAGTTAGCGGAAAATGATGATTTTTTTTTTTTTTTTCCCCTTACAAAGTATCATATTCCACTAACTTGCAACAAAAAAGTAAAAATTCTAGGAACTCGCCATGCCCCTCATGGAATACCTTGGGGTGTCTTCTTTCCAGAATGGGGTCACTTGTGGGGTAGTTATACTGCCCTGGCAATTTAGGGGCCCAAATGTGTGAGAAGTACTTTGCAATCAAAATCTGTAAAAAATGACCGGTGAAATCCGAAAGGTGCACTTTGGAATGTGGGTCCCTTTGCCCACCTAGGCTGCAAAAAAGTGTCACACATCTGGTATCGCCGTACTCAGGAGAAGTTAAGGAATGTGTTTTGGGGTGTCATTTCACATATAACCATGCTGGGTGAGAGAAATATCTTGGCAAAAGACAACTTTTCCATTTTTTTTATACAAAGTTGGCATTTGACCAAGATATTTATCTCACCCAGCATGAGTATATGTAAAATGACACCCCAAAACACATTCCCCAACTTCTCCTGAGTACGGCGATACCAGATGTGTCACACTTTTGCGCATCTAGGCTGCAAAAGTGCCCAAATTCCTTTTAGGAGGGCATTTTTAGACATTTGGATCCCAGACTTCTTCTCACGCTTTAGGGCCCCTAAAAAGCCAGGGCAGTATAAATACCCCACATGTGACCCCACTTTGGAAAGAAGACACCCCAAGGTATTCAATGAGGGGCATGGCGAGTTCATAGAAATGTATTTTTTTGGCATGTTAGCGGAAATAGTTTTTTTTTTTTTTTTGTTTCTCACAAAGTCTCACTTTCTGCTAACTTAGGACAAAAATTTAAATCTTTCATGGACTCAATATGCCCCTCAGCGAATACCTTGGGGTGTCTTCTTTCCAAAATGGGGTCAGTTGTGGGGTGTTTGTACTGCCCTGGCATTTGAGGGTCTCCGCAATCATTACATGTATGGCCAGCATTAGGAGTTTCTGCTATTCTCCTTATATTGAGCATACAGGTAATGAGATTTTTTTTTGTCCGTTCAGCCTCTGGGCTGAAAGAAAAAAATGAACGGCACAGATTTCTTCATTCGCATCGATCAATGTGGATGAAAAAATCTCTGCCAAAAAAAAAAAAGGAGGGGAAAGGCGTCTGCCAGGACATAGGAGCTCCGCCCAACATCCATACCCACTTAGCTCGTATGCCCTGGCAAACCAGATTTCTCCATTCACATCAATCGATGTGGATGAATAAATCATTGCCGGGATTTTATTATTTTTTTTTACATACAAAGTGTTTGCCAAAGCATAGGAACGCCGCCTCCTCCTCAGCTCGTATGCCTCGGCAAACGTATCTGTTACTGCAGAGGAGAAAATCTCGTCTTGCAGCGCCGCATACACCGACTTGCGTGTAATCTGACAGCAGCGCAATGCTTCTGTCAGAATGCACATCAGTGCTGCAGCTAGTCGATCGGTTGGTCCACCTGGAAGGTAAAAAAAAGAATAAAAAAAGAAAAAACAGGCCGCAACGCAATAATTTTATTAACTTTGGAACAGAACATATAAACTTTAACTTTTTGAACTAAACATTAACGTGTTTGCTTACTTTATAGAACAAACCTCTCCTTCCCCATAGGTCAATGTGCAAAGCGCAAATCGTCCAAAGATGTGGCGAAGTGCGTTATGCACTTTGTCCCAGGTGAAAGGAGACGTTTGCAGCAGCAGTGAGTGAATGGGCCCTAATAGCCCTGTGTGCCTGTCCTGGTGAGATGATCCCTATGCTAGGTGTACCTGTGTGTGGTACTTCCGGAAACACTCCCCTAAGCATAGGGCAGGGTGGGAAGGACAGAAATAGCGGGTGTCACGCCTTATTCCACTCCTGCTACAGACACGACATCTTTTTCGGGGTGACGGGTGGGTTGAGGTACCAGCAACGACATTGGGGAAATGTCGCTCGTGTAGACGGCTAACTACACTGGTGGATGGGGCCACGGAACCTCCTGGGTACAGGAGGTTCTCGATGATCTCTTCCTGAAATTTGAGGAAGGATCCAGTTCTCCCAGCCTTACTGTAGAGAACAAAACTATTATACAGAGCCAATTGAATTAAATATACAGACATCTTCTTATACCAGCGTCTGGTTCTGCGGGAAACTAAATACGGAGACAACATCTGGTCATTGAAGTCCACCCCTCCCATGTGAAGGTTATAGTCGTGGATTGAGAGGGGCTTTTCAATGACACGGGTTGCTCGCTCAATTTGTATTGTCGTGTCTGCGTGAATGGAGGAGAGCATGTAAACGTCACGCTTGTCTCTCCATTTCACCGCGAGCAGTTCTTCGTTACACAGTGCGGCCCTCTGCCCCCTTGCAAGACGGGTGCTAACGAGCCGTTGGGGGAAGCCTGCGCGACTAGTTCGCGCGGTACCACAGGCGCCAATCCGTTCTAGAAACAAATGCCTAAAGAGGGCCACACTTGTGTAAAAATTGTCCACATAAAGATGGTACCCCTTGCCGAATAAGGGTGACACCAAGTCCCAGACTATCTTCCCACTGCTCCCCAGGTAGTCAGGGCAACCGACCGGCTCCAGGGTCTGATCTTTTCCCTCATAGACACGAAATTTGTGTGTATAGCCTGTGGCCCTTTCACAGAGCTTATACAATTTGACCCCATACCGGGCGCGCTTGCTTGGGATGTATTGTTTGAAGCCAAGGCGCCCGGTAAAATGTATAAGGGACTCGTCTACGCAGATGTTTTGCTCTGGGGTATACATATCTGCAAATTTGGTCTATGGGTTGAAATGGTCTATGAGGGGCCGAATTTTGTGGAGCCGGTCAAAAGCAGGGTGGCCTCTGGGACGGGAGGTGCTGTTATCACTAAAGTGCAGGAAACGCAGGATGGTCTCAAATCGTGTTCTGGACATAGCAGCAGAGAACATGGGCATGTGATGAATTAGGTTCGTGGACCAATATGACCGCAATTCATGCTTTTTAGTTAGACCCATGTTGAGGAGGAGGCCCAAAAAAGTTTTAATTTCGGAAACTTGGACTGGTTTCCACCGGAAAGGCTGGGCATAAAAGCTTCCCGGGTTAGCGGTTATAAATTGTGTGGCATACCGGTTTGTCTCTGCCACAACTAAGTCTAAAAGCTCCGCAGTCAAGAACAGCTCAAAAAATCCCAGGGCTGAACCGATCTGAGCTGTCTCAACCCGAACTCCAGACTGGGCGGTGAAAGGGGGAACTACAGGTGCGGCTGAAGTTGGGGACTGCCAATCAGGGTTTGCCAGCACCTCTGGGATTCTAGGGGCTCTACGGGCACGTCTTTGCGGTGGCTGCGAGGGGGTCACTACTGCACGTGCCACCGTACCAGCTTCAACTGCCCTTCTGGTGCTCGCTACTTCACCATGTTCTACGGCAGTGCTGGTACTAGGTCCAGGAAGGGCTGGGCTGCTGGTGTATGCCTCACCACGTAATCCGACAGCACCAGCCCCACTCTGCTGCTCTTGAAGCGGATCCTGCGCAACCTGCGGTCTAGCGACACGGGGCCGGGTACGCCTGGTGCTATCAGGGACCTCAGCCTCCTCGTCCGAACTTTGGGTCAGAGAGCCACTGCTTTCTACAGGTTCGTATTCTGACCTGCTAGATTCATCAGATGAGGGTTCCCATTCCTCATCCGACTGGGTCAGAAGCCTGTAGGCCTCTTCAGAAGAATACCCCCTGTTTGACATGTGGGCAACTAAATTTAGGGGTATTCCCTGAGACTACCCAAGAAAAAAAAAAGCAAGCCTGTCTTACAAATAGGAGGCTAGCGAAGTACCGGAGGCCGCTGCGGTTGATAAAAAATATCAAAACTGATTTTTTTTATCGCAGCAGTGCGTGTAAAGTGAATGTGCAGCGATAAAAAAAAAAAAAATTTTTGTCACTGCGGTGGGGCGGGTGTGGGCGAACGCACGTGTGGGCGACCGATCAGGCCTGATCGGGCAAACACTGCGTTTTGGGTGGAGGGAGAACTAAAGTGACACTAATACAATTATAGATCTGACCGTGATCAGTTTTGATCACTTCCAGATACTATAAAAGTACAAATGCTGATTAGCGATACGCTAATCAGCGAATAACGGACTGCGGTGGGCTGGGCGCTAACTGATCCCTAAACTACCTAACCAAGGGGCCTAAACTATACCTAAAACCTAACGGTCAATACCAGTGAAAAAAAGTGACAGTTTGCACTGATCACTTTTTTCCTTTCACTAGTGATTGACAGGGGCGATCAAAGGGGTGATCAAAGGGTTAATAGGGGTTCAGGGGGGTGATCTGGGGGCTAAGTGTGGTGTTGGTGGGTACTCACAGTGATGTGTGCTCCTCTGCTGGAACCAACCGACCAAAAGAAGGAGCAGAGGAGCACAGCAGCCATATAACCACATCATATTTACTAATATGATGGGTTATCTGGCTTCTGATTGTTTTTTAAAAAAATCAGCAACCTGCCAGCCGCGATCATTGGCCGGCAGGTTGCTGATGAAATACTTCGCGACGAAATACCGGCCCGCGATGCGCGGGCCGGCTGTGATGAAATCTCGCGTCTCGCGAGATGACGCGCCGATGCGTCCAGGAGGAGTAAATCAACCACCTCCCGGACGCATCGGCGCGTTAGGCGGTCGGGAGGTGGTTAAAGAGGACTTTTCACCGCTCCTGCCATGCCTATTTTAATAGCTACACACATTCCACATGTAATGACAATTCTGGAGCATCTATTCTTATGGTTCTATGTTGTGCTATTCCTTTATTATTTCTACTAGAAGTTATGACTGAATAGCTAGCAGTCTGCAGTAAGGGTACAGAGGGGTGGTAACCAGTTGGGGGTGTGCACCTTCATAGTCTGAAAATAGCAGCACTGATTGGATAGAGTCAGTCTGTGTAGGAAAACACCCCCAACTGGTTTCCACCCATCTTCACCCTTACTGCAGACTGCTAGCTATTTATTCATAATTTCTTGTAGAAATAATAAAGGAATGGCACATCTTAGTCATAAGAATAGGCACTCCAGAACTGTTATTACATGGCAAATGCATGAAGCTATTAAAGGGTTTCTGTCACCAGAATTAACCCTAATAAACTAGCTGACATTAGCGATGTGCTAATGTCAGCTGAACCTAACTAGCCTATTCCTACTTTTATCTATGCCGCAGCCTTGGGGGCTCATCATCATCATCATCGCTAGATGACAAAAGTAAAGTGGGGTCATCCTCGTCCTCACTGGGGCTCTCGGAGGCAAGCTGGGTGTATGCCTCCACGATCGAGAACATCCGGCGGGCCATAGGGGAGTGTGTGTGTGGAAATCTTTATTTGGTGTGCGTGTGTGTGGGGGCACGGGTGTTCATGTACTTACCCTAAACCTAACAGGAAAAAAATAAATAAAAAAAATTCGAAGCTGATCAGCGGTGGGGGGTGCGATGTGCTAACAATGGCTGGACGCTAAGAGTGCTGGCCACAGTCAGTGTACGCTGAAAAAAAACAACTGCTTGCTCCCCCAAAAAATTTGTGTGGGGGGGGGGGGCAGGAGGGCAAGCTGCAGCACCCCTCGCCGCCAGATCCACATTCACTTGTGGGACCGTGCGGAAAAGAAGGGATGGACCCAAAAAAGGTGCAGAGTGTGTCACAGGAGGGGGATACGGAAGGACACCACTACTCAGTGTGACATGTGCCCCGATCATCCGGGCCTCTGCATTATTGGTTGCTTCGGGGAGTACCACACTTCCATGGAGTACTAAATTTATAATCCACTTCCCCAATTTTTGATTCCATTTAGCCACTGACAATCGGAAAAAAAACTATGGTTCTCAGACTTGAGACACTAAAACCAAAAACATTTTTTTTTCAAAAAAATTATTTTGTAAAACTAAAATAAAAATAAAATTTGACATATTAGGTATAGCCACGTCCGTAAGAATCTGCTCTATAAAATTACCCCATTACCTAACCTCTCAGATGAACACGGTCAAAAAAATAAAATAAAAACAGTGCAAAAAAAGGTATTTTTTGTCACCTTACATTACAAATAGTGTAATAGCAAGCAATCTAAAAGTTATATGCCCCCCAAAATAGTGGCAATAAAACCGTCCTCGCATCCCGCAAAAAATGAGCCCCTACCTAAGATAATCGCCTAAAAACAAAATAAAACTTAGACTATGGAGATACTAAAATGTTTTTTTTTTGTTTATAAAAGGATAATATAGTGTAAAACCTAAATACATTTTAAAAAAAGTAGACATATTAGGTATCGCCGCGTCCGTAAGAATCTGCTCTATAAAAATACCCTATGACCTAACCCCTCAGATGAACACGGTCAAAAAATAAAAGAAAAACGGTGCTAAAACAGCAATTTTTGGTCAAATTTTCAATTTTAAACCGTTTTTTCCAGTAACAAAGCAAGGGTTAACAGCCAAACAAAACTTAATATTTATTACCCTGATTCTGCAGTTTACAGAAACACCCCATATGTGGTCGTAAACTACTGTATGACCAAATAGCAGGGCGCAGAAGGAAAGGAATGCCGTATGTTTTCTGGAAGGCCATTTGAAGAACTCCTGATGCACCCCTAGAGTAGAAACTCCTTAAAAGTGACCCCATCTAAGAAACTACACCCCTCAAGGTATTCAAAACTGATTTTACTAACTTTATTAACCCTTTAGGTGTTCCTCAACAGTTTATGGCAAATGGAGATGGAATTTCAGAATTTCTATTTTTGGTAACCTTGCCTCACAAAAATGTAATATAGAGCAACCAAAAAACATATGTACCCTAAAAATAGTCCCAACAAAACTGCCCCCTAATCCCGTAGCTTCCAAAATGGGGTCACTTCTATGGAGTTTCTACTCTTGGGGTGCATCAGGGGGGCTTCAAATGGGACATGGTGTAAATAAACCAGTCCAGCTAAGGGCTCTTTCACACCTGCGTTCTTTTCTTCCGGCATAGAGTTCCGTCGTCTAGCCATGGTAAAGTGTAGTGGGGAGCGGGGGAGCAGTATACTTACCATCCGTGCGGCTCCCGGGGCGCTCCAGAGTGACGTCAGGGCGCCTAACGCGCATGGATGACGTGATCGCATGGCACGTCATCCATGCGCATGGGGCGCTCTGACGTCATTCTGGAGCGCCCCGGGAGCCGCACGGACTGTAAGTGGGTTTTTGAAAATTTCTGAAAAATTTCAAGATTTGCTTCTAAACTTCTAAGTCTTGTAACATCCCCCCAAAAATAAAATGTCATTCCCAAAATGATCCAAACATGAAGTAAACATATGGGGAATGTAAAATAATAACTTTTTAAAAAATATAAAAGTAGAGAAATAGAAATTTGCTAAATTTTCGCAATTTTTGGTAAATTTGGTATTTTATTTATAAATAAAAATGTATTTTTTCTTTTTTTACTCCATTTTACCAGTGTCATAAACTCCATTTTACCAGCATCGCCACATAAAGTGACACTGGTCAGATTTGCAAAAAATGGCCTGGTCCTTAAGGTGAAAATGAGCCCAGTCCCTAAGAGGTTAAAGGGAACCTGTCACCTGGATTTTGGGTATAGAGCTGAGCACATGGGTTGATAGATCTCCGCTAGCACATCCACAATATCCAGTCCCCATAGCTCTGTGTGCTTTCATTGTGTAACAAAAATGATTTGATACATATGCAAATTAACCTGAGATGTCCCTGACTCATCTCACATAGAGGACTCACCTCAGGTTAATTTGCATATCTATCAAATCTGTTTTTTTGCACAATAAAAGCACACAGACCTATGGGGACTGGGTATTGCGGATGTGCTAGCGGTGATCTATCAACCCATGTGCTCAGCTCTATACCCAAAATCCAGGTGACCGGTTCCCTTTAACATAGTTCCTCCTTGTATTAAGCTGCAGCTGTTGCTGTATTCAACACATAAGTAGAATACCCTATTTAATGGAACATTAAAAAACGCTAAATAACCACCATTTTGTCTCCCTGTGCAGAATGTGAAGATTTATTCCTGCTTGCTCAACTGTGTTACAGTTTTCTATAGGCGAATTGTAGTGTACTTCTAGTGTTTTACAAAAGAATAACCCACATCTGTTACATATAAAAATTTTAAACCAGTCATTTCAATGATCCCTTATTGTTGCTATTTCTACTTTCTAAGAGAAAATGTCATTCCAAGAACTCGCAGACTTGTAAAAGTTTTATTATTTCTTTGTTCTTTCAGGGTTTCTGTGAGTCGTGCTATCAAACCTTTTGCAGAACCCGGTCGTCCACCTGATTGGTTCTCTCAAAAAGTAAGGCTATATTCTTGAAAATATGTGAAAAGCTTAAAGTAACCCTTGACCCTTTCACTACCAGCGCCGTACATGTGGGCAATTACCGTGACCGCCAATAATGTGGATTGCGGTAATTAAAGGCTTTAGATGCCGTGATCAAGTGATCTAAATGCACAAAAACTGCTACCGGGAGCGCTACCGTTGTCCCCTGTGGCCAATGGGGATGCCGGTAATTGAAGTGCAATTCTTATTTTGTCCACCAGATGAGAAAGGAAGAAATAAGCAATTCTCAATAATAAATCCAGTTTAAAAATACATGATTGTTCAAAATTAAAAAATAGATTTTGTAGGCTCATATGAGCTTCAAAATCATTACAAAACAATAAAAAAACGATTAAAAAAATATAAAAGTTTAAATCATCCCCCTTTCCGTATAATAAAAATATAAATACCTAAATAACAAAAAATATAAACATCATAGGTATCACCGTGACTGAACATGCCAGTACTAATAAACTAGTGACAGGAAACCTTGGCAAAATGCTGGGTGACTTTCTTAAATTGACCCAGCTATTTTGTGAAAATTATGTAGAGAACTGCTCCAGTGCTGGAACTGATAAATAAGTCCCGATTTTCATGAGGACCCCTCTTTCCCCATTACAGATTTACTTATTTTTGTACTATAGCAATTGATGATGAGGGGCAGGTAAACTACTAACAAAATGTAACTACAGTGTCCCCCTAATAAAAGTCTTTTGGGGGGGACAAACACATCAACACATCACTGGACAGCCCCCTCCCACTAGTGTGTCAGCAGCATACCCCCCCCATAACAGTGCCTCACAGCAGATTCCCACCATAAAAGTGCGCCACAGCAAATCCCATCATTACAGTACATCACAGCAAGATTCCCCCCATAACAGTGCATCACTGCAGATCCCCTCATAACAGTGCGTCCCAGCAGTTTCCCCCCATAAAAGTACATCACAGCAGATCTCCCCATAAAGTATCAAAATTATTTTAACACACCTTTTTGGTTTAAAATATTTTTTTTCTTATTTTCTTCCTCTAAAACCTTATGGGCAGGTGCGTCTTATATGACGAAAAATACCACCTTTTAAAGGGGTTGTGTGCTTTTTTTTTTTTTTTTTTTACTATTATCCTCGACCAGCTGCTTGAAGAGAAGGCAGCGCTCATATGTAGCGGGGAGTAAATATAATTAGAAACTGCTCCGTCCCCATGTACATCTACAGAGCCTTCCCATAAAAGTAAATGGGGATGAAGCAGTTGTAATTGCACCTGCTCACCGCTGCAGTTGCCACAACGAGCAGTTAAACGGTGAAGAGAAGGCAGCGCTCATCATACGATCATTCTCTTCAAATAGCCAATCTGATATTGATGACCTATACAGAGCATAGCTCATCAAAATAAAAAAAAGTGGATAACCCCTTCAATGGATGCCAGTATGCCAAATAATCCAGAGAAGTACACATGACAACAGCATGACTCATCAGATTTTCAGATTTTTGTGCAAAGTTCAGCACAATAAAAAGTGAACAACAGATGGACCCACATAACAGCTGGGACTTTTCTATATGGGCTAAAACTTAAAGGGTTTCTTCCACCAGAAATACCGTTATGTAGCTGACTGACATTAGCGATGCGCTAATGTCAGCACTACATAAGTGTGTTTCTGACATTTGTCCCTGCAGCCGTTTTTGTAAAATAAGCACTTTTCTAATATGCTAATGAGCCTCTAGGTGCTATGTGGGTGTAAAATCAGCACCTAGAGGCTCCGTCCACTCGCCCTTTAGAGGAGGAAACCCTTTAATGGCTGGAGCACAGGGGGGAATCAGATAAGAGAGGTGACACAGGAAGTGGCAAGAGATGACATTGGTGAGTCAACTTTATTCGGGAGATTTTTATTTTATTTTTTGTCAGACAACCCCTTTAAATCTGCACCATGACTATTTATGCTGCGGATTTCACCCTTTGAAAATGCATGAAATCCTTAGGTCATCTAGATTTTGAATTGAATTTGTCTCTGCGATTTGCATCCATCGTGGACTGTACCTTAACAGTTCAAAAGTTTAAATTGATATCAGTTATGTTGGAACATCAATCCACATTTTGTTTCTTGAAGCAATATCAGTGTTAACTCTGTTTTATTCTCAGCATTGTGCCTCACAGTATTCTGAGCTTTTGGAAACTACAGAAACTCCAAAGTGAGTATATATTTGGGTCCAAAATTATTTCTCGCTCGTATCATTGGGGGACACAGGATCGTGGGTATAGCTGCTGCTGCCACTAGGAGGCGACATTAAGCTAGAAAAAGTGTTAGCTCCTCCTGCCGGCTAAACCACCTCCTGCCCGAAGAGAGCATTGTTTAAGGCTCATTCAGACAACTGTATCAGTTTTTGCGGTCCGGTTACATGTTCAATTAATCGCCCATCCCTAATTGTTGCACAGTTTATATAGCCTTTTGATGGACTTTAAAGGGGTTATGCAACCCCTAAAAGGACCCCCCAATGCCTGGCCCCCTCATATGGCTTATACTTACTCCGTTCCCTGGCACGCGTGTCACTTCTGATCACCGCACGGCCGCAGCTGCTTCTCCCCATCGTGCGGATCAAAACATCCGATGATGGGGGGGAGAGGCAGCCAATAGCAGGCCACGATGGGATGAGCCTCCCTAGCATTCTCTTGTCCACAGAAAAGGGCATAAGTGACTGATCAGTGAGAGTTAACCATTAGGGCCTCCACCAATCGTGAGAACGGTGACCCATGTTCCATCATCTAAATGGAGTGGAAGACATGCATATTTGTCTTCTGCCCCATTCATCTTTATGGGACTGCCAGAGATAGCCCAGCACTGACACTCAACTATCTCTGGCTGTCAAATGGAGTTGAATGGAAGGAATAAAGGAGAACACGGGACCCCATTCTCAGTGGTCAGTCCCCCACCAATCGGACACATCCCGTATTCTCTGGATAGTAGATATGTTGTTGTAATGGGACATTTCATGTAAAGAACTTTATTACATCTCATGGAAATGCTATATTTCATTATATTACCTGCATCTTCTGGAGTCTTAGCATTTCTCTTATTTCAAATTGTTTAAGACGAAAAAGAGGCGAACGAGGAGAAGTTGTAGAGACAGTTGAAGATGTGATTGTGCGTAAACTTACAGCCGAAAGAATTGAGGAACTGAAGAAATTAATTAAAGAAACACAAGAAAAGTATAGGTAAATCTTTTAAATTTGTAACTCATAAAAATGTTTAATCCATGACCCATACCAGGTGATATCCACCTTTTTATATATTTAAAAAAAAAGCAGCAAGTGACATGAAGAAAAATCATAGCCTGTTACTGTCATCTCTCTCGCCCTCTTTGTGGGGACATACAAGAAGTGAACACGGTCCTCCACCCTCTTGACAGAGGGGATATGTGTTCTTTTACTGTCCCATTTAAAGGAAATCTGTCACCAGGATAATCGCTATTGAAGTAAAGTCATGGCCTAATAGCACTTAGTACCTTATTTCTGCATGTGCCTGTGTTCCAGCGATAGATATTTTTTTATCCTCTGAAAATCCAGTTTATTTGGTATGCAAATTAGCCAGTAAGGTGCCCAGAGGGGCGTCATTCTTACAGGAAGGCGCCCAGGCATGCTTCCTGCCACAATGTGTCAACCCACCCCTCCTACATCACATTCAAGCCATAACTCTGCCCCCCTTTTCCCTGCTCCCAGCCTAAGGCGTGCTTGGGCACTAGCAGGAGGCGTGCTGGGTTCCTTCCAGCAAGAGTGATGCCCCTCTGACCTATCTACTTGTGTTGCCCCTCCTTCTGTCAGTTTGGACCCACCTATATTATATCATTGGGGCCACTTTTAGTTTTTTTCCAGGACCACTTTAAGTTCCAAGTCCGCCCCAGTTAAAGAGGACCTATCTGCTCTCTTGACATGTTTAACTTGGTAAATGTTCTTACTCCCTGAGAAACCGCAGTTCTGGAGTATCTTTTTCTTAAAAATCTGTTCTTTGTTTTTTTATCTGTTATTCTTCCTAGAAATGTATATGTGATGTTATTTACTAGTTGGGGTGTGTCCTTCAACACACTGATACTGTGTCCATTTGGCCGTTTGCCTCCGCACGGCCAGATGGACACCCGAACGCTGCAAGCAGCGTTCGGGTGTCCGCCTGCTGAGCGGAGCGGAGGACAAACTGTGCCAGACTGATGCATTCTGAGCGCATACGCATCCACTCAGAATGCATTAGGGCACTACGGATGCGTTTGGGGCTGCTTGTGAGAGCCTTCAAACGGAACTCACAAGCGGAGCCCCGAACGCTAGTGTGAAAGTAGCCTTAATTGTATAAGAAAAATGCATGGTGAGAAAACTGAACCGTTTTGGCCCGGTTTTGAGATCTTCTGTCGGATCTTAAAACCAGAATGCCAAAATGCGTATGTGAAAGTAGCCTAATTGACATTGCTACTGTTCAGTACTTCTCTATAATATTCGGTATGGTGATTCTGAGTGAGTTGGAGAGCAGAATCTCTTTTCTCTGTGTATTGTACAGGGAGACATCATAGCATCTAGTCTTTACCCACCAACTTAGAATTACAGATGTTGGTAGCAGAGGAGAACACAGCCGTGGTCAGATGTTTTCACTCATGCATACACACATGGCAGCTTATTTTGAAAGTGTAGGTACGGTATAAAATATATTAATCTTTAGTAAGAGCTTTATTTATTTTTATAGAAAATTGAAGAAGGAAGCAGAACTGATTCAGAGTGGCCACATGGACAGCAAATTGGAGGAACTGTGGAACGATATTGTGGCGTATGTTTTGTTTTATTTTCCCTTTTATCTTTTTCCATAAGACCTAACCAGCAGAATACTCACTTTGTGTACCAACATTTTTCTCTCCACATCTTGTAGCAAGAAGAAACAGGAAGAGGAGGAAGCCGAGATGAAAAAGAAGGCAACAGATGCTGCTTATCAAGGTTAGGCTGTAACACAAGCTAAAATATCAAGCATGATGGGGGGGCAGTTCTACACCTTCGCTCTAAAAATAATAAATAGATTTGTAGAGAAATTCTAAGTAGCTTCCTGTCCATTTCCATATAAAATTCTGTTAGTTCTTGGCTCGCAGCTGTAAAGTACCATTATTGCACTTATGAAGTTGCCCTGCATCTGAGCTTTCATAAAACGTTTGATAAGGCTGCATGCACACGAACGTGGTTTGGTTCCGCATCTGAGCTGCATTTTTCACTTCAGTGGGGCTGCGAAAGATGCGGACAGCACTCCGTGTGCTGTCTGCATCCGTAGCTCCGTTCCGTAGCCCTGCAAAAAAAAAAATAGAACATGTCCTATTCTTGTCTTGCAGACAAGGATAGGCATTGTTAGAATGGATCCACAAAAAACGAATGCCATACGGATGTCGTCCGTTTTTTTTTTTTTGCAGACCTCAAAACACATACGGTCGTGTGCATCTAGTTTAAGTGACAGTGAGATATCAAAGGTTTTGCTTGGTGGGGGTTGAGTGTTGAGACTCCCACGATCACTTGAACGAAGAGAGAGAAGTGCTCACATAGCACACTCTCTCCTTGCTGCAGGATATGGGAGTGAGACAGGACCTTCCTATTGTGTATGTCTTGCTTCCTCTCTCTTGCAGCTAGGAGAGAGAGCGCTCTATGAAAGCATTTCTCCTTGTTCTAGGTATCAGTAGGGGTCTCAGCAATCAGATCCCTAACGATGAAAACCTTTGTAAGTTAATGTGAAGTGTGGCTTATGTTCTTTTACTTTACAGCTTGTGTATGAATCATTTGACAGTAACGTGTTTTATCTTTTTCTTTTTTAAATCAAATCATTTTTATTGAAATTGAAATTTCTGTTTTCTTTTTTCCAAAAAAGACATTTTCAGGGTTCACAATCACAATATGACAAAATGAATAACAGAATAAAATTCCATCATGGCTCACAGCAACAAGCATAATAATTATTACCATAGCACAGCATACTCACACTTGAGTACATGAAATCGCAGAGAGTAAACATCCCCCAAAATCTACCATATCCCTAAACAGGTCAACTTTCCCTTGACCAACAGGACATCTCCCCCCCCCCCCCTCCCCCCTCGTCCCCTCCCCCCCAACAAAGAAAAAGGAGTATTAAACCTTCAAACCCATTTTATAACATGAGATGAGTATGAGACAACCATTCATTCCACAGTTTTTCAAACTTCTGAGGGCAGCCACGCTTTACAAACACACTCTTTTCCAAGATCAACATGTCATTCACCTTCCTTTCAAACTCTTCTATAGTTGGCGGACTCCCCTGGATCCACCTCTGCGCCACCAGTTTCCTAGCCACATAAAGCAGTCTTCCCACCGCCACCTTAACCAACTCACTCTCTCCAATCTCAGCTACATATCCCAGCACACACATCTTAGGATCTCTTTGCAATCTCAGCCCCATGTTCCGGTTAATCCTATTCATCACCCTTTCCCAATATCCACTTATAACCGAGCACGACCACAACATATGCACCAGATCCGCTCCTTCCACCATACATTTCGGACACCTATCATCGGTCCTGACCCCAATTTTCCGTAAAAACACTGGTGGTGTTTTATCTTTTTCAGCACGGCAGGCAGCTAAGAATATTCCTCGCAGAAGTTCAAGCACAATAGGACGCTCATCTGTTGGATCTTCATCTCCAGGTGCAGAGTTTGGTTTAGGAGACCTGACACCGAATAGCACCGAGGAGGGAAACATGGGGGTAAGTTTAGATTCTTCCACTGTTCTTTTAGATATGGGTTTGCCTTGCATATGTTTAACTCTTGCATGTTTGCTAAATTATGTCTTTAGGTAAGTGTGGGGTCTTTACCAAACACCCCAGTCTCCTCCTTCATTGGCATTCCTGACACCCCTCCTCCTCCAACCCCTTTGGAGTCCCCATTGACCCCTGTGATGGACGACTCTCCCCAGAAAAAGATGGTGGGACAGAAAGCAACTCCACCCCCCTCCCCGCTGTTATCGGAGCTCCTGAAGAAAGGAAGTGTGTTGCCCACAAGTCCCCGTCTGGTATGGATCCCCCCGGTTCTCATGGAGGGTGTCCCAACACTGCCTATAGTCCTGCCAATGGAGGTAAAATCTGTCTGTAGTCAAGTTTCTTGCCATATCTGTTTCTTTTTCCACAGATCAGTGAGAGTGACATGACTTTAGGAACTAATAACATTACCGGCTCTAGTGTCTTAATGGATGTTGGGTTACTTCCAAGTCTTCATGGAGGTGAGCTGCACCCTATTGCAGGCACAATTCCAGCGTCTCCGGCAGCATCAGGTATGTAGAATGACAAATGGACAAAACGATAGTTATCAAATGCTATTTATTTTTAAATATTTTTGGTGATTCATTTTCTTCTGTCACTTGGTCCTTGCCCCTTATTTCTGATTATGTAAATACTAGTGTTGAGTGAACTTGTTTTTTTAAGTTCGGCGTCTAAAGTTCGGGTTATCGAAGAATCCCATTATGGATTCTAAATTCCATTATAGTCCGTGGTAGCGGAATCCATAATTGGATTCTTCGATAACCCGAACTTTTGACGCAGAACTTAAAGGGATTCTGTCACCAAGTTTTGGGCTATAGAGTTGCGGACAATATATCTGTCCTGTAGGGCTGTGTGGTTTTAATTTCTTTAAAAAAGGATTTTATAGATATGTAAATGAGTCTTGTATGTGTCTAAGGGGCTGTACTAACCTTCCTGGAGCCCAGCTACGCCCGCCTGTGAAGTAGCCCAGCACCGCCTATGTCCTCCGAATCTCGCAGTGCCGGTATAGTGTTTCTTCCCTGTGCTGGCATCAACCTCAGGGAAAGAACTGCGCATGCGCGAGCTCGCGCATCGCGAGATTACGGCAATCTATAGTTGATGAAAGGAGGAGATTTGGAGGACATAGGCGGTGCTGGGCTCCTTCATAGGCGGGCGTGGCTGGGCACGGCTGGGCTCCAGAAAGGTTAGTACAGCCCCTTGGACACATACAAGACTCATTTACATATCTATAAAATCCTTTTTTAAAGAAATTAAAAGCACACAGCCCTATAGGACAGGTATATTGCAGACATGCTAGCGGCGATCTAGCTGTGCATGTCTGCATCTCTATAACCCAAAACTTGGTGACAGAATCCCTTTAAAACACAAGTTCGCGCAACACTAGTAAATACCTTATGCTTTTTTCTCTTTTGTTTCTGTTTTTTGCTTCATTACCTTTTCCTGTTTCTGGCCTCTTGTTGTGTTTTGTCCCTTCCTGTTCTTACCCTGCTAGGTGCTCCTACTCTGTCACGGCTTCTAGAAGCTGGTCCTGCACACTTTACTGCACCTCTTGCTTCCTTCTCTGCTGCTACAAGTGAATTGCCATCTAAATCTTTGCTGACCCCAGTAGAGTCCCAGGCTACCATTATTATGATGTCAGCACTTCCAATGACTGCAGCTGTCCCAGGTAACTTCTGCCTTGGGTTTCATGCTTGCATTAATTATTTCTTAATCTTGAATTCTTTGCTTGTTTACGGAGACATGGATACCCTTTTAGCCCCGTAGTTGAAAAGTTGGATTAAGATATGTTTTAAAATTAAATATAAAATGATTTATTATTACAGATAAACAGAAATGTAATTTTGCAGATATAGGGGGAAATAGTCCATGATCCTCAAAGCAGTTTTGATTTGCCCATATAGGGACCCAGCAGGAGGACAGTGAAAATGCTTCTGATCCACACACAGTTACCGTGTCCATGGACAGTAGTGACATCTCCATGATCATAGATTCTATCAACAAGGAATGTCTGGGAACTGGAGATAGTAGTGCACAATCAAAGGATGAGTCTTCAGACAGCAAGGGAGACCTGGATCTAGCAGAGAAAATGGACATTGCTGTATCTTACACTGGAGAGGAGTTAGACTTTGAAACTGTTGGAGATATCATTGCAATAATCGAAGACAAGGTAAGGATGAGATGTTCCTGTCCTACGGTTTAAGGCAGTCAGTCACCAGCTAATTCACTGTTAAACCAGGCACAATGTTATGCAGGGCTAGCTCAGTTGAATGTATTGCTACCTTTCACTCAGCGATCTGCTGCTTCATTCTGAAGAAAAAGTGCTGTTAATCTATATCTAGATAAGCAGTCACTGAGGGTGGCCTCGAGCAATTCTGTGCAACCTCTGCCAGCCCCTCTAAAATGCCACAACGGATCGCTAAATGAATTTCCTGGTGATAGACACCCAATATAGGGAACCACTCATCAACTTTATACTGCCCTCACTGAGAGAAGCATAAAGTACAGACAGATAGCAGTGTCATGCAGGGTCTAATAGTGTTTGCTGAGAACCGGTATTATAACCTTTGCACCCTGGCCTGGAAAAGAGTCTTGACTACCTGAGAAGAGTCATGTTTATTCTTAATGCCCCTTCTCTTCTTGCCCAACTGCTAATAACTGGTAGTTGTCACCCTATGAGAAAACTGGCAATCATCAGTAGGGGGCTCATGAATAACTGTGATTCTTCTCAGGCAGCCTTGACTCTTTTTCCAGGCCAGGGTGGCGATGGTTAGAACACTGGTTGTCCATGGGAAAAAAAAAATATGCAAAGCAAAAAAAATTCAAGCCTGGTTTTTACAGGTAAAGCACATTTATTTAACCTCTTAACAGTCACGTTAAAATTAGGAAAACCCTCCCAAAAATGTCACTCTTTTTTTTTTTTTATTGTAGATTTTAATGTGTGTCTGCAGTAAGTCTTGTTGGCACGAACTCGGGAGACATTATTGCATTTTTAACCCCTTAGTAGCATCATTAATTTTAGCCTTAAGGACCAATAATATTTCCTCCCTTTGTGTTGTAGTAGTCATAACTTTAAAAAACATTTCTTCTAAATGTTTTATTTTTATTTTGCAGGATTAGTTGTAGGTTTTTTAGGAACCATTTTTGTATATATAGTGCATTAAATAACTTTTTATTTTATTGTTAGGGATTAAAAAAATACATTATTTTGGAATTATATTTACGGCGGTAAAAATAATATAATTTTATTATCTGGGTCACTAAAATGATAGTCACATTTCTGTATATTTTGTACTATTATTATTTTTTTTCTCCTCCTGGAGCCTGTCAGCTCTGCCTCTGCTCCCTCATTAGCCTGCAGACTGATAGGGAGAGGGGCGGCTGCTTTAACTGCTCATATCTGTGGTTTGGTATCAGCTAGAGATATGAGCTTTGTATTGTTTGAAAGCTGACATTCCAACTTTCAGACCATAAATGACAGCAATATCTTCAATACAGGGGAAGATATCACTGATAGAAATCAGGATAATGTGAATGCAGCTGAAAGTGACAGTAAAAGCAAGTTTTACCCGTAATTATTCCCGACTCAATTTCTAACACTGATATCTCCTCTGTTGCTTGGACTAATACTGTCACAAGACCAGTTGCAGGCTTCTAGCTGCTACCATTAAGGAGATATCAGCAGCTAAAGCAGCCCCCCCCCCCCACACACACTTTATGCCCGAGCTGTGTATGGCCACCTTTTAGTCATATGGTCATGTGATGGAGAGTGGAAAACTTTGTAATCCAAGTATAATATGGAATGCTAGCTAGTTAAATTAACTACCGTAATAGATGTACTGTTTATATTGCTTTGTAATCAAATCATTCTCTGAATAGGTTGATGACCATCCTGAAGTGCTGGATGTAGCTGCAGTTGAGGCTGCCCTTTCTTTTTGTGAAGAGAATGATGACCCCCAAGCCCTTGGTGGGCCCTGGGATCAAGCTGTTCAGGAACACACAGTGAAACAAGAGACACTTCCAAAGTCTCTCATTCCGGGGCCCAAGGATACAGATACAATAATGAATATCATGGAGTTGGCTGATATAAAAGCAGAACCTTCTGAACCAGAGGTGGAACCTGCCCAGTCAGATGGGGCCCCCCTGACATCTCTCTCAACCTTTCAGCTTGAACCCCCTGAAGAAGAGTTAAGTGAAGCTAGTGTAAAAGAACCAGTCAAAGAAGAGGAAACAAGTGATCACCAAGTGAAAACTGAGGTATATCTTTAACCATTTACGACTTGCTGGGTCTTTAAAAATTATGTCCGCTCAGGAGATCTGGGAAAGCATGATAGGAACGGACTAATTTTTCTATAGACAGCAATGGTAAACCATTTGCAGTCTATGGCATAAGTGATCAAAAATAAGTTAAAAAAAAAATTTCAAATCATGCCCCTTTCCACATTAACCAGAAAAAAATTGAATGAAAAAAATAACTAAAAAAGTTATGGCTCCAGGAAGTGCTGGAGCAAAAAATTAGAAATTGTAAAATCCCTGTGGCATAAAGGGGTATTATCAACACGCAGTTTTATACTTACCTGCTCCCGGCGCGCTGTCCACTTCCTGGTTTCGGCAGGGGGCGGGCTCCATCTTGATTGATGTCTTCTCCCGGCCGGGCCGCACGCTGTACTGAACACGCACGCCGAGGCCGCGCATGCGCCCTGGTGACTTTTTCCTGGCAAGTATACTATACTGGCCAGGAAGAAATCACCATAGCGCATGCACGGCCTCGGCGTGCGCGTTCAGTACAGCGCCCGGCCGGGAGAAGAGAAGAAGTCGTTTGCGCACGCGTGGTCACCGCGATTCCTGAGAGGAGCAGTGGCCGTAACCAGGGTAGATGGAAGTCAGGCAAGTATAGGTTTATTTTCTTCTAAGGGGTGGGAATTTGTTAATTAAATATATTTAGAAGAATGATCACTGTTAAATCATTAGCAGATTTAACAGTGATCATTAAGATGAGAATACCCCTTTAAAGGGTGTGTATTTCAGATGAATACAAATTGCATTAGGAAAAGTAATATTTTTCTCTTACCTCAAGGAAACAGAATGTGAGACTTCTCACAGTGACACATTTCTTAATGAAGAAGAAAGAGGGATACCATCAGAGGAGAGTCCATCATTAACTGGTGCGCACTGAGAACTGTAGTAATTTATATGCCAGCCTTGGGGTTATAACGAAGATTTACATCAGCCGGGTTTCAAGGGGTGCGGTATTACTTAGCACTGCATACTTTCATTGTTCTGCTCCTATTTCCAGAGCCAGTGAAATCCGAGCCTCCAGCTGCCAATCATAACAAGGTATTCTGTCCTACAGTTTTTCTGAAATTTGTAAGATGTAGCCTTGTATTTTGGAAGGGAAGTTATGCAAATACTTTTATCCAGGACTCTCAAGGAGAGGAAGATGAGGAAGAGGAGGATGTCACAAGTGAGGTTGGTAGTCCTGAAGAGCCCAAAGAAGAAGAAGCCGGGGAGGAATATCTATCTGAAATGGATAATGAACCTCCAATCAGTGAGAGTGATGACGGATTCAGTATTCATAATGCTCAGCTTCAGTCCCACACACTGGCAGATTCTATTCCCAGCAGTCCAGCATCCTCCCAATTGTGAGTACATTTATGTACATGTTTAAAGAGGACCTCTCCTGGCATGTCTGTTTTAGGAACTACTTGCGTTCTCCATATAATAACAATTCTGGAGCACTTCTTATGACTATATGTTGTGCCATTCTTCTGCTATTTTTGCTAGAAGTTTATTGATGGTACATACAGACAGGAGTCACCTGTTGGGGGTGTGTCCTAAACTACAGTCTAAAGCCTCATTCATGTGTCCGTGCTCAAATCCGTCAGCAGGTGGTCAGTGATGCATCCGTGAAGCTGTCCGTGAAGGATCCGTGTTGGCTCCATGTGTCCGTTTTTTTGCTGTCCTTGTTGCATCCATGTTTCACTGAAACTGAACAGCTGAAAAATAATTTTTTAAAGAATCTCTTCATAGTAATCCGTGAAACACGGATGGCATCCGTGGTTTTCACAGACCCATAGACTATAATGGGCATGATGGATCCGTGAACACGGACAAAATAGAACATGCATCCATGCTATAAAAAAAACGGACCCATGGACTGTGCTAAAACACTGATGTGCGAATACACACATTAAAATGAATAGGGACGTGCGCTGTTTGTGAAGAACACGTACAGCACGCATCCGTGAAACACTGACATGTGAATGAGGCTTAACAGAGGCAGCACTGATTGGATAGTGTCAGACTGTGCAGGGACATGCCACACACTGTTAACTCACATCTGTACCTTTATCCATAAGCTTCCAGCAAGTATAACAGAAGAATAGCACAACATAGAGTCATAAGAATATATGCAACATAATTGTTATTACATGGGGAATGCAAGTAGTTCCTAAAACAGACATGTCAGGAGAGAGGAGAGGTTTTATATAAGTGTGTTTTTAGTTTTCAGAATTTTGGCAAATGTTGTTCTGTGTGTTTAAAATAACACACGTTTCTATAATTTCAGTTCGGTCTGCAGTGAAGATCAGGAGGCCATACAAGCCCAGAAAATCTGGAAAAAAGCTATTATGTTGGTTTGGAGAGCAGCAGCCAATCACAGGTCTGACATCTTTTGTAACCATGTCTGCTGATTCCATGTCTGTGCCTTACTGCTTTAAAGTGGTTGTCAGGCTTCTTCCCCTGCCCAATCTGACATCGAGAGACACCATGCTGGGTAGGAAAGTTGCATGGTAACCATCCAAATTGTCCTATTCTAATTAATGGGACCCATGCAAAATACTCTCTGTGCATCAGATGTTTGCCTCAGCAACCGTTCTGCCTACCATTCAGT
This sequence comes from Bufo gargarizans, assembly GCF_014858855.1. NCBI lineage: Eukaryota > Metazoa > Chordata > Amphibia > Anura > Bufonidae > Bufo > Bufo gargarizans. The sequence goes on along the minus strand of NC_058081.1, from coordinate 341,854,868 downwards.
GGCATCCCTCCACCTGATGTCAGGTCAGGCAGGAGAATATGCTTGCACAACCCCTTTTTAACATGTTTTTGAGGTGTCCGTGACACCTGCTTCAGCAGGTTGTATATTTCCTTTATTATTTGTAATACTGGTGAAGTAGAAGTAATGTATTTAATAGTTTACCTCATATGAAATAATTTTTATTAATATAGACTTAATTCTGAAGACAGATAAAAGCTCTCACAAGTCTCTTGTGTTGATAATCTGCCATTTATTAAACATTACAACTGGACAATGTCAGGGTCTTCATGAGCCCACCACTTGAACCATGAATTTCCTATGGAAAATGTTGTAACTAAATATTCTGGTGATTTCTTTCTGTCCAGGTATGCCAATGTCTTTCTTCAGCCTGTGACAGATGACATTGCTCCTGGTTATCATAGTATTGTGCAGAGGTAAGAATAACTGTAGTCTAATGTGTATTACTATATTTTCAATACATAATTACAGATGCATCCAAGATGGGAGAGAGAAAATAATTGCCTCATTGAAGTTGATGGATTTAGGATATTATTGATTTTTCACAGTTATTCATGAGCATTGAATTACCTTTTTATCAATTAGTTTAACATATTGAGGGTAATTTGTCGCAGTACTCCTTATTCATAATTTTTAATTTTAGACCTATGGACCTATCCACTATAAAGAAGAACATTGAGACTGGTCTAATTCGAAGTACAGCGGAATTCCAGAGGGACATCATGCTTATGTTCCAGAATGCTGTAATGTATAATAGTTCTGATCATGATGTCTACCACATGGCTGTAGAGATGCAGCGTGATGTGCTGGAACAAATCCAGGTATGGTTATGAGTGTAACAACTAGATGAAATGCACTAAATGCCTTTCATGTTATGGATATTTAGAAGCTGCTATTTCGTTATTTGAATTTTTGTTATTTAAAGTTTTCAACATATCTGTCTGTTTTACATACTTTAGCAATTCCTAGCCACACAGCTGATTATGCAGACATCTGAATCAGGAATCAGTGCAAAAAGTCTAAGGGGCCGAGATTCCACACGCAAGCAAGATGCCTCTGAAAAGGTAATTTTATTTGTAAGGTTAAAAAAAGGATTTGGTTTAAGCAGTTATCTTATCTTAGGGTACTTTCACACTAGCGTTATTCTTTAGCGGCATTGAGTTCCATCCTAGGGGCTCAATACCGGAAAAGAACTGATCAGTTTTATCCCTATGCATTCTGAATTGAGACCAATCCGTTCAGGATTCTTCCAGATGTCTTCAGTTCAGTCTTTTTGACTTTTCAGGACGGAGATAATACTGCGGTTTTATCGCCATTCAAAATTCCGGACCATTTGCCAACAGCGTTTTTTCCCATTGACATGCGTTTTGCCCCGAGTGTTCCGGCAAAACGGATCCGGCATTGCGGTCTGCGCATGCTCAGACCTAAAAAAATGTGAAGAAAAATAAATGCCAGTTCCATCCTTCCAGTCTGCGCATGCTCAGACCTAAAAATATGTGAAAAAAAATAAATGCCGAATCCGTTTTTCCGGATGACACCGGAGAGACGGATCCGGCACTTCAATGCATTTGTAAGATGGATCGAGATCCTGATCAGTCTTACAAATGCCATCAGTTTGCATGCGTTTTGACGGATCCGGCAGGCAGGCAGTTCCAGCGACTGAACTGCTGCCGGAATCCTCTGCCGCAAGTGTGAAAGTACCCTTAAAGAGTATTCCAATTAGAGAAAAGTATCTCCTATCCAAAGGATAGGGGGATAACTGTTAGATCATTGGGGTCCTACCACTGGGAATTTCCACTGATCACAAGAACGGGGGACCCTGTATCCAGTGGAGCCCCCCACACTGGTCAGAAATGCGGGTTGCTGCTCCACTGCGCCAGAGATGGCCAAGTACAGCGTTCCCGTAGAAATGTGTTGATCAGTGGTGCACATTTCTAAACAGCTGCATCGTCCATCTGAGATGGGCTCCACTGGGTATGGGGCCCCGTTCTCTGATCGTGTAATTATTCCCTGTCCTGTGGACACGGGGTAACTTTCTCTAACCGGATTACCCCTTTAAATCTCTTTGTAGCAAAGATGGGTGGCAGACAATCCAGATACAATCCCACAGTGGAGTTTACACTGCTTTTTTACAGTTCTGAATGGTAAATCTCTCTAGCTATGGAGCAATGCATCCACCACTCCCAGTCTAACACAAATAACTAGAAAGATTTGCCATTTAAAAGACAATGCTTGTAGGCAATCTGTGAGAAATGTAATTTTTTTTGTGGAGCAGTTTTAATAATATTTTATGTATTCACTCCTTTCTGTCCAGTTGCAGCAGAAAGAACAGAAAGAAAGGGTTTTCATAGTTCGTAGTAAAATACTAAATAATACAATGCATAATGTATACAATACATAATTGTAAATGTAATTGTTCGGTTGCTTATCACTGTTAATACCTGCAATAGCATAAGGAATTAAATAGGAATTCCAGGATTTTATTTTTTAAAGGGTTTCTATCACTTCGCTGCACATATTTATCTGTCAGACACTAGCGATCCGCTAGTGTCTGCTCTGCCCAACCATCCTAATATAATTGCTTTTGGGGCAGCCGTTTTGCTAAAAAAAGAACTTTTATTAATATGCTAATGAGCCTCTAGGTGCTATGGGGGCGTTATTAGCACCTAGAGGCTCCGTCTACCTTCAGAAACTGCCGCCGCCCAGCGCGTCCCTCCAGCCCGCCCATCTCCTCCTGAATGCGATCCTCCTTGTGAGCGCCTGTATTCGGCGCATGCGCAGTGAATGTCTGACCGCTTCCTTGCTCAGACATCTCCACTGCGCCTGCGCGATGACGCCATAGTGCTCCGAGGAACAGGCGCAGTGGAGATGTCTGACAGCTTCCCTGCTCAGACATTCACTGCGCATGCGCCGAATACAGGCGCTCACAAGGAGGATCGCATTCAGGAGGAGATGGGCGGGCTGGAGGGACGCGCTGGGCGGCGGCAGTTTCTGAAGGTAGACGGAGCCTCTAGGTGCTAATGCGCCCCCATAGCACCTAGAGGCTCATTAGCATATTAATAAAAGTTCTTTTTTTTAGCAAAACGGCTGCCCCAAAAGCAATTATATTAGGATGGTTGGGCAGAGCAGACACTAGCGGATCGCTAGTGTCTGACAGCTAAATATGTGCAGCGAAGTGATAGAAACCCTTTAATGCCCAATCGTCAGGACAGGCCATCGATATAGGTGGAGGTGCAAAACCGTGACCAGCGGTTTCCAAGTAGCTCTGTTCTCTAGACGTAGCTGGTTACTGAGGTGAAAGGGGGCAGCTCTGCAGTAACCAGCTCTATCCACTACTACACAATGGATGGAACTCTGGCATTAATCTGAAACGGCTAATCGGCAGGAGGCATGGGTCTTGGTATCTGATATCACCAATCAGATATTGAAGACCTATCCAGAGGATATGTCATCTATAGTAAAATCCTCGACTACCCCTTTAAGAGACGAGCAAAAATTTTTTATTTTTGAATGAATACTTTTTGCTAGAATGTGTTTTTCAAATGTAAATAGATATAGTGTTAGATGGGGGTACCATTGGTAAAACATACCTTGTACACGCTTGTACATTTTCAGCAATTTCTGTAGTTTATTTTACCCAGATCATTCTATTTATAAGACGAGTCCATGTAGGTATAGAGAAATCTCATCTCCTGGTACCATCAACAGATTCCAGGCATCGTATGTGCTGATAGTACAAATTATAACACAAGTTTGGTATATTACTGTTTATTTGTGCAGTGATTGTATTGGAGAGGACTTGCATTGTTTAATTCTAGTATGCTCCCTTACTTGTATTATGTGATGCCATGTTTCTTTGGTAGCAGCCTTAGCATGGGTGTGTCAGCTTTTTATCCTTTGGAATATCAATAAAAATACATCTGTATGTTGTCTATAACTGGGATTGTGTTATAAGTTGTACTATCGATGTTTCTAGGCTTAGGTCACTCGCCTGTTACCTGTTGTTTGAGCCCACTTTCAGTTGGCTTACTAATGGATTGGCAGTGTTGTGTATATGGCCATCAGGACAGCTCCTTTGCTCTCTTCATTGACCGAATAAAGACTCTGAAACTTAATCTGCTGGTGCCTTGAGTGCCCATATTAGAGAAAGCATGCTCTTTACTAGAAAATTATTTAGAGGTATATTAGATAATTGCTTATCCTGCAGTTCCATAGCTTTATGGGTCATATTGCATCCAAATGTGAATTTTTTATTTTTATTTACTTAGGATTTGTCTTGTCCTTGGGGTAGCAAGGGGAAGCCAGTACTAGAATTATTGAGCTATACCTTAAAAAAAAAAAAAAGTTGGAAAACTTCTAGTATGAATGCTCAAACCTCCCTGCCCCTCTATGAGATTATTGGCAAGGTCCTGGCTTCTCTTTTGCTTTTGTGTTGCCAGCTTCCTAATGTCTTGTGTCGGAGGAGAGTCTCCTTGGAATCTGACCTGTTTTTCTGTTTGTCCTTTAACAGGACAGTGTCCCCATGGGCTCTCCTGCCTTCCTTCTCTCTCTCTTTGTAAGTATTGAATAGCTGCATTGTATTGGAGGATATGTGTTCCAGCACCCTCCATCCATCCATTACAGCTGTTTGACTATGTACTGTGAATGTTATTACTGTCTGCTGTGTGTTTCCTGTGCATTGCTACCTCGGCGCTTCTTTCTGTCCTTCAAACTGATATTAATGTTTGTGAAAACTGTCCACGCCCAATCTAGCAAGGTTACGTTCTCTGATATTTAGTGCATGATAATAAAGATGTGTTCACTCCGCAGAGTAGAGTGCATTCAGTCAGATCAGCAGTTCAGAGCTTTCAATTTGACAGGGTTAGGACAGCACTAGGATGAGAAGGCAGAAGGTCACTGCTTAGTGTTTCAGGTATGTGACTCTTTAATCTGGATCGCAGTGTGAACCCTAAAGTTATATCTGTAAGAGTATATAGCTGTCCCATCTCTTAGACAGTACTGTAGGGTATCCCATTATCTGTACTTTCTAATGACACGTTTTTTGTTTTTTTCTTGTGTCATAGGATGGAGGCACGCGAGGCCGCCGGTGTGCAATCGAAGCCGATATGAAGATGAAAAAATGAGGGGTCTGCTATGTGCAATACATTGCAATAGCAGTACAGATTTTTGTATAAATTGTATGATTTAATGAATTGATGTTGTCTTTGGAAAGCTAATTTATAAAACCCCAGTATCTGGGTTTCATTTCTGTTTGCCTTCCATGAAGTGTTGATACAAGCAGCATTAGGGTACTTTCACACTCGCGGCAGAGGATTCGGCAATCTGGACGCAAACTAATGCATTTGTGAGACTGATCCGGGTGCGGATCTGTCTCACAAATGCATTGCAATACCGGATCCGTCTTTCCAGTTGTCATCCGTAAAAACGGATCCGGTATTTTATTTTTTACAGATTTAATGGTCTGCGCATTCGCGGACGAAAAGAACGGATCCATTTTGCCGGAACACTTGGAGCCGGATCCGGCATTAATGCATTTCAATAGAAATTAATGCCGGATTCAGCATTTCGACAAGTGTTCAGGATTTTTGGCTGGAGAGAAAACTACAGCATGCTGCGGTATTTTCTTCAGCCAAAAAACGTAACAGAACAGATGCATCTTGAAGAGCATTCCGCTCTCCATTCAGAATGCATTAGGATAAAACTGATCAGTTTTTTTCCGGTATTGAGTCCCTAGGACGGAACTCAATACCAGAAAACTAAAACGCTAGTGTGAAAGTGCCCTTACTTATTTGTAGATATATTCTGCAAGGTAGCTACCCATAAAGGTGTTTCTTGTACCTTTTTTTTTTTTTTTTTTTTTTTTTTATTAGCCAAAAATGGGACTGGATCCAAAAAGTTGTAGTTTTCTCCTCTGTTTTGGATCCACTCTTGGTTTGGGCTTTAAAAAGATGCAACAAAAGTTATAGCAAAACTGGCTTTTGACGTATGTGGAATTTTGTACTAGAGCAACATACACATGATATTTACCAGCATTTTGATCTTTGAACATCTGTTTTATGGCAATCATGAGAAATTGTTAAAATTAGTACTTTTTAACTTAATTTACATTGTTCTTTTGTAAGCTCATGTTTTCCCAAGTTAATATCAATATCAGATCAGTGGAGGTCTTACTCCTGGAGCCCCCACTGATCAGCTCTGGCTCCAGTGCTGAAAAAAGGCATCAGACCTACATAGCTCCATCTATTGTGTAGTGGCCGGAGATGGTTACTGCAGTGCCTCTCCCACTCACTTGAATGGACAGAGCTATGTAGTATATCAGTGTATTGTAATATTATCCTTCAGATTTAAAGAAAACATTGTCGTATATTGGAAGGAATAAAGGTGTAATTGTCTAAATATCTTTCCTGACCTTTTTTTTTTAAAAGATATTTGCAGATATATTGTAAGTAGCTCACAGAAGGATCATAGAACTTTGTAAATTGTAGAAACGTATAAACTTAAGTGTAATTTATGTTTATTGTGTATGTGTTGATGAATACAAAATAAAGGTACCTTGTTTGGACGTTAAAATGTAGGAAGGGTATTGAAAAATAAGATATTGATGTGGTAAATGCAAATGATTATGAATGTGTACGTTAACTGAAAATGTACATTGCTGCCTCTTCTCATATTTCATACTTCATCAGACCACCTGGTATATAGGCCATCTCTCCAAATGGTCGACGTCTGACTACCAGCATATTAGGATGTAACACTTGTGCACTGTGCAATAACCAATTCAGACTCTTGCGTCGCTCCCAATGCTGCGCCACCAGTGATGGTGTTAGTCACAGTATAGAAGTGCAGCTCATACTAATTACTACAAAATAAGGGGTCATACACACGACTGTTTTGTGGTCCGCAAATGACGAATCTGCAAAACACGGCTACCGGCCGAGTGCATTCTGCATTTTGTGGAATGGAATGGGCGGCCCCTAATAGAACAGTCCTATCCTTGTCCGTATTCATACAAGAATAGGACATGTTCTATAATTCTGCAGATGGTACAGAAGGGACAAACGGATGCGAACAGCACACGATTTTTTGCTGCCCCATTGAAGTGAAAGGATCCGCATCTGACTCACAAAAAATGCTGATAGGATGCAGACGAAAAATACATTAATGCGCATGAGCCCTAACAGTGTGACTGTGATAGTTTCTTTAAAAATATATAAAATAATGATTTCTCGTGAATGCATTGGGGACATACCACCATAGATATGTGCCCAGCTGACACTACAAAAAAAATAACAACTACTTTTAGTATAATGTCCATTGGAGGCAGACATGACCTGCTTTGTTTTTTTTTTCTGCAGGTCTTGCTGCTTTTAGTTTTTTCCTTTTTTATTGTTATTTTTTTCTCACTCTGCGAGTTTCATATTTTAATAGCACACCTTTTGGGTGCGTACCTCGCCGGTCACCCATTCACCCTCTTACTGCATCTGCAGTGGAATACAGGTGATCTCACTCAGGTGCAAGTTTAACGAAGGGATGACCCTACTGGTGAATATATTTCCCTTTTCCCTTATATTTATCTTCCCATCCCATTTTCATGGCTCCCTATCATTAGGCGGCCCTCCTTCAGGATTCAAACAACTCCACTGTGGTGGCTTACTTGAACCACTAGGGGGCACCAGAAGTTTGGCAGTGGGTGGATAGGAATGTCCACACCCACTCCGCCTTTCACATACCCAGAGTTGACAGTTGGGCGGCTGACTTCCTCAGTTGTCACAATCTCAATCCAGGTGGGTGGTCCCACCATCCAGAGGTTTTTCTCTAGCTCTGCCATCGTTGGTAGCTCTTCTGTATCTCTTTACCACTCTTCCGTTTCTCCCTCACGTCCTCAAACTGGAAGGGGTCCGGGCCATATTGGCACCAGACTGTCCCAGCAGAGCGTGGTACACAAATCTAGTTTTTCTGCTCACTGACACTCCATGGCCGCTTCTTCTGCTTGCTGACCTCATTTTCCAGGGTCTGCTGTTCCACCTCAATTTAATTTAGCTCTTTTCAATGGCGTGTCTGTTGAAGTGACATCTTAAGATTTTAGGTTTCTTCGAGGCCATCATTCAGACCATGCTCTAAACTCTACCAATGCACTTGTAAGACCTTTTTTTCCTGGTGCGAGTCCCATAATTTCTACCTCCTGTTCTCCATTGTCAGGATTCTCTCATTTCTGAGTTAGAAAAAGGTTTGGGTCTGGCATCCCAATCCCATCCCTGTACCTTCACCGCGACAAGGTGGGTTTTCCGTCTTGTCTTTTCTCTTTTTCTGGTTTCTTCCTTCCACATCAGTGAAGACATAGTGTTAATTTATTTTTGTCCTAACCTCTCTCATCCCTGAGAGCGACCTCTTCATCATCTGACACTAATGGAACCCTTCCATTGTTCAGACTATTTGTCATTTCCTGATGGCCCGTGTAAGGGTCTATCAGCCTCCAAGGCATCAATCTCCCACTGGATTCAGTCAGCCATTAAGCAAGCCTACCTGATCATCTTGAGTAATGGAATCCGCATTTAAAACTAAATACCTTTGGGATCACAGCTACATAAGACCTTGAATAAAGCAAAATCTATTTGAGGATATATGCTGCAAATATGTAGATAGATGCCACAAAGAAGCTTGAATATAGATGCAGAATTCTACTTCAGAGAGCACTAGTTTGGGTTTATCTTGTGTGACCTGGAATACATTTTTCAAGTAATCATAAATTTTCACCTAAAGAGTGAATAAACTACAGGTCTTGGCAGCAGATTTCTATCTGCTACTACATAAGTTCAGTGATTTAAATTCTGATTCCTTATTTAATGAAAACTTCTCCCTAAATTTATACTGTGTATGATATTTGGAACAAAGCCAGAAGATCGGAAAAAAGGAAGATACTGGCTTTTAAGTCCACACTTATTGTTATGTTAACTTCTCTCTAGATATTGGGACCAGTCTACTAGGGGGCTCAGAAAAGTTGAGATTATATTAAACTGATATGTAGAGGCACATTGTGGAGTTCCCTTACATTACTTTGACATTTCAAGGCTGTACATAGATGCTTTTTGTGTAGCAGCTTTTAGAAGAGTCATTATGCAGACTGTAGGGGGGGGGGGGGAAGCAGCCCTCATTTTACTGTACTCATTCCCATATTAGAGATGGTCTGTAAAGGAGTTTTCATGTTAAACAGCAGTAATAATTATATAATAAAAAGTTATGCAACATTTCTGGTTAAGGCGCATATGTCAGCATGATCAACCCAATTAAACCAGACATGTTGCCTATTGGTGTTAATCGTGCTGATTAAAATGATAGCTTTTATTTGTCTGTATGATGAACTGCTGCAGAGATATCTTCCTTTTTTATGCAAATTAGAAGTTTGAGGCACCAAGGGTTTGGCTGGAGCCCTTGGACCACTGCTAACACAATGCCCCTCTGCGCTGTGCGCGTCCCCTCCCCTTTTATTGACCCATATCGTCCAGCCCTGTGTTCTAGTTCCTGCACTGTTCACAAGTTGATTCTTGCACACTTGATTTGCTGCTGCCCCAACAGTGCAGATTTAGACTGCGCATGCACCAAGAACGTCAGTCAATCTGAAAGTGGAGAGGCGGAGCGCATCTGCTGAGAGGATCATGAGGCGGGTATGCTCTCCTCCCCTTACAGATCTGTGCTTGCGATCTCTACATCTCCTATCCTTTCTTCCCCTAGTCCTCTGGAGCCGCTCTTGTACTAGAGTGCCCTTTGGGATATATAGAAATATATAAACCAACAGACAAGGTGTAACTTAAAGGGGTTCTCCAAGAGTATAAAATATCCCCTGATGCGCTGGGCACCCCACATGGAATATACTTACCCCGGCGCCGCTCCTGGTCCCCGCACCGCCACTGCTGCTTCTCCCTGCACACGGATGTCCAGAGCAGCCAATGGCAGACGGGGACGAGCCTCCCTAGCATCGCGGGTTATGCTAGGGAGGCTCGTCCCCCGACACCGGATGTTTTATTCTGTGTGCAGGGAGAAGTAGCAGCGGGGACCAGGGTAAGTATATTCCATGTGGGGTGCCACGGGGGACATTTTATACTCTTGGATTACCCCTTTAATTTTGTGATTATTGTAGTAATTGCAAGTAAATGACCCATTAATATCCTCTGTTCTGCATACAAAATGAATTCTAGAAAGAAATGGTTGTACCATTTTCAGGTTGTACTTTTTCTTCTTGCAGAGGAGTTCTCACTTGCAACAGAACATGCAAGAAGGTCAGACCTCCAATCATGCTGCTATTTGCCCTATGAGTTCTAGGCAAACTCACAGTGACTTTGAACATGTTGGAATAAAACAAGTTATACATGAAGATGTATCAGACCTTGCAGTCCAAATTGAATTAATTTCTTTGGAATCTGAGAGTGCAGTGCTCAGTTCGGATGGATATAATTCAGATGTTCAGAGTTCTTCTCATGGCCTGTCACAGGTATTTACATTTATTGGGGCATCATAGGCCTTTATGACCTGTGTGTTTTCTCTAGTTTATTAAATTTTAATTGAGAGAATCTACGAAAAGTGAGCTAGAGTTTTGGTGTATTATCTCGGTTTTTGGCATCATCTCAAAACTTTCAGCTTGGACAGTGGTTTGTCTTTAAAAGACCATGGGCCAGATTTATCATTAACTCGTCAGAATAATGGAGTGAAAAAGTCGCAAATTTTTGCGCAATCGCTTAAACTGCGCAAAAATTTGCGACTTTTTTCTGCTCTGCACTATGCTCGCCAGTTTTCTGAAAGTGGGCGTGTTTTCTTATGTAAATGAATCTCTAGACAGATTTACTATTGGGACTATTTAAAAAGTCGCAATTTCGCTCCAGTGAGGACCATGCTTATCTTATGAGACTTTTTAATAGAACATGCGACTTTTTCATAAAAACGTGCGACTTTTCCATAAAGATGTGCGACTTTTGTAAAGCTGCTTACTGACGGATAAACTGCTACCGTCAGACCACATTTATTACAGTCTTAAAGGGCCGATCATAAATCTGACTTGACTAAAACTGACTAGCCATATGTTAAAGTGGAGTGAGCTGTCAGAGTCGTGATAAATCTGGCCCCATGAGTTGTGGCACAACATTAGAATAAAACATCTCAGATTATCCAGGATTGACCACCTTTTTACAAGTGATGGCCTGTCCTCAAGAAAGACCATCACTATCTGATCACCAGGGATCTGACACCCTGCTGACCAGATGTTTTGCAGTAGCTCCGGTGACGGAACTATGCAGCTCCATCCAATATGCAGAGGACGGAGCTGTATACTGCAGAGCTGCACAATGAATGGAGCTGTGTAGTTCCATAGCTACTGCAGAACATGCTGACTGGAGAGTGCAGCAGGGTGTTAGACTCCAATCAGGTAGTGATGACCTGGGGCTAGACCACAATTTGAAAAAAAAATGGCCAACCTCTTTAAAGGGCATTTGTCAGCAGATTTGTAGCTATAAAACTGGCTGACCTGTTGCATGTACGCTTGCCAGTTGAAGGCATCTGTGTTGGTCCCATGTACATATGTGCCCACACTTCGGAGAAAAATGAATTCTAAATATATGCAAATGAGTCTCTAGAAGCAGTGGGGGCATTACCCTTACTCCTAGATACCCGTCTCTCTCTGCAACTGCCACGTCCTCTGCACTTTGATTGACAGGGCCCAGCAGGTGTGATCATGTTTACACTACCTGGCCCTTTTAATCTAAGTGCACAGGGTGTGACAGTTGCAGAGAGCTGACCCTTTAGGTGTAACAGCAAGCTCCTAGAGGCTCATTTGCACATAAAAAAACTTTTATATTTCTCAGATGCAGCCACAGATGAACATGGGACCAACAGAGAAGCCTTCAGCTGCCAAGCAAACATGTAACAGGTCATTCAGTAGTAGTCTGCTGACAGATGACCTTTAAGGTGGCCAAATATGTTAGTCAGAAATTAGCTTATGGTTTATAAGCAGTTTAACAATTATCTGGTGAACGATTGTTTCGCAGACATGGCCATACGAATACTGGACATTGCAATTGTTCAAATTGTCCATACATGATGAATCTGGCCTGATTAAAGATCTTTCTGGAAATGTTCTTTCAAAGAAAGATCTTTTGACAGACTACTGGATAAAAATTTTCCTTACGGCCAACTTCTTTTGAGATAATGCTGGTGGGTCATCACTTGGCTAAAACGATTGTCCCTTGATCATTTTTAAATCGTCCCAGTTGATCACTTTTGACTAAAGTGTATTGCCACCTTTACTACTACCTTGGCTTGGCTTTAAAAGAGGGACCGAGGAGCACAGACTAATACGTTTTTATGGATGTAGGATTTTTTTTCTTTAGATTAAGTATTTACACTCAATTCTTATGCCAATTGCAGGTTGAAGATTTCAGGCTGAGTCACTCCACTATGAGCAAAGATAATTTATTGCGTAGCTCTGAAAAATCCTGCATAGAGGACAGGAGTGAAGGAGATGAAGCATGCTTAGGAAGCAATCTAGAAAATAATGTAGAAGGTCAAAGTCACCTTGAACATGGGATAACAGAAAACTCTGAGCCAACAGATACACCTCAGTCCTCAGACTTACTGCTGGTTATAAAAGAGCCTATTCTGGGCTGTGCGCAGGTAAAAATATACTTATTAGGCTTCATGCACACGAGTGTATGTATTTTGCAGTCCCCAAAAAAATACAAATGACATCCGTGTGCATTCCGTATTTTGTGGAACGGAACAGCTGGCCCCTAATAGAACAGTACTATCCTTGTCCATAATGCGGACAATAACAGGACATGTTCTATTTTTTGCGGAACGGACATACAGAAATGGAATGCACACAGAGTACCTTCCGGTTTTTTTTTTGGGCGGACCCGTTGAAATAAATAGTTCTGCAAAAAAAAAAATGGAACGTACATGGAAAGAAAATACTTTTGTGTGCATGAGGCCTTAGAAAGACATCATGGGCTACAATCAATTGTTGGGGATATAAAGCAAAAGGCTTTATATAAAATAAAGGATCAAAGGATTTCAAAGGGAATTGATCCTCGAGGTGGACATATAAAATACCTCAAAAAGAGATCGTTGTTAATTTAATTATGTTGTGCAATCAGTAAAATAAGGTACAAGAGTCTATGCAAAAATATAAATGATTTATTATGCAATAATTTAAAATGCAATCAAAGTTTATTGAATATAAAATTCAATAATATGCAATAACACAGTGATATGCAGTATCCAAAATTCGCCACTAGATGGCACTAGCACCAAGACCAACGTATACACAATACCTCTCAAACATAAAATGTAATACGATCCGTCTCAATCACAATCATCAGATATAGAACTCAATTATGTTAATAGATACAAACCCTTGCTCTGCACAAAACTATGACAAATCTCGGATAATCGGGTAGGATTGTCACACAACTTATAAATTATCAAGCCTGGTATTGACTATGGAATGAAATAATTCCAATCAGAGAATTTCCTCTGAAATCAATATTTAGATCTTTTATTCAGTAATATGCATCTTTACTGAATAGTGACAATATTGATGTAGCACTTTTAATAACTATACATCTGCCATACAACGAGAAGTTTTCTAAATATCAGGCTAATTAATTTATATCAACACTACACGAAATAAAGTTATATGTTACCCGAGAATGCAGATGATGTGCAGAGACTAAGGGAAGTCAGCTCCAAAGTCGGTCCTGATCATTGGGATCTTTCTCCTGGGCTTTCTTTGATTCTCTGTGTTTTCCTTATTCCCCCTGTCTTTTTCCTGTTGCTGCCCCCCCCCCCCCTCCCCTATGTGTGTGTGGTTTATGATCACAAACTTATCAGTTAGACACACCTTCCTAACTTGGAATTTTCCAATCCATTGTAGGCTAGGCGTGTACATATGATAATGACTGTGATGTCACTGTATTACCCAAAATGCATTTCTGCTGTTGGTGTAATGTTACTCATTTACCCCTAGGTGACACTATTACCTAAGCTATTAGTATCATTCTAGTAAGAGTTAAATATCCAAGTATGACTTTATCTCACATTCTATACACATGACATACGGAACCTTCAATCAGAGCTCCAGGGATTAGTTTTTGACACAAAAACAATAATATTGTGAACCTTGTTCTCTCACAGAGATATCTGTGTCTCCTCGGCCACTCCAATGGGTTATTGATGGTTAGTTAAAATAACACCTCTTTCCCTAAACACAGACTCATTAGCAAGGTTTATACCTAAACTGTTTTCATCATACTCTAGGAATATATGCTTTCCTATTGAGAATTATATATATGATATTAAAATTTTTTTTTAAAATAATACATAGGTCCTATTGATTTTTTTATACAAAAACTAAGGTTGATTATAGATATAGATATTACAGCTTTTCTGCTTCATTAATAGATACCAAACTGTAGCGGTAATTAGCACCAGCTGCGTCCAGAGAATATTCCTATCTCAGCCATAAATCCATAAGGAGACAAGAATGCCTCTTCTTAGACTGGTACATCCTTGAGAAAATAAACCTTATGATCAGTGTCCTTTCCATGAACTTCTCTTGGCCATATTTAAATTACATAACATATAACAATATGGCCTCTTATATACCAAATCCACTATAATTAGGATATTTAGATATACAGTGGATATAAAAAGTCTACACACCCCTGTTAAAATGTCAGGTTTCTGTGCTGTAAAAAAAATTAGACAAAGATAAATCATTTCAGAAATTTTTCCACCTTTAATGTGACCTATAAACTGTACCACTCAATTGAAAAACAAACTGAAATCTTTTAGGTGGAGGGAATAAAAAATAAATAAAAATAATGTGGTTGCATAAGTGGAGCTGTGTTCAGAATTAAGCAATCACATTCAAAATCATGTTAAATAAGAGTCAGCATACACCTGCCATAATTTAAAGTGCCTCTGATTAACCCCCAAATAAAGTTCAGCTGCTCTAGGTGGTCTTTCCTGAAATTTTCTTAGTCGCATCCCCACAGCAAAAGCCATGGTCCAGAGAGAGCTTCCAAAGCATCAGAGGCATCTCATTGTTAAAAGGTATCAGTCAGGAGAAGGGTACAAAATAATTTCTAAGGCATTAGATATACCATGGAACACAGTGAAGACAGTCATCATCAAGGGGAGAAAATATGGCACAGCAGTGACATTACCAAGAACCGGACGTCCCTCCAAAATTGATGAAAAGACGAGAAGAAAACTGGTCTGGGAGGCTACCAAGAGGCCTACAGCAACATTAAAGGAGCTGCAGGAATATCTGGCAAGTATTTGCTGTGTGGTACGTGTGATAACAATCTCCCGTATTCTTTATATGTCTGGGCTATGGGGTAGAGTGGCAAGACGAAAGCTTTTTCTTACGAAGAAAAACATCCAAGCCAGGCTACATTTTGCGAAAACACGTCTGAAGTCTCTCAAAAGCATGTGAGAAAAGGTGTTATGGTCTGATGAAACCAAGGTTGAACTTTTTGGCCATAACTCCAAAAGTTCTGTTTGGCCCAAAAACAACACTGCACATCACCAAAAGAACACCATACCCACAGTGAAGCATGGTGGTTGCAGCATCATGTTTTGGGGCTGTTTTTCTTCAGCTGGAACTGGAGCCTTAGTTAAGCTTTAGGGAATTATGAACAGTTCCAAATACAAGTCAATATTGGCACAAAACCTTCAAGCTTCTGCTAGAAAGCTCAACATGAAGAGGAACTTCATCTTTCAGCATGACAACGACCCAAAGCATATATCCAAATCAACAAAGGAATGGCTTCACCAGAAGAAGATTAAAGTTTTGGAATGGCCCAGCCAGAGCCCAGACCTGCATCCGATTGAAAATCTGTGGGGTAATCTGAAGAGGGCTGTGCACAGGAGATGCCCTCGCAATCTAACAGATTTGGAGTGTTTTTGCAAAGAAGAGTGGGCAGATCTTGCCAAGTCAAAATGTGCCATGCTGATAGACACATGATAGACACATACCCAAAAAGAGTGCTGTAATAGAATCAAAATATATATATACTTATGGAAAAGCACAACACAATACATTTGCAACCAGAGTTCACAGGAACCTGTAACATTAAACATGATGACTGATCTGCAGGCAGCATGTTTTACAGCAGGACCAATTGAGCAGATTGATATATGGTTTTATATTAAAGATTCAGTAAAAATTGTAATTTATTCACTGAACTCCTGGGTCATTCTGGGCTTAGGAGTAAAATGGGTGGCCTTATTCAGTGACTGACAGCCTATCTTGCATAAGTGTGCAAACAGAGACAGCTGTCAGGCACCAAGTACCAGCAACTGGACTCCTAAGCGTAGAAATAACAGTTTTAAAGAGGTTTTCTGGTTACACACAAAAAAATAATAATAACCACAGCATTCAACCTAAAGGCTCATGAATATCATGTGGAGCCACTATGGTAGCTAATGGCGGTACACGGCATGACACCTGGTGTTTGTCCTGTGTGTCTCCACACTATGCATGATGGCAGTAGGCACCCTCTAGCCCTCCTATGAACTATGATGCGGCCATAAATGGCAAAGCAGGTTCTGCCTTGGTACTAATGATGGCCACATCAGATCTCTTCCCTCATAGAGAATGTCTGGGACTGGATAGGACAACAGATCTCTTAAAGAGGACCTTTCATGGGTTTGTAGTAAGTGAGATAAATATCTGTACATGCGGGGTGCCCCCCGCTGATGCTGCCACCCTGCCTGTTTTTTTTTTTTTTTTTTTTTTTTTTTTTTTTTTTTTTAAATAGCACTATTGCACTCCGTTATGGCCCCCTGCAAATTTCACGCTCAGTATGCTAACACTGAGCATCGGAGCAAGGGGGAGGAGATGCAGTCTTTCTCTGTGGGCGTCTCCTTCATCCGTTCACCTTTTCTGCGTCGCACAAAGACACGGTGGTTGGAACCAAAGATCTCAAATTTGGACTCATCAGACCAAAGCACAGATTTCCACTGGTCTAATGTCCATTCCTTGTGTTCTTTAGCCCAAACAAGTCTCTTCTGCTTGTTGCCTGTCCTTAGCAGTGGTTTCCTAGCAGATATTCTACCATGAAGACCTGATTCACACAGTCTCCTCTTAACAGTTGTTCTAGAGATGTGTCTGCTGCTAGAACTCTGGGTGGTGACTCGGATGAACTTATCCTCCGCAGCAGAGGTGACTCTTGGTCTTCCTTTCCTGGAGCGGCCCGCATGTGAGCCAGTTTCTTTGTAGCGCTTGATGGTTTTTGTGACTGCACTTGGGGACACTTTCAAAGTTTTCCCAATTTTTCGGACTGACTGACCTTCATTTCTTAAAGTAATGATGGCCACTCGTTTTTCTTTACTTAGCTGCTTTTTTCTTGCCATAATACACATTCTAACAGTCTATTCAGTAGGACTATCAGCTGTGTATCCACCTGACTTCTCCACAACGAAACTCATGGTCCCAACCTCATTTATAAGGCAAGAGATCCCACTTATTAAACCTGACAGGGCACACCTGTGAAGTGAAAACCATTTCAAGTGACTACCTCTTGAAGCTCATCAAGAGAATGCCAAGAGTGTGCAAAGCAGTAATCAAAGCAAAAGGTGGCTACTTTGAAGAACCTAGAATATGACATATTTTCAGTTGTTTCACACTTTTTTGTTATGTATATAATTCCACATGTGTTAATTCATAGTTTTGATGCCTTCAGTGTGAATCTACAATTTTCTATATATATCTACACACACACACAGTTGCAAGAAAAAGTATGTGAACCCCTTGGAATGATATGGATTTCTGCACAAATTGGTCATAAAATGTGATCTGATCTTCATCTAAGTCACAACAATAGACAATCACAGTCTGCTTAAACTAATAACACACAACGAATTGAATGTTACCATGTTTTTATTGAACACATCATGTAAACATTCACAGTACAGGTGGAAAAAGTATGTGAACCCCTAGACTAATGACATCTCCAAGAGCTAATTATAGTGAGGTGTCAGACAACTGGAGTCCAATGAATGAGATGAGATTGGAGGTGTTTGTTACAGCTGCCCTGCCCTATAAAAAACACACCAGTTTGGGGTTTGCTTTTCACAATAAACATTGCCTGATGTGAATGATGCCTCGCACAAAAGAGTTCTCAGAAGACCTACGATTAAGAATTGTCTATAAATGGAGAAAGTTCAGCACTGCTGCTACTCTCCCTGGAGTGGCCGTCCTGTAAAGATGACTGCAAGAGCACAGCGCAGACTTCTCAATGAGGTGAAGAAGAATCCTAGATTGTGAGCTAAAGACTTACAAAAATCTCTGGCATATGCTAACATCCCTGTTAGCGAATCTACGATACGTAAAACACTAAGCAAGAATGGATTTCATGGGAGGATACCACAGAGGAAGTCACTGCTGTCCAAAAAAACATTGCTGCATGTTTACAGTTTGCACAACAAGAGCACCTACATGTTCCACACCAGTACTGGAAAAATATTCTGTGGACAGATGAAACCAAAGTTGAGTTGTTTAGAAGAAACACACAACACTATGTGTGGAGAAAAAGAGGCACAGCACACCAACATCAAAACATCATCCCAACTGTGAAGTATGGTGGTGGAGGCATCATAGTTTGGGGCTGCTTTGCTGTGTCAGGGCCTGGACGGATTGCTATCATCAAAGGGAAAAATGAATTCCCAATTATCAAGACATTTTGCAGGAGAAGTTAAGGCCATCTGCCATCTGTCCACCAGCTGAAGCTCAACAGAAGATGGGTGTTGCAACAGGACAACGACCCAAAGCATAGAAGTAAATCAACAACAGAATGGCTTAAACAGAATAAAATACGCCTTCTGGAGTGGCCCAGTCAGAGTCCTGACCTCAACCCAATTGAGATGTTGTGGCATGACCTCAAGAAAGCGATTCACACCAGACATCGCAAATATATAACTGAACTGAAACAGTTCTGTTGTGCACGTCTGATCTGCAATTACAGGAAACGTTTGGTGGATGTTATTGCTGCCAAAGGAGGTTCAACCAGTTATTAAATCCAAGGGTTTACTTTTTCCACCTGCACTGTGAATGTTTACATGGTGTGTTCAATAAAAAACATGGCAACATTTAATTCTTTGTGTGTTATTAGTTTAAGCAGACTGTGATTGTCTATTGTTGTGACTTAGATGAAGATCAGATCACGTTATGACCAATTTGTGCAGAAATCCATATCATTCCAAAGGGTTCACATACTTTTTCTTGCAACTGTATATATACACAAATTCACAAGTAATAAAAAATATATATTTAGGGAGGGATAAGTAGGGTGCTGTCATGTCGGACTCCTGGAAAACTATTTACCGGTAATTCAAAATTCTACTTTTCGGGACGTCCTCCATGACAGCACATATGGAGCAATACCAGATAAACTACTTTAGGGAGAGACCACAGCCTGTAGGACTTTACGTCTAAAGGCTAGGTTTCTTTTAGCGGATAGGTCTAGTCTGTAGTGTTTGCAGAAGGTTTGAAAACTAGACCAGGTAGCTGCCCTGCAGATTTGTTCCACTGAGGCATAAGCTCTTTCCGCCAAAGAAACAGCCACTACTCGAGTAGAATGGACTCTGACTTTGAATGGGCAGTCTTTGTTCTGGGAAGTATAACTTGCTGGATTGTTGATTTAATCCATCTTGCAATAGTGAATTTTGCATCTTGTTTTCCCATATTCTTCCCTGTGAATTGTACAAATAAAACTGAATCTTTCCTGAAGGGGCGAGTGACTTCTAAATAATGTATTACTGAACGACGAACATCTAGAGTATGAAAACGTTGTTCTTTTGCATTCTTCTGATCTGTGTAAAAAGAGGGTAGAACTATTTTCTGATTACAATGAAAAGATAAGACGACTTTTAGCATAAAGGCTGGGTCCAATTTAAAGATTACTCTGTCATCCAGAATCCTCATATATGGTTCCCTTGAAGAGAAAGCCTGTAACATGGGCCTGAGACCCATGTCAAAACCTTCCTGCAGAAATTCTAGAATGTCCTGAATAGAAGGGGAAACTGACTGTTTGTGAAGAGAAACAAACCAGGAACGGAATTTCTTCCAAATCTTACCGTAGCTGGCAGAAGTAATGCTCTTGTGAATTTGTAGCATATTCGTTATAACTCTTACTGACAGGCCCCTGCTCTTCAGATTCCATGCTGCCAGCTTCAACCTGTGAACTTGTGGATGTCAAAGAGACCCCTGAGACAATAGGTCTGCTTCTGGGGGAAGAAAGACGGGTTCCTCCAATGCAAAGTTCTTTAGAATTGGGAACCAACTTTGTTTCTGCCAATATGGAGCTATTAGGACTAGAGTTACTCGTTCTGACCTCAGCTTTTTCAGGATTGGCCCAATTAGAGGAAAAGGCGGGAAGGCATATGCCATATCCATGTCCCAACTCTGAGACAAAGCATCTACTGCCACTGGTCTGTCCCATGGATTTAGTGAGAAGAAAAAGGGAAGACGAGTATTTTTTCTTGTGGCAAAGAGGTCCAATTGAAGAGTCCCCCATGTCTTGCAAAGTAGATGAAATACCTATTTTTTGAGACGCCACTCCCCTGGACATATGGAATGTCTGCTTAAGAAACCTGCGATCACATTTTTCTCTCCTTTCAGGTGGATTGCTGAGACTGACAGTACATTTTTCTCTGCTCAGCTGAATATCCGGTCTGATAAATGTTGAAGGGGTAGAAAACTTGACCCCCCCCCCCCCCTTGATGTTTCAGGAATTATACTGTTGCAATGTCTGAGAGAATCCATAGATGTAGGTAGGCCCTTTAGAAGATTTTCCTCTTTTAGGAAAGTTTCCAAGACTGCTCTCAACTCCCTGAAGTTTGAGGACCTGTGAGAGATTGTGACTCTAGGGACCCTGAAAGTATAAGTCCTGCACCTGGGCTCACCAGCCTGACTTGCTGCCATTCATTGTTACTAGAATCTGAGGTTCTAAAGTCCATGGAATTCCCAATGATAAGTTATCTGGATCTATCCACCATGAAAAACACTGTCTTACCGACTTTGGAATGCGGATGTTCTGATCCAAAGAATTTAGATCTCAGTTCCAACAATTTAGAACTGTTTTCTGCAAATGTCTTGAATGGAATTAACTTCAGGGCAGTGATGGTCAGTTCGCAGTGTTCGCCAGCGAACACATGCGGGCTGCCATCTTTAGTAAGGTAGACTCACCCGTCCGGTGATGCCCTTACCTGTGCCTGTGCCGGGAGCCGATCTGAAATCAAATGCAGTCACCGGGAGCAAGCAGTTCCGAGAACAGCCCGATGAAGGACCCTGGCGGTGACCGCATTTGATTTCAGACCTGCTCCCGACACAGGCACAGGTAAGGGCTTACCTGTGCATCGCCGGACGGGTGAGTCTACCTTACTAAAGCTGGCAGCCCGCATGTGTTCACTGGTGAACACTGCAAACTGACCATCACTGCTTCAGGGGACTGTGGCGATGCAAGAGGTCATTAACCACAGGATTTTTATGGCCGTTCTTATAGACCAGACTTCCTTCCTTTGGAATAAGGGAATCTCCTGGGGCATCTTTGCCTGTTTCTCTATCAGCAGGAATGAACATTGTTTTTCAGAGTCCAATAGGGTGCCTAAGAAAATATTCCTAGTTTCCAGAATAAGGTTTGATTTTTCTGGGTTTATGATCCATCCCAAGCGGGAGAGACTCGTCAAGGTGAATTCAAGCTGTTTTATTAGAACGGTGGCAGATGGAGCTGTCAATAGGAAGTCGTCCAGATAAGGTATAATTATTATACCCTCTTCTTTCCTCAACCAGGACACAACTTCTGCTACTATTTTTGAAAAGATTCTCCGTGCTAAGGACAGGCCGAAGGGTAGACACTGGAACTGGAAATGTTGAATGGATGAATCCTTCTGAACCGCAAATCTCAGATATTTTTGATGTGCTGTAAATATTGGGACATGATAATAAGTATCTTTTAAGTCCACTGTGCACATTACGGCTCCTGGACAAATCAAATAAATAACGGATTTTATTGATTCAATTTTGAATCTTCGATATTTCACCCACTGATTCAGTATTTTTAGGTTTAGAATGGATCGATTTGTCCCATTTGGCTTTTTTTACTAAAATAACTCTCAAGTAATGTCCCAGATTTCTTATGGAGGTACTGGCTTGATGGCTTGTAGACGCAATAGTTTTTCCAAATCTGACATTATTGCCACATTTCCTTGGGGGGAATATAAAAATTATATTCTGTATCCTTCCTCTATTGTTTTTAAAATCCAAGTATTGTGAGTAATTACTTCCCACTGTGGAAGGAAGGTTTTCAGTCTTCCTCCCACTGAAAGAACGTCATTGTTTTTGTTGTGTAGTATTGGGATTAAGGAGGAATCCTCTACCCTTCCCTTCCTTTGGGTAACTCCACCCTCCTGATTTACACTTGCCTCTGTAGGACTGAGACGTATATCGGAGTCCTGGCTTCCGAAAGGACTGGGACTTTTTATTTTTGTCCTCTCTAAACCCTTTCTTTTTGTTTATAGTGTTTTCCAAAACAGAATCTAGAACAGGGCCAAAAACATAAGTACCAGAAGATGGGATAGTACAAAGTTTATTTTTTGTCCCCAGACTAAGTTTTAAGCCACAATGTACGCCTGAAAGCGTTTGAAAGGAAACTGCCTCTGGCAGCGAATCTAATAGATTCCGCTGAAGCATCAGAGACAAACGCAGTTGCCATTTTTAAGAGTGGAATGGACTCCAGAATTTCTTCCCTGAAGGTTTTCATCTTCAGATGGTTCTCTAGTTGGGAGAGCCATAAAAATTACAATTGAGACACTAAAGTAGCGGCAATATTGTATTGATCAATGCAGAAGATACCTCCCAGGATTGTTTTTTAAAGACCATCTATTTTTCTATCTATAGCGTCCTTAAGTTACGAGGAATCCTCAAAGGGCAAGGAGGTTTTTTTAATAACTTTTGCAATTGGTATATACATTTTTGGGGTATCCACCCACAATTTTGTATCTTCTGCATTAAAGGCTAGACGATTGTTAGACTCACAAGATATGTTAAGCCTCTTTTCCGCTTCCTCCCATTCTTCCAATATGAGTAATTTTAGATTTTCATTTAATGGAAAGAGTGTTTTCTTTTTTGCTTTTACTCCGCCAAATATCTCATCCTGTATAGAATGAGGTTGGGCGACTTCCTCTACGTCCATTGTCTGACGGACAGCAGAAATGAGAACGTCTAAATTATCAGGTGAAAAAAATAACTTTTCCCTCTTCCACAGGACAAGAAGCAATTTCATCTTCCTAAATATCTTCTATTTCTCCCTCTGATCTAATGTTACTAGTGGATTCATCCTCTGAATCTGAGTCCATATCAACTTCAGGTCTTTTTACATGAGACTGCGGAACAGATTTTGGCATTAATTTGACAACTGAGGAGTGTACTTCCTCCTTTATAATCTTCGTAATTTTAGCTAATAAAGATGGCTGCAAAGTTGTTTAGAGTAAGACTCTGCCAGCTTCTTAGCACAAGTAGCGCATCTTTTTACTTTCTTTTTTGGTTCAGAAGGATTTTTATACACCACATCTTTATCATCCAGAAATTACAAAACAAACTGCTAGCTATGCAGAAATCCAAAAGTATTATGATTACAGGGCCTATACAGCACACCTGACTTACATGACCCTGGGCAGGAGGTTCTGAACCTGGCACTGACCGACCAATCACTGGACCTTCCATGGTGGAGTACACAAACATTTGATTTCTAACCATACCTTTATAGTCCTGCCCCCTGCAGCCACCAGTCTGCTCCTCCCTCTTCTGGGACTCGATCCTACAGGAGAATCCCGATATAGATAATGCAAATCCATTCCTACTGGGGACTTGGTAGGCCATCCACACCACGCCTGGCATTCCAGCGTGCCCTCTCACCGGACATCTCACGATAGGACGTCACCTGGCTTGAAGAGGAGCGCTGAAGCCGCTGGAAGTGTCGCTCCTGGGACCTCCCCCAATATGGCTGCGCCCTGCACATGGAACTCTGATGGAGAAGGAAGATGTAGTACGGAGCAGAGAGCCTCTCCAGAGAGGAAGCGGACACCGCAACCAGACCCCGCGGCCTCAATGGGTACTGGTAAGACCAAGGGACCCGGCCATAAGGGGTCCTCCGGTTGTGGGATGGAAGGAGAGGCATAAACCCCCAATCCTATCCTGGGCTCCCATGCCAAAGCATACATTTTTTCCCATAACAGGGATACTCTCTGTTGGCTGCTGACCTGTAAGGGACAGGAAGAACACTGGTGTTGCAGGGGAGAGAGGGGCTTTTATCTTCACTGTACTTCCTGTCCCTTTTTATATATATGAGGACATCCTCCATGTGTCCTGTCATGGAGGACATCCTGGAAAAATGGCTCGAAAAGAAGGAAAATCGGAAATAGGAATCTATGTGAAAACAGACGAACAAATGTATATGACAAGACAGGAACAGTAAAGGTAGGGATTGGAAAGGAGAGGTTCAGGTCAGGGAGAATTGACCAGTTAAAATATCTGGAATTGGGCGGATGCCGCTGTCTAAACAGTCCGAAAAGGCCGGAGATCTATGAAACTGTAGCCAGTTTGACCAAACCGTTGCAAAGGTATATGCAGTATTATGATCTACTCTGAGTCCCTCTATACCAGGGATCAGCAACCTACGGCACTCCAGCTGTTCAGAAATTACAACTTCTTCATTCAGTTTATATGGGAGTTAGAACAGAAGCCGAGCCTGTTTGCATGGTGCGAGTTGTAGTTTCACAGCAGCTGGAGTTCCGAAGGTTGCTGATAACCCAAGTTAATCTTTGCAACCGTTCGGTATTTAACCACTTTTGTGGAATTATTTGTTGCATAGCTAAGACAAAGAGTCTCAAGGTTCTCTTTTTGATCTGTTGGATCCATCCTGGGAAGACAATAATGCAGTCTCAGGTGAGGTTGGTATAGAAGACCGGAACCTCTCGCCAAAGTGAGCCACAGTGTATGTTGAATTATGATTGCATTTACAAATCTTGTAACTTGTTTATGCACTTTAACTTTAGAAGCTCCTTCCGTACAGCTGTGTCTGCATGTTACCTATGGTAGAGCCTGACATGTATTTTACAAAGAATCAACTGCAGAAGTCCAAGCCTGATTTCTGCTGTGGATGTGTGACTTGTCATTTAAAGGGTCTACTTTGCATTAGGGCTCATTCATACGACTGTATGGTGGCCTGCAAATAGCGGTCCATAATGTACAGTCATGGGCAGTTTGAACTTCATGCTTGCAGTGCAGACCCATTGACTAGAATGGGTCCACGATCGGCAAAATGTGGCAAAGATAGGACATGTCTTATCTTTTGTGGTCCGGAGGCACGGACCCGAAAACCTATGGAAGGGCTTCTGAGTGTTTCTGTGGGCTTCCGATCCGTGCCTCCGCTCTGTCTTATCTTTTGCCGTATATTGCGGATGACGGACCCGGGCCAGTGCCCGTGTATTGCAGAACCGCTGTTTGCAGTCTGCAACACAGGCATGGACTGAAGTGAATGTGACTGTGTATTCTGCCGAGATCTTTTTTTGCTGCATGCAAATTAAGTATGAAATGCCACGTTTAGTTGCATTGTATAGAGAATTGAAGGATATTTGATGGAAATTTTGCTGTGGAATCAATGCTTGAGTCTTCCAGAAATATTAAATATTTGAACGTAGCCTTAGTGAGATGCATGATTAAATGTGCTGGGGGAAGAATCTATATAACCTGTGCTTCTCAGGATATTTGATGTAGAATATGTTTACACTTATTATTCTTTTGCCAATTGCAGGTTGAAGATCCCTGTCAGTCTACTGCCAGTGAAGATGATTTATTGAGGTGCCCTGAAATTTCCTGCATGGAGAGTAGTAGTTCTGGTGATGGAGACTTCTTAGGAAGTAAACAAGAAAATAACGTACAAAGCAAAAGTCTTCTTGAAATTGGGAAGACAGAATACCAGACAATAGACACAATTCAATTTTCAGACAATCTTTTAACTGAATCTGTTGTGGCCTGCACACAGGTAAAACATATTTTTGATGAAAATGTGGCATGGTCCTTATATAATAAAACCACAAGACAACAAGAAAAAAAGACAACATGGTCAACATACTGTATGTAATGCTTACAGGGGTCTATTGCTGCTAAGTTAACACTTTTCCAAAATGATCATGAGGTTTCTTTGTTCACATTTTGATCAAACTTTATACGCCCGCAGCTCCCTGTACATATGCTAAATATTCATTTTCGTTCAGTAGATATTGTTAAAAATCAAGTTTTATAATATGTAAATTACCTTGCTACCAGCAAGTAGGGCGACTACTTGCTGGTAGCAGCCGCATCCTCCTCTCATCATGACGCCCCCTCCGCCGTTTGATTGACAGGGCCAGGGAACGGGTTCGTTCTCTGCTGGCCCTGTTCTAATTCAAAATATCGCACCTGCGCCGTACCTTTCTTTAATCGCTGCAGGCGCACTAAGAGGCGGCCTCTCTCCCGGCCGCTCCATCCTCAATGCGCCTGCGCCGGGTGTAGATGTGACGTCATCGGCGCAGGCGCATTGAGGATGGAGCGGCCGACAGAGCGGCCGCCTCTCAGTGCGCCTGCGCCGATGACTTCACATCCACACCCGGCGCAGGCGCATTGAGGATGGAGCGGCCGGGAGAGAGGCCGCCTCTCAGTGCGCCTGCACCGATTAAAGAAAGGTACGGCGCAGGTGCGATATTTTGAATTAGAACAGGGCCAGCAGAGAACGAACCCGTTCCCTGGCCCTGTCAATCAAACGGCGGAGGGGGCGTCATGATGAGAGGAGGATGCGGCTGCTACCAGCAAGTAGCCGCCCTACTTGCTGGTAGCAAGGTAATTTACATATTATAAAACTTGATTTTTAACAATATCTACTGAACGAAAATGAATATTTAGCATATGTACAGGGAGCTTGCAGTGTAGGGATTAATATTAACGGGGGAAAAAAAAAGGGTTTAGTGGGCTGACAGAAGCCCTTTAAAATGGGTTTCCCATTAAAATGAAATGGCATAGTCTTAGAATTTACATCACTTTCTTATTGATGGGTGTTTGACTGCTGGGATCCCCACTGATCTTAAGAATGAAGGGTTCACATTCAACTGAATATTAATTTTTGCCAAACAGTGGTGCTCCCAGCCACCGGCCATGCAGGATAGAATTTTAAAAGGTCCACAGCACTAAATTCTTAGGTTCAGTGGGGCCTGTCCTAGAAATGTGTAGTGCAATAACCCTTTCCTAAATTTTTACATGACAACAGCTGCAATTAGAAAATTTGATGACAGTTGGCATAGACAATGAAAGCTTAACCCCTTAAGGACCTTGCGATTTTTCACATTAAGGACCAGGCCATTTTTTGCAAATCTGACGTGACACTTTACGTGGTAATAACTTTAAAACGCTTTTACTTATCCAGGCCATTTTGAGATTGTTTTCTCGTCACATATTGTACTTCGTGACAGTGGTAATATTGAGTCAAAAAAATTTCATTTTTATTTATAAAAAAATAAAATAAAGAATTTACCCAAAATTTTTGAAAATTTGCACATTTTCAAATTTCTTTTTCTCTACTTTTTATAATAGATAGTAATAACTCTAAAAATAGTTATTACTTTACATTCCCCATATGTCTACTTCATGTTTGGATCATTTTGTGAATGCCATTTTATTTTTTGGGGATGTTAGAAGGCTTAGAAGTTTAGAAGCAAATCAAAACCCACTTTTTAGGGACCAGTTCAGGTCTGAAGTCACTTTGTGAGGCTTATAATAGAAACCACCCAGAAATGACCCAATTTTAGAAACTACAACCCATATGTGATCGTAAGCTGCTGTACGGGCACACAGCAGGGCGCAGAAGGATAGGAATGCCATATGGTTTTTGGAAGGCAGATTTCACTGGGATAATTTTAAGCTGCCATGTCACATTTGAAAACCCCCTGATGCACCCCTAGAGTAGAAAAAAAAAAAAAAAAAAAAAATGAACACATTTTGGAAACTAGGGGATAAGGTGGCAGTTTTGTACCCTTATTTCAGGGTACATATGATTTTTAGTTGCTCTAGAGGCAAGGTAACAAAAAATAGCTGTTTTGGCACCATTTTAATTCTTTGTTATTTACAATGTTTATCTGACAGGTTAGGTCATGTGTTTTTATAGAGCAGGTTGTTACGGACTAGACAATGCCAATATTTTTGGTTGTTTAAATTTTACACAATAAAGCATAAAAAAATATATATATTTTTAGTGTCTCCATATTCTGAAAGCCATATTTTTTTTACATTTTGGGCGACTGTCTTAAGTAGTGGCTAATTTTTTTCGGTATGAGATGACGGATTGAGTGGTACTATTTTAGGGTGCATATGACTTTTTGATCGCTTGGTAATACACTTTGTGATGTAAGGTGACAAAATTGCATTTTTTGAACATTTTTACGGTGTTCACCTGAGTGGTTAGGTCATGTGATATTTTTATAGAGCAGGTTGTACGCGGCAATACCTAATATGTAAACTTATATATATTTTTTTTCCACTTTAGCACAATAATAGCAGTGTTGAAGCAAAAAATAAATCATATTTTAGTGTCTCCATTGTCTGAGAGTGATGGCTTTTTTATTTTTTGACCGATTATCTTAAGCAGGGGCTAATTTTTTGCAGGTGATGGTTTGATTGGTACTATTTACGGGGGGCATACACCTTTTTGATCGCTTAGTATTGCAATTTTTGTGATGTAAGGTGACCAAAAATGGCTTTTTTTTACACAGTTCACCTGAGGGGTTAGTTAGTTCATGTGATATTTTTATACAGCAGGTTCTTACGGACACAGCGATAAATAAATATAAAAAAGTATGCATATTAGTTAAGTTTTACACAATAACAGTATTTTTTAAACAAAAAAATCATGGTTTAGTGTTTCCATATTCTGAGAGCCATCGTTTTTTTTGGGGGGCGATTGTCTTAGGGTACTTTCACACTTGCGGCAGAGGATTCTGGCAGACAGTTCCGTCGCTGGAACTGCCTGCTGGATCCGTCAAAACGTATGCAAACTGATGGCATTTGTCAGACGGATCAGGATCTGTCTCTCTGGGGTCATCCAGAAAAACGGATCCAGTATAATTTTCTTTAGCATTTTGTTCGGTCTGTGAAACTGAATCCGTTTTGACGGATCTGGCACTAATACACTTCAATGTAAATTAATGCCGGATCCGGCATTAGGGAAGGGAAAAATTACGGGCCAGTGCTTTTTCCCTACCCTAACCGCTGGTGAGGCTCCCGGCACATGCGCAGTGTTGGCCGGTGTCTAGCTAACTCTGCTTTGAGATTTTCCTACCCCGTTGTTTTGCGCCTGCGCGGCACACCTCCTCACGTCATGTCCAGTGCGGCTGGAAGTGATGAGGGTAGGGAAATCTCACAAGGTAGGGAAATCTAACGGAACACTAGCACAGGATCTCAAAACCTGAAGATCTGTCCCATTTAGGGTACTTTCACGCTTGCGTTATTCTTTTCCGGTATTGAGTTCCGTCCTAGGGGAAAACTGATCAGTTTAATCCTAATGCATTCTGAATGGAGAGCATTCCGTTCAGTATGCATCAGGATGCATCAGTTCAGTCCTTTTTTTTTTCTTCAAAATTTCTTTATTGAAATTTTTAAATGCCAAATAAAAATCAGCATAACAAAAGAGTCATTGTTGTTTACATTGATATACAAAACATCACTTATGCATTACTTTTAATCACCCCCCCTTCCCTCTCCCCTCCCCCTACCATTCCCTAGATTCACATCACCAACCTATCACAGTCTATCTTTCCCCCCTATCTCGTTGTATGATTCTTCTAATATAGTGCTACTAATGCCTATCTCTTCCTTCACATACTTTTAGTTTCCCCAACCCATCTATAAGATCCTCCATTAAGTACCATGTTGTTAGTTTAAATGGGGACATTATCCTTATATATTCTGACTCAGGGATATACTCCAACATGAAATTCCTCCATACTTGATATAACTTCCTACCCAATACTTCTTTCTTACTAAGTGCATCAAGCCACTCTAGATGAAATGTATGTCTCATTTGGGAGAGTATCATGTCGTTAGTAGGGACCTCAGGTTTAAGCCACATTCTGAGCAGACAGCTTTTGGCTACCATCAATAGCCTATGTCCCGCTTGTGATAAAACCTTTTTGGGTTCCTGTTCCACGTCTATACTCCCTGACTCTATTGCAACATGTAATATTACCATGCTTGGCGTAACATTTCCTTGAAACTTGCTTATTCGTCTAAGGATCTGACCCACCTTTTTCCAGAACCCTTCCAGCTTGGGGCAACTCCACAGGCCATGAAACAGATCAGTCAGCTGTGTCTTGCACCGGGGACATGCTGTCAAGCGTTCTGAATCCCCAGCTCTGCCTGGGAAGTTGAAACCGTAAATCGCATGATGCAATATTTTGATATGGGTTTCTCGCCACTTCTCATTAGCTATTGTCCTGAATAGAGAGGCTATACCAGAGTAGGCACATTTTGAAATCTCTGTTATCCCCAGTATCTGTCCCCATTTGTTGAATATTCTCGTACGATTTTTTGATCTCCATCTGTCCCTCAGCAGATGATATAACAACGTAATTGTAGGTCTGGTTTTAAGATTTAGTATTGTGTCGAAGTCATTTGTCTTCCACTCCCTTGAGAGATCTTTAACAAGATTCCTGCTATAATCTCTCATTTGCAAATATGGTAAGTAATTTGGTCCCTGCAAATCCCATTTTTCCTCCATTTTCTGTAGTGTGGCCCAACGGTTTTCCCCTTCCTTAAAGAGATCTCCCATTTTCCTAATCCCTTTTACGACCCAGGACTGAAATAGCTTGCTATTTATTCCTGGTTCAAACCCAGGGTTATGCAAGAGTGGGAGGTGCTTGGAAAATTGGTATGATAATTGGAATTGCTTCCTCATGATTTTCTATGTCACTTAATATTGAGGGACACCCTCAATATTAAGGATCTTTTTATTGTGGGCGGGAGTTTGGGTAAGCTAGTGTGTAGCAGTGCTACCAGATCCCAAGGTGCAGCCAGTTGCCCTTCCAAGTGCAAGTTCGAGTGATATGACGTCTTATTTATCCAATCTAGGATATGTCTGCTTATGCATGTCAGGTTGTATCCTTGGATATCTGGGAAATGTAACCCCCCCCCCCGTGTTCTTTTAGCAGTTTTAGTGTCTCTAGCGCTATTCTCGGCCTCTTCCCCCTCCAGATGAAACCAGTGAACCCCCTTTCTAGTAGTGTAATGTCTGCATGTCGGAAGAGTACTGGTATTGTCTGAAGCGGGTATAAGAGCCTGGACATCTCCATCATTTTGATTAGATGGCATCTCCCTGTCAAGGAGAGTGGTAGGTTTTTCCATCTGGATAGGTCAGCTAATATTTTGGCTCTCAACGGAGGGTAGTTAAGTTGATATAGGGAGTGTGGATGTTTATCGATCTTAATACCCAAGTATGTTATGTGGAATTTCACTTGTGTTACTGAAAGATGAGGTGGTAAGTGTATGGCCTTCCGTTTGTCTGAAAATAGTCAGAAGTTCACATTTGGAGGTATTATCTTTGTACCCTGAGTATGACCCGAAATCCTCTAACATTTCAAAGATTTTCCCAATGTGCTTGCTGGTAGCCGCCGCATCCTCCTTTCAAAAAAACGCCCCCTCCTCCTGTTGATTGACAGGGCCAGCGAGCGCTCTCCTCCTTCGGCTGGCCCTGTCTGCGTTCCAAATCTCGCGCCAGCGCCGTACCGGTCTTCAGTCGGCGCAGGCGCACTGAGAGGAGGTCCTCGCTCGGCCGCTCCTTCCTCAGTCCGCCTGCGCCGAGGACGTCACATCTACACCCGGCGCAGGCGCACTGAGGAAGGAGAGGCCGAGCGAGGTCCTCCTCTCAGTGCGCCTGCGCCGACTGAAGACCGGTACGGCGCAGGCGCGAGATTTGGAACGCAGACAGGGCCAGCCGAAGGAGGAGAGCGCTCGCTGGCCCTGTCAATCAACAGGAGGAGGGGGTGTTTTTTTGAAAGGAGGATGCGGCTGCTACCAGCAAGCAACCGCCCTACTGGCTGGTAGCCAGGTAATTAACATATTATAAAAGTGCGTTTTTTAAAGAAACTAAACCACAGAAAAATGTAAGAGCATTATATATTGAATAATCGCACTATAAGGATTTTAATTAGCCCAAAAATGAAAAATGACTTTTGGGGGGTGACAGAAGCCCGTTAATTCCAAATACATAGTTCATTATCCTCCCTCACATTATGGCTTTGGATGCTGACCAGAACAGTTTCTGCTCTCCCATATGTTCTATATTAGTATCCTGATACTCCTCCCACCAGCTCACTACTTTATTCACAAAATCCTCGTTTGAGATCATATGTGATGGAAACCGCCACAGATAGTCTGAGCCCTTGCGGTAAGTATCCCGCAAAATCAGCACCACCGGCGCATGATCAGATATGACCATGTCTTCTATGGTCGCCGACTCTACTCTGCCCTGTAAGGATTGGTGTATTAAGATGTAATCTATACGTGACCAGGAATCCCTTGCGTGGGAGTAGAATGTGTATCATCTGGCTGTAAGCTGCGCCACGGGTCAATCAAACCCACCCCCTCCATTAGTGGTTCCATGGGCCTATCCTGCGTTCTATTCCCACCTAATCCTCTCCTTTCCCTTTTTCTATCCTATGAGGCTCTTACCACTGAGTTGAAATCTCCCCCTATGATTTTGTTAGGGCAATCATCTTGTAGGAGAGTTTGTTATAACTCTGCAAAAAATTGGGTATTGCTGGAATTCGGGCCATAAATGCAATAAATACTATATAGCCTCTCTTGCACCTGAAGTAGGACGCTGACCCACCTCCCTTGGTTATCAGCTGTGTGACGCACCACCTGACAATTTAACTGCTTGTTGAGCAGGATCAGGACTACCGCCTTCTTCTGGATTGCAGGGGAACCAATAGCCTTCCCCACCCACAATTTTTCCATACGCTCAAAATCCCCTGTGTCCATGTGCGTTTCCTGCAGTAGTGCTATCTCAGGGCTCAGCTTTTTGAGGTGTCTGAGCACCATCGACCTTTTCTGCGGTGATTGCAATCCTTTGACATTCCATGACACCACTTTCAATACGACACCCTATTCACACTGCCCCTTAAGGTACTGGTGGAATCTGTCTGCGATACTATATGCTAAGATAGACTGTGATGCCCCTCCGTCAAATTATACCTCCCTCCCCCCCCTCTATCGTCCCCTTATAAACAGTAGTATTTAAACCTTCCTCTTCCCCTGAATTCACACGCTTTAACAACTTCCTTTTTTCTGAGATGCAAAACTTCACCCACCCCTTGGTTGCTTTGGCTCTATCAGGCTAGTGTGACATTGCCTCCACAATGTGAAATCTGATATACCGGCAACCTCCCCTTGAAGATAACACATTACCCCATAAAATAGCCTGCTGTAAACATTAACACTAAGCATTAACAGTATTGGTGCATAACTAATCTAACTGTCATTGCTTAAACTGAGGTGACATAATACAAAAATCAAACAAGACATAACCTTAGCCCTTGCAATGGCATGTAGCTTACATATACTGTTCTGATGCGCAACTATCTGAACCGTTTTTACTTTAACTGTGGTGACCTACTATAAAATGAAGGATACTCATGACTCAATAATATATTGAGTTATTGCAAACAGTCATCTGCTCTTGAATTGTGCTCTCCTATGGCCCGGTGAGCATTGGTCACCTGTATGAGAGTCTCTCTCCCGAACCCTTGGATCTTGACTCGCCTGCGGCTCCTCCTCCAGGTGTACTTGCGAGTCCTGATGATCTGCCAGGTTAGGTGATCTGGATTTCTTGCTCTCGGCTCGGCTCTTGGTCCCCAATTGTAGACACCATCCTTCAGCCTCTATTGGATCTCTGAAGAAACGTGTAGTGCCATCTTGTAAGGTCACCCGTAGGCGGGCTGGGTATTGCAGTTGGAATCTGATCTGCCTTTTATACAGAGCCGAACACACTTGGCTAAAGTCTCTCCTCATCCGTGCCACTAGCGCTGAGTAATCAGCAAATAATAGGTCTGAGTGACCCCTGATCTTCAGCGGTTCTTTTCTGGACCTAAAGGCCCTCAAGATTGCCTCCTTGTTGCAGTAGTCCAGATATTTCATGATAACCTGGCAAGGTTTTGGTGGTGCCCCTTTAAGTCGTTGCTCACGTGGGCCACGGATTTCTGGGTTTGGCCCGATTTTGTGAGCTCTCTCCACCTTGCACCTGCCTTCTAGTCCCAGAGCTGTTGGTAACTCCTGCTCGCATATATCCATGAGGGCCTGCAGCTTGATACTTTCTGGTAGTCCCAGCAGTCTCAGATTATTCCGTCTGGATCTGTTCTCCAGATCCTCCAGACGATCTCTCAGCATGCCATTTTGTTTAACCAACTCCTGGGCATCATTCTCTGACTTGGCTGCTAAGTCCTCCATCGAGGACACTCTGCGCTCGAGTTCATCCAGGCGGGAGTCATGCTGTACTCATGTAACTTGTGCAGCGATTGCGTCAGAGTTTTAGAAAGTGTCTTCTTAATGTCGGGTGCCAGGTGTCTGGCGACCTCAATGGCTAGAGTCTTATAATCAATTGCCGGTGCCACCTTAGAGTCACCTTGTTGCGTGGGAGTCTGTGGCAATGCGACTGAAGCTAACTCTGGTGAAGCAGGGCGGGAATCCGCCATCTTGCCGAGCATTGCCCCTTCACACACACCTGTAAGTCTCGTACTTTTTCGTCTCCCGATCCTCAGGAGGTATCGGTCCATGAACCGAATGTGCTTGGTATGCAGGGGACCTTCCTCCCCACTCCCGGTCTCCCTTCTGGCACTGAACTTTGAGCAGGTGCGCTGTTAGGGTGAGCGGTTATCAGAGCTCCTTCACTCCATGTCCTGCATCACAGCGCTGGAACCGGAATTCCAGTTCAGTCCCTTTTGTGGTATTTGGCCGGAGAAAATACTGCAGCGTCCTGAAGTCTGGACATCACCAGACGCTGGGTTTCATCCCTGGTGATGCTCTGCCAGGCCTCTACTGCAACTGTCTTCAGTTCCTGCTTGTTCTTGGGGCATTTCCCCTTCAGTTTTGTCTTTAGCAACTGAAATGCATGCTAAATCGGATTCAGGTCAGGTGATTGACTTAGCCATTGCATAGAATTCCCCTTCCTTCCCTTAAAAAACTCTTTGGTTGCTTTTGCAGTATGCTTTGGGTCATTTTCCATCTGCACTGTGAAGCGCCGTCCAATGAGTTCTGAAGCATTTGGCTGAATATGAGCAGATAATATTGCCCGAAACACTTCAGAATTCATCCTGCTGCTTTTGTCAGCAGTCACATTATCAATAAATACAAGAGAACCAGTTCCATTGGCAGCCATACATGCCCACGCCATGACACTACCACCACCATGCTTCACTCATGAGGTGGTATGCTTAGGATCATGAGCAGTTCCTTTCCTTCTCCATACTCTTCTCTTCCCATCACTCTGGTACAAGTTGATCTTGGTCTCATCTGTCCATAGGATGTTGTTCCAGAACTGTGAAGGCTTTTTTAGATGTCGTTTGGCAAACGCTAATCTGGCCTTCCTGTTTTTGAGGCTTACCAATGGTTTACATCTTGTGGTGAACCCTCTGTATTCACTCTGGTGAAGTCTTCTCTCTCTTGATTGTTGACTTTGACACACATAGACCTACCTACTGGAGAGTGTTCTTGATCTGGCCAACTGTTGTTAAGAGGGTTTTCTTCACCAGGGGAAGAATTCTTCGGTCATCCACCACAGTTGTTTTCCGTGGTCTTCCGGGTCTTTTGGTGTTGCTGAGCTCACCGATGCGTTCCTTCTTTTTAAGAACGTTCCAAACAGTTGTTTTGGCCACGCCTAATGTTTTTGCTATCTCTCTGATGGGTTTGTTTTGTTTTTTTCAGCCTAATGATGGCTTACTTCCCTCATAGTGACAGCTCTTTGGATCTCATCTTGAGAGTTAACAGCAACAGATTCCAAATGCAAATAGCACACTTGAAATGAACTTTGGACCTTTTACCTGCTCATTGTAATTGGGATAATGAGGGAATAACACACACCTGGCCATGGAACAGCTGAGAAGCCATTTGTCCCATTACTTTTGGTCCCTTAGCTAGTGTGAAAGTAGCCTTATTCTGCCCGCCTCTTGGCATGTTTGTCATGCTGCAGCCAGACCTTTGGCCTGCCCCCATTATAGTCAATGGGGCCAGAGCGGACTTCTGGCGGCACACGTGAACTAGCAGCAGCACGGACCTGGCAAGCTGTTCACCCGCTGGAACAGCCTGACGGAGAAGGCTGCTGCTAATGTTAAAGTAGCCTAGATAAAAATGCCTACAGAAGATTATTGTATTGATTAGTGTAATGTGTGATGCCCTTATTCGGTCACTACAATAATTACATTTAATATTTGCATATATTTTGTTAAAGGGCATCTGTTAGCAGATTTCTACCTATGGAACTGGCTAACCTGTTGCATGTGTACTTGGCAGCTGAAGGCATCTATGTTGGTCTCATGTTCATGTGTGCCCACATTGCTGAGAAAAATTATGTTTTAATAGATGTAAATGAGCCTCTAGGAGCAATGGGGGCTTTATTTTTCAGCAACTGCTGCGCCCTCTGCACTTTGACAGGGCCAGTGTCATATTCAGGTATGGGAGGGAAACACCACACCAAACATAGGAAGGGAAGGGGTGAGGGAATAAGGCCTGGAAACTAGGGAAAGGAGATGGCCACCTCCTAGAAAAACCCTAATGAAAGTTCTGACTAACTACCAATATGAACAGTCCCCAGAGGTAGGTGAGTTCATATACAGGAATACCTAGTGTCCAGACGTCATTTGATCCAAACGGAAAACATGTCAGATCAAACCACATGTTGCCAGTCTCACTAATCTTTTGCCACCTGTCGCAGGAACGTCCGTGAAAGCCAGGCAGTGTAAATGTCATCATACATGGTCCTGTCAATCAAAGTGGAGAGGGTGCAGCAGTTGCAGAGAGAGCAGAGCCTCATAGAGGCATAATGGCAATGCTGCTGTTGCTCCTAGAGGCTCATTAGCATTTTAAAGCTTCATTTTTCTCAACAATGCGGGCACAAATGAACATGGGACCAACACAGATGCCTTCAGCTGCCAAGTGCACATGTAAGGGTACTTTCACACTAGCATTATTCTTTTCCGGCATTGAGTTCCGTCCTAGGGGCTCAGTACTGGAAAAGAACTGATCAGTTTTAGCCTAATAAATTCTGAATGGAGAGCAATCTGTTCAGGACAAATGCCATCAGTTTGCATACATTTTGACGGATCCGGCAGGCAGTTTCGGCGTCGGAACTACCTGCCGGAACCCTCTGCCGCAGATGTGAAAGTACCCTAACAGGTCAGTCAGTTTCATAGGTACAAATCTGCTGACAGATGCCCTTTAAATCCTCCTTTGCCTGTTCTACAATCTGTTTTCCATTATTTCATTTACATTTTATTTTTAGGACATGGATGTGGCGGAAACAAATTTCAATGAACCTGTATCAGAAGTGGATTCTCCTCCTCCTATGAACCAAAATAATGAGATTTCTGTTTTTGAGCACACCGAATGTATAATGCCAAAGACTACTTCAATGCTTGAATTGTGAGTGTCTTAGTTTCCATGAGCGAAGTTCTGCACAACATTTTATTACCTTCTATTAATATGATTTTGGTATCCTGTTTGGGAAATACAAGTATGTTACTGTTCTCTAAACTGTGCTGACATGACTGCTTGTAGATATCTTACAAGCTATAGGTAAATCACAACAAAGTAAATAAAATGAAGAGGTTGTGCCAAGGTTAACGTTATCCCCTATCCACACGATAGGGCAGTGGTGGCGAACCTATGGCAGGCGTACCAGAGGGGGCACTCAGAGCCCTCTGTGTGGGCTGTGCTTAGGGTTGCCACCTGTGCACTATTACTTATGAGTGCTTCCATTGTGGAGCGCTCATTAGTACAGCCTTTGACCCCTCTTCTGCTTATGTTAAATAAATAAAACTCACCTCATCCATTTTATATTGCCGTGGGGAACACTTACTGCTCACTGGATGTGCAGGACAGGCCCTGCGCTCCAGCGTGATGGCGTTTCGCTTTGACTGGAAGCAGCAGGACCTGCAAAATGTCACCACGTTGGAGTGTAGGTCTTGTCCTTCGCATTCAGTATGCAGCGAGTGTTCACCAAGGCACAATCAAATGAATAAGGTTTATTTTTTATTTTATTTTTTTGCACAAGAAGAGTGGGGAAGGGGACATTGATAATACTGTGGTCTCTAATGGGGGCATTATTAATACTGGGAGCTAATGGAAGAAAAGTAATACTAGGGAGGGGCATTCATTTTACTGGGGGCCATTAATGGGCCCATTATTAATACTAGGGGCCACTACTGGGGCATTATTAATACTGGGGGTCACTACTGGGGCATTATTAATACTGGGGACCACTAATGGGGGCCTTATTAATACTGGGGGCCACTAATAGGACATTTGTGATACTAGGGGGCACCAACAGGGGCATTTTTACTGGGGCCTGTGTTAAGTCATGTCCCCACAGCTTAAAGGGGTTGTCTGGGTTCAGAGCTGAACCCGAACATACCCATATTTTCACCCAGGTATCCCTCCTGACACTGAATCGCGCAGGGAAAAGGCATTTTCAGGAGATCTGGTATCAGGCTCTCCTTAGGGCTGCCAGGTGGAGGCTTCCGCCCAGCAGTGAGCCCGGTGACGTTACCGGTACTGATGGGCGGGCTTTAGTGCTGCCCTAGCCTGTAAAAAGACTAGGGCAGCGCTAAAGCCAGACGATCAGAGCCAGTGACTTCCGCCCAGCAGTGTATTATTGTAAATAAAAAAGGCCTTGCCCTGCGCGATCCCCAAGGGCAACCCCCATTCTCGGGATCGTGGGTGTCCCAGCAGTTGGACCCCTACTGATCAGTTAGTTATCCCCTATCTTGTGGATATGGGATAACTTCAAAACTTGGCACAACCCTTTTAATCTAATTCCTTAGATGGCAATGGCACTTGTGGATGTCCATAGCTCTCAGGCCATGTAAGAAATTTCATGATACTGAACAGTGCATACATTTACAGCTTGTGTATACATGTGCAGTCATATATCTATCTGTTTTTCAGATTGCTTTTAAGTACTAGAGAACCCAACCAGAAAAACATCAGAAAGAAGTTGGGATCCATTTGGAAGATGGTAGCAGATCATAGGTGTGTTTTAACCTATTCGCTGCCAGAAGTGTTTGGACATTGTGCACAACAATATCCACAGTAAAAATATACAAATATACAAAATATACAATATATAAATATACAACACAGACGCTTTTATGCAACTGTGCATCAAATGTAATTTTTCATAAAAAATTGCATAAAAGGAGATAATAGTGGGTAAAAGTGTGACCCGATCTGAAAGTTATAGGGTCCACAAATTCTTAAAAATAAACATTCAACATGTGTAGAGTTAATACATATCACTTAGGCCTAAGTTCACGTGCACATATTTTCATGAAAAATAGCAGCCTATACAATACAGGGATTACAGTCCTTGAAAAGTAAGTGCACCCCCAAAACCTATATATTTCCTGAAAGCACATAACCAGATGGTTGCAGTTGCCTTGACAGATTGTTGCAAATAGTGGCAATGAGGAGAGAAAGGCACTGATAGGGTGAGTATGTCAAATAAACACTATATCAACAATAGTGGGAAATGGTTTGCTCACCTATTTTGGTTGCACCAAATTAGGTGCAACCACAATGTGGGCCTAATGGAGATGGTTAACAGTTGATGCAGCCTGAACTTGTCCAATCATCTTGGGCGGGGAGCCACACCTCCAATTGAGTAAACAGTAGAAATGGAAATAGGAAAACGCCGGACCATAGAAGTCGAGCGTGTGGACAACAGGGGGTGCACTTTCACAATTGTTGCTAAACAAATTTCTATTTACTCAATGATGGGTTTCGGGGTACCGCTGACCCCTTTTATCAAGTTGTTTTTGAAGAAGTTTTACTTAGATCCATTGATCCAAATTAATGCTGATGTGAACCCACCCGTAGAATCGTCAAAATAGACAGATTATTTGCACTATCCTTTTATAACCACAACACAAAGAATTCTGTTATAGAAAAATCTTTATTGTAACTAAATTAGAAACATATATTCTTTATTATATATGATAAATGTAATTATTATTTGTAACCTTTAAAAAAATAAAAAAATGTACCATTAAAAAAGCAAACACTGGAACAGAGGCCATGCAATATATGGTAATCATCCACATATGGGTTAAAAATGTATACTGTCGTACCGTCACCGCTTCTAGGTTACCTAAATCTACATTCTCTACATCTATATTTATACACACTGTGTATAAAAATATAACCTAATAATTAATACACACAACTATATATTTATGGAACTTTGCAGCCAGCAGTGAATATTAGCAAAAATTGGACAAAATTGTAATTTGCGACTAAATTACATAGTCTAGCAAAGACCTTATGGAAATAAAATATAATCTGCAAAAAATTGAAGATGTCAGGTGTGATATTTTTTACCTAGTATAGGAAAAAAATTATTTTACATAAATTGTAGATAATAAAACAAATGTCTTGAACTATGTTATGTAACAGTATTCAAATAGTACAGCTAAAGGGGTTATCTGGAAAAAGATACTGATGACCTATCTTCAGGATAGCTCATCAATATCAGATCTGCAGGGGTCCGACACCTAGGACTCCTGTCTATCAGCTGTTAGAAGACGCTAGGCGCCCCATGAGCATCACAACCGCTTGTCGGCAAGTGATGTCATCGTATATCATTCACATGGCCTAGTTGCAACTGTGCCCCATTCAAGTCAATACTAAGCACAGCCACAATACGATGTACAGTGCTGTGCTTGGTAGGCTGCCGGAGCTCCGGTGAGTACTGCAGCTTCCTGAAATAGCTGATCGGTGGGGGTGACGGTGTTCTGCCACTTTTCTATACCCGGACAAAAGTCTATAGTCTTCGCTCGCCACGCATCGGGCTTGGCCTCGCTGCGCTCGGCATTTGCTAAAACTAGCTCTATGCCGCCATTAATAGTAAAGAAAGAAATGGACGGTAAAGAAAGAGATGGATGGTAAAGAAAGAGATGGATAGTAAAGAAATGGAGGGCTGGGAAAATGCAGGGGCGTTCTGCTAGATTAACATACTTTAGCCGAATGCGCTTGCGCAGCGCGCACACCCCCTCCTCCAGTTGATTCCAACACGTCCACGTGACTTCCGGTGCAGCTACATCACTTCCGGGTATAGACTTTTGTCCGGGTATAGAAAAGTGGCAGAACACCGGGACTCGGATTACTTCCGGTGTGATAATGATAACCTATTCTGAGGATTACCCCTTTAATATCCATGCAACCAATAAGCTTATATGTCTGTCTCGTCTGCATTTTATTGCAGATATGCAGGACCGTTTCGTAAGCCACTGACAGACAGAGAGGCCCCAGGATATAAGGAGATTGTTAAACGGTTAGTACAGGTGTTTTTTTCAATATAGTGTATTATATAAGTGTGTGCTCTAAATAATGTATGGTTACGGAGTTTCTTTTCTGGTTTCCATTATCCAGTTTTTCACCATTAGAAATGTCTTATCTGAGTTTATTTGTAATGTGAAACACTTTTCTTTACACACATGGTTTTCTGTGAAGATGGACTACCAGCTTTAGGCACCAGTACTGACAGAATTTCATTTTTTTTACAATATTTTGACATCTACAAGTTTAAAATTCCTTTACCAGAATATTTATACCGATGAAATGAAAAATTAAAAGA
This sequence comes from Bufo gargarizans, assembly GCF_014858855.1. Classification (NCBI taxonomy): domain Eukaryota; kingdom Metazoa; phylum Chordata; class Amphibia; order Anura; family Bufonidae; genus Bufo; species Bufo gargarizans. The sequence continues at coordinate 341,812,878 of NC_058081.1, read as the reverse complement.
AGAATGCGTTCCCCCTCCCAACATCCGTTCACATCTTTGATCAGTTACCGTACAAAGGATTAGAATGAAATATGTGCACAGAGGCAGGTATTGAAATGAGTGCTTGTTTTTCTAGACCTACGGATCTTTCTACAATAAAACGGGGCCTAATAAAGGGAAATATAAGGACAAGTGCAGATTTCCAGAGAGACATTCTGTTAATGTTCCAAAATGCTGTGATGTACAACAGCATCTATCACACTGTTCACCAGAAAGCCCTGGAGATACAAAGAGATGTAGAGGAGTTGCTACAGGTATGTTGATGCTAAGCCATTATGATCTTTCACCAATTATCACTTTGTGTTCCATCATTAATAAGGTGATCATTTACAGAAAACCTTATGAAACCATCGATTTGTACTAACAGAACTGATTATTTCAGTTCACAGACACAGAACATACAATAGTTGGGCTGTCAGTAAGGGCTCATGCACATGACCGTTGTTTGGGTCTGCATCTGAGCCGCACTCCGTGTGCTGTCCGTATCCATTGCTCCCAAAAAATAGAAAATGTGCTATTCTTGTCAGTTTTGCAGACAAAAATTGGCAATTCTATCGTGGGCTGCCCATTCCGTTCTGCAAATTGCGGAATGTACACGGCTGGTATCCATGTTTTGCAGATCCGCGTGCATGAGCCCTAAGACAGCTCAGTCCCAACAATTTCATTGCATGCACTGCAATAAAGTATATCAACTGACAGGCTAATGGCATAGAGACAAAGCCATGAGGTGGGCATAAATAGGATGAATAGATTTTGTTAATATTTGTCCTATTTCCTTGGGGGAGGAGGCTTTATAACATTTAAAGGTCTGTTTACTGTCCTGCTAATGGCACTGTGTGCAAGAAGGAGCAGTGTTGTCAAAGAGCCCACAAGTATTAATGGGTTTATGGAGAGGGTTCAGCCAGAGACTACTACAAAGAAGTCTGTTACGAAGATATGCCATCAATGTCAAATAGTTGCAAGGGCCGCTGCCTTTCAAACAGCTGATTGGCGGGGGTCCTGGGTATGGGACCCCAACTGATCAGATGCCGATGATCTATCCAAAGGATAGATTAGTAATCAATAATGCACAGAAGCCCCTTTATTTGCCGTGCAGTGGTGCTACAGGGAAATTTAACAGCAAGTCATTTTCACTAAATCTGTATCCCCTTTGTCTTTTTTGTATCTTAGGTTTTAAATGAGCAAGTGACACAAAGTGAAAAGGAATAGAATATTTTGCTTTTCTCATACAGTTCTTCAGTTCTATTAATATTTAATATTAATGCTACGTTTGGCTCCTGGAAAAAAAAAAAAGCAGTGTTGTATATGTTTGATTTTATATTATATGTATTGCATGTTTGTTTTGTATGCTTGTTCAAAAAGCATTAAAAAGTTTTTTTGGCATGTTTCCTTTTTGTTGTTACCAGTTCACATTTTGACCAGATATATTTTTGTCTTCTTTAGTACATGTAGCTACAAAAGCCAGAACTTTTTCTTGTTTGATGATATTAATAATTTGGGTCATGTTTCAGTCATACACAGGGCTTTATTTTATGCCATTTTTATTTTATTCTTTTCTTGCTTTTACTTTTTATACCCGTTTCTCCATATTCTTAAATCTTTTTAAGAGCACAGCATGCAATTAAAATACTTTTTTAAAATGGTGTGCCTTTTTTGTTATGGTTGTTTTGATATAGGCAATATATAGATTATGGCCGTCGGGGACTGGACTAGTATCTGCAGGGTGGACTATTATTATTAATTTTTTGTGTTTATTTTATTATAATTTTTTTACACTTTGTGCCCCTACATAAGGTTATACAAGAGCATCGTCCTTTAATGACGCTGTGATTTCTCGTTTTTTACATTTCCATTTTTCACTCCCCTCTAGGGGACCTAAACATTTGGGGCCAGATTTATCACGACTCTGACAGCTCACTCCACTTTCACATATGGCTAAAGTCAGTTTTATGATCGGCCCTTTAAGACTGTAATAAATGTGGTTTGACGGTAGCAGTTTATCCGTCAGTAAGCAGCTTTTCAAAAGTCGCAAGTTTTTATGAAAAAGTTGCAAGTTTTTATGAAAAAGTCGCATGTTCTATTAAAAAGTCTCATAAGATAAGCATGGTCCTCACTGGAGTGAAATTGCGACTTTTTTGCGACTTTTTAATTAGTCCCAATAGTAAATCTGTCTAGAGATTCATTTACATAAGAAAACACGCCCACTTTCAGAAAACTGGCGAGCATAGTGCAGAGCAGAAAAAAGTTGCAAATTTTTGCGCAGTTTAAGCGATTGCGCAAAAATTTGCGACTTTTTCACTCCATTATTCTGACTTGAGCTAATGATAAATCTGGACCTTGATCTTTAGATTCAGTATATTCTTATGGAGCACTACCACCTGCAAGCATCCATGAGAATATACTTGTGATAGGCCTTGTAGCTTCCAGCAGGCTTCAGCCGATCACCACCAGCGCAAGGAAGCCGTTCAGAACACATCACTCTCTAGGATTGTAGCAGGAAGCAGCATTCTGCTTTCACCAAATCCGAATAAGAGTTGTGTCACACATAACATTTTTCCTGTGCTTTTTGTCTTGTTTTTTTTAGGAAAAAATACTGTGGCTAGATATTTGCTTAAAGGGTTATTCCTGTGAGTATAAGTTATCTCCTATCCACTAGACAAGGGATAATTGGCAGGATCTGACTGCTGGAAACCCCACCCATCATGAGAATAGGTGGTCCATGCGTCTGTGGTAGTCCCATAGAGATTGAATGGTGCAGCAGGGCTCATGCTCATGATTGGTGGAAGTTTCACTGCTCCTGTGGATAGGGGATAACTTCTTATAACTAACTTACACTTTTAAAGCCAACAGGTGCATTTTATGATGGTTTTTCTCACTTTTGGTTATTTTTTGTATGAATAGCTTTTTTTCTTGAAAAAGCAGCATGATCTTAATATGGTTTTTTTTTAAATCTGTTTTCAATAGACTTATGTATACAGAAAAAAACACCCGAATACAAAACACATGGAAAAAATGTGTGACCCAAAAAAAAAAACGCCACAAGAAAAAAACAACAACACATAAATATCATGGCATTCTTTACAAGCCCAAAACAATTGCCACAAAAAAGTGTGTGTGAAGAAAGCTAATACATTTCAATGTGTTGTGGAATCCATAACCATTTACAGCACAGTATGGGATAGTGTACTCCAGTTAGATGTTTTACTAGTGTGGGCCCTATGCTGCCCCTCTACCTAAACCTAGAGCTTATTGCTAGTCATTTTAGATGGGCAGATATTCTGGCCCAGGAGCACCTATCACTGATAACAGCATGTATATCAGCGCTTGTTATCTGTATTTATATGCAGCAATTATCATTTGTATGTAGATGAACGATCAGTAATATGATTGTTTTCCCCGACCAGTTTTCATTTATTATTTGCACATCCCCTATTTATGCAGAAAGATGTGCTGCAAGCAAGGAAACATTTTTACTGCAATTACCTGACAAACATGTTTGCTGTTGGGCGATTGGTGGCTTACAAATGTTCATTCACCATCACCGGCTCATGTAACAGGGCACTAAGACTAAGTCTACATCTAGACTATTTATCACGCTATTTAAAAATTGATGTCATATCACTGTGAAATCACAGTCCGCAGGAACTGCATTGAGTAGCTTGGAAATCTTTTCATAATCACTGCAGTCAAGTGAGTAGCTTGGCCGGACAAAAAGTTTTTCATGCACAGCTTTTGTCTGGCCGAAGCTGGTACTTGAGCCGGATATCGGCTGGATCACTGCCGGATCCAATTATAGTCAACAGGGTCTGATGCATGGCCGTGTCCGGCTATGCCAGATCTGGTGAGCTCCAGCAGGAACAGTTAAACACAGATGTGAGTGGGCACTTACTCCATCTCTATACACTGTGTTTTGGCAATGTCTGGTTATTGCAGCCTTTTCCCATTCACTTGAATGGGACCGACATGCAAATTTAAATCTGAAGAATGTCAATTTAGGCTAGGTCTACACGACGACAGTTGTCGCGCGACAGATAGGGCATAACTACACTGCAACATTTGTCTCACCACATTTTGTAGCACCAATGTCGCGCAACAATTTTTATAATAGCAGTCTATGATGTCGCACTGCAACATGCTGTGATAGGACAGTCGCAGAAAAATCCATGTCGAATAGATTTTCTGCGACTGCCGTGTCGCAGTTGCAGCATGTTGCATGTTGCAGTGCGACACCATAGACTGCCATTATAAAAATTGTCGCACGACATTGGTGCAACAAAATGTGGTGCGACAAATGTCGTCGTGTAGACCTAGCCTTATGCTGTGGATTTTACTGCTTGCATAAGGTGAAATCCACTGCAAATCCTCAGCAAAATCTGTAACAAATCTGCAGCGGAATCCCAATAAATTCCGCTGCAGAAAACTCACTATGTGACTATAACTTAGGGTACTTTCACACCGGTAAAATTTTTTAAAAATATATACAGTACAGACCAAAAGTTTGGACACACCTTCTCATTCAAAGAGTTTTCTTTATTTTTATGACTATGAAAATTGTAGATTCACACTGAAGGCATCAAAACTATGAATTAACACATGTGGAATTAACACATGTGGAACAACTGAAAATATGTCATATTCTAGGTTCTTTAACCACTTCAGCCCCGCTAGGTGAAACCCCCTTCATGACCAGGCCACTTTTTACACTTCGGCACTACACTCCTTTCACCGTTTATCGCTCGGTCATGCAACTTACCACCCAAATGAATTTTACCTCCTTTTCTTCTCACTAATGGAGCTTTCATTTGGTGGTATTTTATTGCTGCTGACATTTTTACTTTTTTTGTTATTAATCAAAATGTAACGATTTTTTTGCAAAAAAATGACATTTTTCACTTTCAGCTGTGAAATTTTGCAAAAAAAACGACATCCATATATACATTTTTCGCTAAATTTATAGTTCTACATGTCTTTGATAAAAAAAAAATGTTTGGGCAAAAAAAAAATGGTTTGGGTAAAAGTTATAGCATTTACAAACTATGGTACAAAAATGTGAATTTCCGCTTTTTGAAACGGCTCTGATTTTCTGAGCACCTGTCATGTTTCCTGAGGTTCTACAATGCCCAAACAGTATAACTACCCCACAAATGACCCCATTTCGGAAAGTAGACACCCTAAGGTATTCGCTGATGGGCATAGTGAGTTCATAGAACTTTTTATTTTTTGTCACAAGTTAGCGGAAAATGATGATGATTTTTATTTTTTATTTTTTTCTTACAAAGTCTCATATTCCACTAACTTGCGACAAAAAATAAAAAATTCTAGGAACTCACCATGCCCCTCACAGAATACCTTGGGGTGTCTTCTTTCCAAAATGGGGTCACTTGTGGGGTAGTTATACTGCCCTGGCAATTTAGGGGCCCAAATGTGTGAGAAGAACTTTGCAATCAAAATGTGTAAGAAATGACCGGTGAAATCCGAAAGGTGCACTTTGGAATATGCGCCCCTTTGCCCACCTTGGCAGCAAAAAAGTGTCACACATGTGGTATCGCCGTACTCAGGAGAAGTTGGGGAATGTGTTTTGGGGTGTCATTTTACATATACCCATGCTGGGTGAGAGAAATATCTTGGCAAACGACAACTTTTCCCATTTTTTTATACAAAGTTGGCATTTGACCAAGATATTTTTCTCACCCAGCATGGGTATATGTAAAATGACACCCCAAAACACATTCCCCAACTTCTCCTGAGTACGACGATACCAGATGTGTGACACTTTTTTGCTGCCAAGGTGGGCAAAGGGGCACATATTCCAAAGTGCACCTTTCGGATTTTGCAGGGCATTTTTTACACATTTTGATTGCAAGGTACTTCTCACACATTTGGGCCCCTAAATTGCCAGGGCAGTATAACTACCCCACAAGTGACCCCATTTTGGAAAGAAGACACCCTAAGGTATTCCGTGAGGGGCACTGCGAGTTCCTAGAATTTTTATTTTTTGTCACAAGTTAGCAGAAAATGATGATTTTTTTTTTTTCTCTTTTTTCCTTACAAAGTCTCATATTCCACTAACTTGCGACAAAAAATAAAAAATTCTAGGAACTCGCCATGCCCCTCACGGAATACCTTGGGGTGTCTTCTTTCCAAAATGGGGTCACTTGTGGCGTAGTTATACTGCCCTGGCAATTTAGGGGCCCATATGTGTGAGAAGTACTTTGCAATCAAAATCTGTAAAAAATGACCGGTGAAATCCGAAAGGTGCACTTTGGCATATGCGCCCCTTTGCCCACCTTGGCATCAAAAAAGTGTCACACATCTGGTATCGCCGTACTCAGGAGAAGTTGGGGAATGTGTTTTGGGGTGTCATTTTACATATACCCATGCTGGGTGAGAAAAATATCTTGGTCAAATGCCAACTTTGTATAAAAAAATGGGAAAAGTTGTAGTTTGCCAAGATATTTATCTCACCCAGCATGGGTATATGTAAAATGACACCCCAAAACACATTCCCCAACTTCTCCTGAGTACGGCGATACCAGATGTGTCACACTTTTTTGCTGCCAAGGTGGGAAAAGGGGCACATATTCCAAAGTGCACCTTTCGGATTTTGCAGGGCATTTTTTACACATTTTGATTGCAAGGTACATCTCACACATTTGGGCCCCTAAATTGCCAGGGCAGTATAACTACGCCACAAGTGACCCCATTTTGGAAAGAAGACACCCTAAGGTATTCCGTGAGGGGCACTGCGAGTTCCTAGAATTTTTTATTTTTTGTCACAAGTTAGCAGAAAATGATGATTTTTTTTTTTCTCTTTTTTCCTTACAAAGTCTCATATTCCACTAACTTGCGACAAAAAATAAAAAATTCTAGGAACTCGCCATGCCCCTCACGGAATACCTTGGGGTGTCTTCTTTCCAAAATGGGGTCACTTGTGGCGTAGTTATACTGCCCTGGCAATTTAGGGGCCCATATGTGTGAGAAGTACTTTGCAATCAAAATCTGTAAAAAATGACCGGTGAAATCCGAAAGGTGCACTTTGGAATATGCGCCCCTTTGCCCACCTTGGCATCAAAAAAGTGTGACACATCTGGTATCGCCGTACTCAGGAGAAGTTGGGGAATGTGTTTTGGGGTGTCATTTTACATATACCCATGCTGGGTGAGAGAAATATGTTGGCAAAAGACAACTTTTCCCATTTTTTTATACAAAGTTGGCATTTGACCAAGATATTTATCTCACCTAGCATGGGTATATGTAAAATGACACCCCAAAACACATTCCCCAACTTCTTCTGAGTACGGCGATACCAGATGTGTCACACTTTTTTGCAGCCTAGATGCGCAAAGGGGCCCAAATTCCTTTTAGGAGGGCATTTTTAGACATTTGGATCCCAGACTTCTTCTCACGCTTTAGGGCCCCTAAAAAGCCAGGGCAGTATAAATACCCCACATGTGACCCCACTTTGGAAAGAAGACACCCCAAGGTATCCAATGAGGGGCCTGGCAAGTTCAAAGAATTTTTTTTTTTTCGCATAAGTTAGCGGAAATTGATTTTTTTTTGTTTTTTCTCACAAAGTCTCACTTTCCGCTAACTTAGGACAAAAATTTCAATCTTTCATGGACTCAATATGCCCCTCAGCAAATACCTTGGGGTGTCTTCTTTCCAAAATGGGGTCAGTTGTGGGGTGTTTGTACTGCCCTGGCATTTGAGGGTCTCCGCAATCATTACATGTATGGCCAGCATTAGGAGTTTCTGCTATTCTCCTTATATTGAGCATACAGGTAATGAGATTTTTTTTTCCGTTCAGCCTCTGGGCTGAAAGAAAAAAATGAACGGCACAGATTTCTTCATTCGCATCGATCAATGTGGATGAAAAAATCTCTGCCAAAAAAAAAAAATGGAGGGGAAAGGCGTCTGCCAGGACATAGGAGCTCCGCCCTACATCCATACCCACTTAGCTCGTATGCCCTGGCAAACCAGATTTCTCCATTCGCATCAATCGATGTGGATGAATAAATCATTGCCGGGATTTTTTTTTTTATATATATATATATATACAAAGTGCTTGCCAAAGCATAGGAACGCCGCCTCCTCCTCAGCTCGTATGCCTTGGCAAACGTATCTGTCACTGCAGAGGAGAAAATCCCGTCTTGCAGCGCCGCATACACTGACTTGCGTGTAATCTGACAGCAGCGCAATGCTTCTGTCAGAATGCACATCGGTGCTGCAGCTAGTAGATCGGTTGGTCCACCTGGAAGGTAAAAAGACAAAAAAAAAAAAAAAAGAAAAAAACAGGCCACAGCGCAATAATTTTATTAACTTTGGAACAGAACATGTAACTTTAACTTTTGGAACTAAACATTAACCTGTTTGCTTACCTGTTTTTTTTTTTGTTTTTTTACCTTTATAGAACAAACCTCTCCTTCCCCATGGGTCAATGTGCAAAGCGCAAATCGCCCAAAGATGTGGCGAAGTGCGTTATGCACTTTGTCCCATGTGAAAGGAGACGTTTGCAGCAGCAGTGAGTGAATGGGCCCTAATAGCCCTGTGTGCCTGTCCTGGTGAGATGATCCCTATGCTAATAGTGTACCTGTGAGTGGTACTTCCGGAAACACTCTCCAAAGCATAGGGCAGGGTGGTCCGGACAGTCAGGACAGAAATAGCGGGTGTCACGCCTTATTCCACTCCTGCTACAGACACGACATCTTTTTCGGGGTGACGGTTGGGTTGAGGTACCAGGAACGACATTGGGGAAATGTCGCTCGTGTAGACGGCTAACTACACTGGTGGTTGGGGCCACGGAACCTCCTGGATACAGGAGGTTCTCGATGATCTCTTCCTGAAATTTGAGGAAGGATCCAGTTCTCCCAGCCTTACTGTAGAGAACAAAACTATTGTACAGAGCCAATTGAATTAAATATACAGACACCTTCTTATACCAGCGTCTGGTGCGTCCGGAAACTAAATACGGAGACAACATCTGGTCATTGAAGTCGACCCCTCCCATGTGGAGGTTATAGTCGTGGACTGAGAGGGGCTTTTCAATGACACGGGTTGCTCGCTCAATTTGTATTGTCGTGTCTGCGTGAATGGAGGAGAGCATGTAAACGTCACGCTTGTCTCTCCATTTCACCGCGAGCAGTTCTTCGTTACACAGTGCGGCCCTCTGCCCCCTTGCAAGACGGGTGGTAACGAGCCGTTGGGGGAAGCCCGCGCGACTAGTTCGCGCGGTACCACAGGCGCCAATCCGTTCTAGAAACAAATGCCTAAAGAGGGCCACACTTGTGTAAAAATTGTCCACATAAAGATGGTACCCCTTGCCGAATAAGGGTGACACCAAGTCCCAAACTGTCTTCCCACTGCTCCCCAGGTAGTCAGGGCAACCGACCGGCTCCAGGGTCTGATCTTTTCCCTCATAGACCCGAAATTTGTGGGTATAGCCTGTGGCCCTTTCACAGAGCTTATACAATTTGACCCCATACCGGGCGCGCTTGCTTGGGATGTATTGTTTGAAGCCAAGGCGCCCGGTAAAATGTATCAGGGACTCGTCTATGCAGATGTTTTGCTCTGGGGTATAAATATCTGCAAATTTCTGGTTGAAATGGTCTATGAGGGGCCGAATTTTGTGGAGCCGGTCAAAAGCAGGGTGGCCCCTGGGACGGGAGGCGGTGTTGTCACTAAAGTGCAGGAACCGCAGGATGGCCTCAAAACGTGCCCTGGACATGGCAGCAGAGAACATGGGCATGTGATGAATCGGGTTCGTGGACCAATATGACCTCAATTCATGCTTTTTTGTCAGGCCCATGTTGAGGAGGAGGCCCAGAAAAGTTTTAAGTTCGGAAACTTGGACTGGTTTCCACCGGAAAGGCTGGGCATAAAAGCTTCCCGGGTTAGCGGTGATAAATTGTGTGGCATACCTGTTTGTTTCGGCCACAACTATGTCTAAAAGCTCCGCAGTCAAGAACAGCTCAAAAAATCCCAGGGCCGAACCGATCTGAGCCGTCTCAACCCGAACTCCAGACTGGGCAGTGAAAGGGAAAACTACAGGTGCGGCTGAAGTTGGGGACTGCCAATCAGGGTTTGCCAGCACCTCTGGGATTCTAGGGGCTCTACAGGCACGTCTTTGCGGTGGCTGCGACGGGGTCACTACTGCACGTGCCACCGTACCAGCTTCAACTGCCCTTCTGGTGCTCGCTACTTCACCAGGTTGTACGGCAGTGCTGGTACTAGGTCCAGGGAGGGCTGGGCTGCTGGTGTATGCCTCACCACGTAATCCGACAGCACCAGCCCCACTCTGCTGCTCTTGAAGCGGATCCTGCGCAACCTGCGGTCTAGCGACACGGGGCCGGGTACGCCTGGTGGTATCAGGGACCTCAGCCTCCTCGTCCGAACTTTGGGTCAGAGAGCCACTGCTTTCTACAGGTTCGTATTCTGACCCGCTGGATTCATCAGATGAGGGTTCCCACTCCTCATCCGACTGGGTCAGAAGCCTGTAGGCCTCTTCAGAGGAATACCCCCTGTTTGACATGTGGGCAACTAAATTTAGGGGTATTCCCTGAGACTACCCAAGAAAAAAAAAGCAAGCCTGTCTTACAAAGGGGAGGCTAGCGAAGTACCGGAGGCCGCTGCGGTTGATAAAAAATATCAAAACTGATTTTTTTATCGCCGCAGTGCGTGTAAAGTGAATGTGCAGTGATCAAAAAAAAATTTTTTTTTTGTCACTGCGGTGGGGCGGGTGTGGGCGAACGCACGTGTGGGCGACCGATCAGGCCTGATCGGGCAAACACTGCGTTTTGGGTGGAGGGCGAACTAAAGTGACACTAGTACTATTATAGATCTGACCGTGATCAGTTTTGATCACTTCCAGATACTATAAAAGTACAAATGCTGATTAGCGATACGCTAATCAGCGAATAACGGACTGCGGTGGGCTGGGCGCTAACTGATCGCTAACTACCTAACCAAGGGACCTAAACTATACCTAAAACCTAACGGTCAATAACAGTGAAAAAAAAAAGTGACAGTTTGCACTGATCACTTTTTTCTTTTCACTTGTGATTGACAGGGGTGATCAAAGAGGTGATCAAAGGGTTAATAGGGGTTCAGGGGGGTGATCAGGGGCTATAGTGTAGTGTTTGGTGTACTCACTGTGAAGCCTGCTCCTCTGCTGGATCCAACCGACGAAAAGAACCAGCAGAGGAGCAGGCAGCCATATAACAGATCATATTTACAAATATGATCTGCTATCTGGCACTTTGATTGGATTTTTTAAAAATCAGCAACCTGCCAGCCACGATCATTGGCTGGCAGGTTGCTGACGAAATACCTCTCGATGAAATGCCGGCGCAAACTGCGCACGCGCGGGCGCATACTCGCGTCATCTCGCGTCTCGCGAGATGACGCGTATATGCGTGACTGTGCGCCAGCCTGCCACCTCCGGAACGCACATGTGCGTTAGGCGGTCCGGAGGTGGTTAAAGTAGCCACCTTTTGCTTTGATTACTGCTTTGCACACTCTTAGCATTCTCTTGATGAGCTTCAAGAGGTAGTCACCTGAAATGGTTTTCACTTCACAGGTGTGCCCTGTCAGGTTTAATAAGTGGGATTTCTTATAAATGGGGTTGGGACCATCAGTTGCGTTGTGGAGAAGTCAGGTGGATACACAGCTGATAGTCCTACTGAATAGACTGTTAGAATTTGTATTATGGCAAGAAAAAGTAGCTAAGTAAAGAAGAACGAGTGGCCATCATTACTTTAAGAAATGAAGGTCAGTCAGTCCGAAAAATTGGGAAAACTTTGAAAGTGTCCCCAAGTGCAGTCACAAAAACCATCAAGCACTACAAAGAAACTGGCTCACATGCGGACCGCTTCAGGAAAGGAAGACCAAGAGTCACCTCTGCTGCGGAGGATAAGTTCATCCGAGTCACCAGCCTCAGAAATCGCAGGTTAACAGCAGCTCAGATTAGAGACCAGGTCAATGCCACACAGAGTTCTAGCAGCAGACACATCTCTAGAACAACTGTTAAGAGGAGACTGTGTGAATCAGGCCTTCATGGTAGAATATCTGCTAGGAAACCACTGCTAAGGATAGGCAACAAGCAGAAGAGACTTGTTTGGGCTAAAGAACACAAGGAATGGACATTAGACCAGTGAAAATCTGTGCTTTGGTCTGATGAGTCCAAATTTGAGATCTTTGGTTCCAACCACTGTGTCTTTGTGCGACGCAGAAAAGGTGAAAGGATGGACTCTACATGCCTGGTTCCCACTGTGAAGCATGGAGGAGGAGGTGAGATGGTGTGGGGGTGCTTTGCTGGTGATACTGTTGGGGATTTATTCAAAATTGAAGGCATACTGAACCAGCATGGCTACCACAGCATCTTGCAGCGGCATGCTATTCTATCCGGTTTTAGTTGGACCATCATTTATTTTTTAACAGGACAATGACCCCAACACACCTCCAGGCTGCGTAAGGGATATTTGACCCTGAAGGAGAGTGATTGGGTGCCTAGCCAGATGACCTGGCCTCCACAGTCAACGGACCTGAACCCAATCGAGATGGTTTGGGGTGAGCTGGACCGCAGAGTGGTGTTCCTTAAAAATCTTGTGTCTTAAAGCAAGAGGCACAAACAACCTCCCAGGAGGACAAAGATCAGGAGCCTCTGACTGGGCTACCTGCACCTCTGCCTCCAATTCAGGATAAAGAGCAGAGACCACCACACCTTCAGCCAAAATGGGACCCGGGTCTTCAAAATTCCCACCTTCCGGAAAACAACGTGACAGGGCATCTGCCTTCACATTCTTAACCCCAGGGCGGAAAGTGACAACAAAATTAAACCTTGAAAAGAACAAAGACCATCTGGCCTGTCTCGGGTTCAGACGCTTGGCTGACTCCAAGTAGGCTAGATTTTTATGGTCAGTAAACACGGTAATAGGGTGTCTGGCTCCCTCTAGCCAATGGCGCCATTCCTCAAAAGCCAACTTGATGGCCAACAACTCCCTATCTCCCACATCGTAATTTCTCTCTGCGGAGGAGAGTTTCTTCGAGAAAAAGGCACACGGTCACCTTTTGGCATGAGAGGAACCCTGAGACAAGACCGCACCCACACCCACCTCAGAAGCATCAACCTCAACTATGAAGGGTAGAGAAATATCAGGTTGTACCAAGATGGGAGCGGAAGCAAAACTCTCCTTGATATTAGAAAAGGCCTTACGCGCCTCTACCGACCAGGAAGAAAAATCTACCCCCTTTCTGGTCATATCAGTGAGTGGTTTAACAACAGAGGAATAATTCAAAATAAACTTCCTGTAATAATTGGCAAAGCCCAAAAAATGCATCAGCGCCTTCTGATTCTCAGGAAGCTCCCACTCAAGCACAGCGCGGACCTTCTCGGGGTCCATGCGAAAACCAGAAGCGGAGAGAAGAAACCCCAGAAATTGAATTTCTGGAACAGCAAACACAAATTTTTCCAGTTTCGCGTATAAGTTATTCTCCCGCAGGATGAGCAAGACCTGACGTAAGTGTTCCTTATGAGTTTTGAAATCAGGAGAAAAAATCAAAATGTCATCCAAATACACTAATACAAATTTCCCCATTAAATGATAAAAAATGCTGTTCACGAAATGCTGAAAAACGGCTGGAGCATTCATCAAACCAAAAGGCATAACCAAATTCTCAAAATGGCCCTCAGGGGTATTGAAGGCCGTCTTCCATTCGTCTCCTTCTCTGACCCTGACCAGGTTGTATGCCCCTCTTAGATCTAATTTGGAAAAAACTTTAGCCCCAACAATCTGGTTAAACAGGTCCGGGATCAGAGTAAGCGGATAAGGGTCACGAATTGTGATACTGTTCAGGTCTTAAAGAACCATCTTTTTTCTTAACAGAGAAAACCAGCGGCAACAGGTGACTTCGAGGGTCGTATGTGTCCTTTTCTCAGACTCTCAGAGATATAAGCACGCATAGCGACCCTTTCAGGTTGGGAGAGATTGTATAAACGAGATTTAGGCAGCTTGGCGCCTGGGATGAGATTAATAGGGCAATCGTACTCCCTGTGCGGGGGCAAATCCTGAATTCCACTCTCAGAGAAGACATCCGAAAATTCAGAGAGAAAAGATGGTACAGTCTTAGTAGAAACCTCAGAAACAGATGTCGTGAGGCAATTCTCTCTGCAAAAGTCACTCCAACCATTTATTTGCCTCGCTTGCCAATCAATGGTGGGGTTATGTTTAGTGAGCCAGGGTAGCCCCAACACTAGAGGAGTAGGCAATCCGCTAAGGACGAAACATGACACATCCTCAACATGAGCATCACTCACAATTAAACGGATATTGTGAACTATGCCCTTTAATGATTTCTGAGAAAGTGGGGCGGAATCAATAGCAAAAACAGGAATATCCTTTCCCAAAGTGCATACCTGGAAACCATGAGTTATCGCAAATTGATTATCAATGAGATTGACAGCTGCTCCACTATCTACAAAAATCTCACTAAAAATGTTCTTGCTCTCTAGCGCCACCCTGGCAGGCAGGACAAAACGGGAACTACAAGCAAACGGAAAACCTTCAATTTCCGCCTCAACCCTGCCAATGTTAACAGATGGAACATTTTTAAAGGATTTTTTCCTTTTTGTTTCTTTATTACTCCCAAAAAACTGCCTGAATCTCCTAGAGGGACAAACATTTGCCAAATGATTTATACCTCCACAACAAAAACAAACCTTCCCATGCGGGCTGAATCTTCTAATGTCAGAGGCAATCAACCCCAGCTGCATGGGCTCCTGCTCAGAAGGGGTTGACAGCAACTGAGACCCCTGCGCACAGAATGAGACCACTGCACTGTCCTGGGATTGAGTATGACAGGAAGGAGTGATCTCTCCTCTCTCTCTAAGATGCCTGTCAATACAAACGGCCCGAGACATGGCAGAGTCCAAGGAGGTAGGCCTCTCATGAAAGGCAAATGCATCTTTCAATCCCTCTGAAAGACCATGGCAAAATTGACTTCGGAGTGCAGCATCATTCCAACCAGTATCAGCTGCCCATCTCCGAAATTCTGAGCAGTATATCTCTGCGGATTGTTTACCCTGGCATAACAGACATAGTCTAGACTCAGCCAAAGCAATACGATCCGGATCATCATATATCTGACCCAGGGCTAAAAAGAATTAATCCACTGAACGAAGGGGGCGTGCCCCCACCGGCAGCGAAAAGGCCCAGGACTGAGCGGTGTCCCTGAGCAGCGATATAATGATCCCCACCCTCCGTTCCTCATCACCAGAGGAATGGGTAAGTAGACGAAAATGGAGTTTGCAAGCCTCTCTAAAACGAACAAAATTCTCACTACCCCCGGAGAACGTATCCGGAAGCGAGATTTTAGGCTCAGAACAAACTCCATGAACGTAGGCAGAAACGGTCACCTCAAACTGAGAGACAGTTTTCCAGGGATCTTCTACCTCCAGTGAAAGACCCTGCATGCGGTCAATCAAGGTTGAAACCGGATTCATGCTTAAGACGGTTTTGGCGGTTTATAATGTCACGGAAGGTGTACAGGAAACAAGACAACACAAAATGAATATATGACTCACTGGATCCAAAACTAAGGAACAAAAAGAGAGACCCCTGCATCAGACCTGGCACTCTCCCTGACTGCTCAGCCTATGCGAAAATCCCAATGGTAGATGATCGCATATCCTCATACCTCGACTGTAGAACACCTGAACACCCTTTAATAGTGAGGGGACACGACCACCGGCTCCCTACACTAGATACGGAGGGAGTCAGGGTCACCTGGGATCCATCAAACAGAAAAACACAAATGAATGCACAACACTTATCTTGTAGAAGACTGGGAAGTAGGATCAGCATGCACACACACTCCAGGAAGAAATATAAACCGCACAGTGATGCACTATGGGGAGGAATTTAAAGGGATGCAATCAGTACAACTACATGACAGCTGAGAGAGGCTAACGAGATGAGGAACTGAAAGCAAAACAAAGGAAGCTCAAGGAGGAGGTTCTGAAAGGCATCTGTCAGAGCTTCTCAGATGTCTGGTGGTGACAATGCCACCATACAGGTTGTCCCATGTGTCCCACGCATCTGCTGCCTAGCTCTGCTACATCAGTCATCCAGTAATACTATACCAGTCATTTGGTTCTGCTACATCCATGAGCTCAGCTAAGCTACATCTGTGTCTACAGTTCAGTCACTGGGGAAGATTTATCAAAACTGGTGTAATGGAAAACTGGCTTAGTTGCCCATGTCAACCAATCAAATTCCATCTTTCATGACAGAGCTCCTTTGCAAAATGAAAGGTGGAGCCCGATTTGTTGCTATGGGCAACTAAACCAGTTTTTCTTTTCACCAGCTTTGATAAATCTCCCCCACTGTCTACAGCTTTGCTAAATCGGAGTCTACAATCTCTTCACTCCAGCACTGCCTACAACTCTGCTGTACCAACATTGACTACTTTCCTGCTGCTATGACACCGCAAGCACCTCTAGACACAGGGGCACATTTACTATAGTGTTCGCGATTGTATTTAGTCTAAAACAATGGAGGCTTTTGTATCTCATTCACCTATGTTGATTTTTTTTACGCTAATTCAGAAGTCTTCTAACTTTTATGACTTTTTCCCAATCTATTTATGTAGGTGTGCCTTTTTTTGTGCCTGAATTTGTTGCAAAAACAGTTTTTTACACTCCAGGGCTGGCGTACTTTTCTTTGTCTGTTTTGACTAGTGAAGTGTGACTTTTCCGGGAGACATGCAACTTTTCTCCACAAAGATGCAACTTTTTTCATGCACAAATAAATTAGACCAGTCTAAGTCAATATGAACTTGTCTAACTGAAAAACAACCACCAGAGGTCAGACTAATAAAAATACGCCTAGTTTAATTTATGAAGTGCTGTGCGACTTTTAATGATATCAGTACTCAAAAGAATGAAATACGCCTGTCTAATACAAAAAAAAACTGGCGAGTTTGATAAATGTGAACAGAGTATACTATGGAAGATGTCAGCAACAGTGATGGTCAGTTCGCAGTGTTCGCCAGCGAACACATGCGGGCTGCCATTTTTAGTAAGGTAGACTCACCCGTCCGGCGATGCACAGGTAAGCCCTTACCTGTGCCTGTGCCGGGAGCCGATCTGAAATCAAATGCAGTTACCGGGAGCAGGCAGTTCCGAGAACAGCCCGATGAAGGCCCCGGCGGCTGTTCTCGGAACTGCCTGCTCCCGGTGACTGCATTTGATTTCAGACCAGCTCCCGGAACAGGTAAGGGCTTACCTGTGCATCGCCGGACGGGTGAGTCTACCTTACTAAAGATGGCAGCCCGCATGTGTTCGCTGGCAAACACTGCAAACTGACCATCACTGGTCAACAATGCTTGTGGTGCTTTCATTTCCATTTTGTAAGTTGCTATCTCCACTTTGTGGCCTGTAAAAAGCAGCTGATGATGAAGGCAAGTGGTTTCATCTAAATCAAAAAGGAAACTGATTGAGGGCTCATGCACACAAACGTATTTTCTTTCCGTGTCCATTCAGTTTTTTTTTGCGGACTGTATGTGGAACCATTATTTCAATGGGTCCGCAAAAAAAACGGAAGTTACTCCGTGTGCATTCAGTTTCTGTATGTCCGTATTTACGTTCCGCAAAAAAATAGAACATGTCCTATTGTCCACATTACGGACAAGGATAGTACAGTTCTATGAAGGGCCAGCTGTTCCGTTCCGCAAAACACGGAATGCACAAGGATTTCATCCGTTTTTTTTTGCGGATCGCAAAATACATATGGTCATGTGCATGAGCCCTAAGGCTAATTTCAGATGAGCGTGTCCAGTGGGGAAAAAACTGTGTGGGAGCGAGATTTCCTGTTTTGGACACTGCTCATTTCACAAGCAGTGATGGTCAGTTCGCAGTGTTCACCAGCGAACACATGCCGGCTGCCATCTTTAGTAAGGTAGACTCACCCTTCCGGCGATGCATAGGTAACCCCTTACCCATGCCGGGAGCCGGTCTGAAATTAAATGCGGTCGCCGGGAGCAGGAAGTTCTGAGAACAGCCTGATGAAGGCCTCCAGCGTCTGTTCTCGGAACTGCCTGCTCCCGGTGACTGCATTTGATTTCAGACTGGCTCCCGACACAGACACAGGTAAGGGCTTACCTGTGCATCGCCGGACGGAGGAGTCTACCTTACTAAAGATGGCAGTTCGCATGTGTTCGCTGGCGAACTGACCATCACTGTTCACAGGACCGCAAAGCATTATGATGATTTATACTCTCTGCATGACCTGTATCTACTTAATTGTACTGAAATCATTATAATGCCACCCGCTAATGTGAAAGGAGCAATGTCCATAACGGGAAATCACGCTCTCACATGGAGCGTGTTTTCCGCACTGAACACGCTTCTCTGAAATAAGCCTAAGGGCACATGCAGATAGGCATTGCATGCATTGGGGACCGCAATTTGAAGTCCGCAATGCATGAGCATCACCGTATTGGGGCCCGCAAACAGTGGGTCTGCAGTATATACGAGCACCGGCCGTTTGTGCACAGCATCACAGATGCGGACCTATTTACTTGTGGTGCGGAAAGGTGGCACTCCACGGAAGTACTACGGAGTTCCATTGTGCTGCTGCCGCAGATGGATCCAGACCCATTCAACTTGAATGGGTCTGGGGTCTGTCTGCACCGCAACAAAATAGAACTCCGTAGTACATCCGTGGGGTTCCGTGTCACCGTTCCGCACCGCAAGTGAGTAGGTCCGCATCCGTGATGCAGTACACCAAGCATGTCAAACTCAAAGGCTAACATGGGCCAAAAAAACAAAATTTAAGTTTATGTGGGCCGCATCAAAAAAAAAAAAAAAATTGTATATTTTCATAGAACAACATTGTTGTTTTATGACTGCTGACCCCCAACATCCCGTGGCAACTAGGTAATAAATCAACAAATATCAAAAAGTGAAAATGTATTCATGATAAAACCACCAAGGAGGAATGATTATTATATTTATATTTATATATATATATATATATATATATATAAAAAAAAGAAAAAAGAGATGGCAGCACCGTCACAAATAAAACAAGTTGAATGCAGGGTGCACGCAGCCCAGTTTGGATATAAGCCAATCCAGCAAATGTAAATGATGAAAAGAAGGGCAGCACTCCAATGAATAAAAATTGAAAAAAACTTTAATTACCCATAAGGCTATAGCCTTATGGGTAATTAAAGTTTTTTTCAATTTTTATTCATTGGAGTGCTGCCCTTCTTTTCATCATTTATATATATATATATATACACACAAATATTAAACTTCACTATATGTATCAAGACCCCCAACCCCCCCTGTACAATACCCCAACCCCCCCTGCACAATACCCCATGCCCTCCCTGCACAACACCCCATGACCCCTTTGTACAACAACCCATGCCCCCCTGCATAAGACCCCATGACCCTTTTGTACAACACTCCATGCCCCCTTTGCACAAGACCCCATGCCCCTCCTTCACAAGACACCATGTCCCTTTTGCACAACACCCCATGCCACTTTTGCCCCATATCCCCCCTGCACAAGACCCCATTCAGCATTCACTGTTTTAAAAAAACAAAACAAATTCAAACGACAATATTAGCATTAATATTTACTTTTCTTACCTTGTGAATCTGGTACCCTGCGTCTATAGCCGCAGTGGCGCCATCCGCAGCATGTGTCAGAACTCCTTCAAGGCGGAGCCTGATTACGTCACATCAGGACGTGACGTTGACCTCTGCGCACCTCCATCCTCTCCTGGACCACCTCCGCCAGCCTCCATCCTCTCCTGGACCGCCTCCAACTGCCCCTGGACCGCCTCCGCCAGCATCCATCCTCTCCTGGACCGCCTTCGCCAGCCTCCATCCTCTCCTGGACCGCCTCCAACTGCTCCTGGACCGCCTTCGCCAGCATCCATCCTCTCCTGGACCGCCTCCGCCAGCCTCCATCCTCTCCTGGACCGCCTCCAACTTCTCCTGGACCGCCTCCGCCAGCATCCATCCTCTCCTAGACCACTTGTCAGCTACTGGACCGCCTCCAACTTCTCCTGGACCGCCTCCGCTATCCTTCAACCGCTCCTGGACCGCCTCTGACTTTTTTATTTTATCTCCGCCCGCCTCCAGGTAACCAGAGCAATGAATATCTTTGCCGGGCCGCAAAGATATTCATTGCGGGCCGCATGTTTGACACCCATGCAGTACACAAACGGCCGGTGCCTGTATATGTTGCAGACCCGCTGTTTGCAGGCCGCAATACGGGCACCGCTGGGGAATGCCTGTCTGCATGGACCCTAAGGTCCCTTTCACACCGGCGAGATTTCCGTGCGGGTGCAATGCGTGAAGTGAACGCATTGCACCCGCACTGAATCTGGACCCATTCATTTCTATGCCGCTGTGCACACGAGCGGTGATTTTCACGCATCACTTGTGCATTGCGTGAAAATCGCAGCATGTTCTATATTGTGCGTTTTCCACGCAACGCAGGCCCCATAGAAGTGAATGGGGCTGCGTGAAAATCGCAAGCATCCGCAAGCAAGTGCGGATGCAGTACTATTTTCACGCACGGTTGCTAGGAGACGATCGGGATGGAGACCCGATCATTTTATTATTTTCCCTTATAACATGGTCACCACAGGTCCTTTGACTGCAATCAGCAAAGAAAGAGACAGAAGAGATGCCGGGCTGTGCGAGCAAGTGGTGAGTTAAATTATTTTTGATTTTTTTTTAACCCCTCCAGCGCTATTGTACTATGCATTCTGTATTCAGAATGCTATTATTTTCCCTTATAACCATGTTATAAGGAAAAATAATACAATCTACAGAACACCGATCCCAAGCCCGAACTTCTGTGAAGAAGTTCGGGTTTGGGTACCAAACATGCCGATTTTTGTGATTTTTCTCACGCGCGTGCAAAACGCATTGCAATGTTTTGCTCTCGCGCGGAAGAATCGCGCATGTTCCCGAAACGCACCCGCACCTTTTCCCGCAATGCCCGTGTGAAACCAGCCTAAGGCTGACTGGGACTTTGCATAGACAGAACACTGTGAGTGTCACAATAAAGGTTCCTAAACACCTAGGGGACATGAGCAGAAAAGGCCCTGTCTGCTGGAACCCATTATACCACATGCTGTGAAGGCAATGAGAATGTCACGGCCAGACATCTGAGAAGCTCTGACAGACGTTCTTCAGAACCTCCTGCCTGAGGTTCTTTTGTTTTGCTTTTGTTTTGTCATCTCGTTTCCCTCTCTCAGCTGTCATCTAGTTGCACTGATTGCATCCCTTTAAATCCCCTCCCATACTGCATCACTTTGCGGTTTATACAACTTCCTGGAGTGTTCTGATGCTAGAAGCTGTTACTGCTGCAGCCACAAAATAAGTCTGTTTTCTTTATTTCTGTTTGCCTGTGGGCTTGATCCTAGGTGACCCTGACTCCCTCCGTATTAAGTGTAGGAAGACGGTGGTCGTGTCCCCTCACTATTATAGGGTGTTCAGGTGTCATACAGTCGAGGAACGAGGGTATGCAATTTTCTACCATTGAGATTTTTGCATAGGCTGAGCAGTAAAGGAGAGAGCTAGGGCTCTTACAGGGCTTACCCTATTGTTCCTTAGTTTTGGATCAAGTCAGTCGGATCTTCATTTGTGTCTTCTAGTTTTCTGTAACACCATCCGTGACATTATAAACCGCCAAAACCATCTCAAGCATGGATGCGGTTTCACTTTTGACTGAACGCATGCAGGGTATTTCATTGGAGGTAGCAGATCTCCATAAAACTGTATATTTAATTTCAGGTGACCGGTTCAGCTTGCGTTCATGGAGTTTGTTCTGAGCCTAAGATCTCGCTCCCGGATACGTTCTCCGGGGGTAGTGAGAATTTTGTTCGTTTTAGAGAGGCTTGCAAACTCCATTTTCGCCTACTTCCCCATTCCTCTGGTGATGAGGAGCAGAGGGTGGGTATCATCATCTCGCTGCTCAGGGATAACGCTCAGTCTTGGGCCTTTTCGCTGCCGGTGGGGGGCACGGCCCCTCCGTTCAGTGGATGAATTTTTTTTAGCCCTGGGTGAGATATATGATGATCCGGATCGTATTGCTCTGGCTGAGTCTAGACTACGTCTTTTATGCCAGGTTAAACAGTCCACAGAGATATACTGTTCAGAATTTCGGAAATGGGCAGCTGATACTGGTTGGAATGATGCTGCACTCCGAAGTCAATTTTGCCATGGTCTTTCAGAGGGATTGAAAGATGCATTTGCCTTTCATGAGAGACCTATCTCTTTGGAGTCTGCCATGTCTCGGGCCGTTCGTTTTGACAGGCGTCTTAGAGAGAGAGGAGAGATCACTTCTTCCTTTCATACTCAGTCCAAGGACAGTGCAGTGGTCTCATTCAGTGCGCAGGGGTCTCAGTCTCTCTCAATCCCTTCTGAGCAGGAGCCCATGCAGCTGGTTTTGTTTGCCTCTGACAATAGAAGATTCAGCTCTCAGAGGAGGGTTTGTTTTTGTTGTGGAGGTATAAATATTTTGGCAAATGTTTGTCCCTCTAAGAGATTCAGACAGTTTTTTGAGAGTAATAAAGAAACAAAAAGAAAAAAATCCTCTAAAAACGTTCCATCTGTTACTATTGGCAAGGTTGATGCGGAAATTGAATGTTTTCCGTTTGCTTGTATTTCCCGTTTTGTCCTACCTGCCAGGGTGGCGCTAGAGAGCAAGAACATTTTTTGTGAGATTTTTGTAGATAGTGGAGCAGCTGTCAATCTCATTGATAATCAATTTTCTATAACACGTGGTTTCCAGGTATGCACTTTGGGAAAGGATTTACCTGTTTTTGCTATTGATTCCGCTCCACTTATATCACTCACAATATCCGTTTGATTGTGAGTGATACTCATGTTGAGGATGTGTCATGTTTCGTCCTAAGCGGGTTGCCTACTCCTCTAGTGTTGGGGCTACCCTGGCTCACTAAACATAACCCCACCATTGATTGGCAAGCGAGGAAAATAAATGGTTGGAGTGACTTTTGCAGAGAGAACTGCCTCACGACATCTGTTTCAGAGGTTTCTACTAAGACTGTACCTGTAATGCAAGGCACCAACAAACAGACCAGTGATGAAAGCAAAAAGGTGTTTATTCACCAGAAACATAAACGTCCAGGACACTTGCTGGTAACAAAGAATAATAACAAAAAACCAGGCAAGGAGATTCCAGGAATAGTCCCAACCAGTGCTGAATGATGCTGTGCACTTGGCAGTCGAGTCACTCCAGATCTTGGGTCCGCTGTAAGGACAAAGTTCCTGGCAGTCTTCAGTCACTAGGAGTTGTGACCTATACCTGGTTGAGGGAAAATAACAGTGGGCACTGATCACCCTGAGAGACCTCCTTTTAAATGCCTGCTGACCAATCCCAGGGTGCCAAGTGTCCACTACCATAGGTGAACAAATTGCCCTGCACCTGAGTACAAGGCCTAAGGCAATCACAAGTTGATTAACCCATGGCTGGCTCCCTAATCCACTTTGCTCTTGTGAGTCAGTATAATATGCGCCACTGGTCGACGAAGTGCATAAGAAGCGCGTACTCGCGACCGTGTATCCCTTTGCGAACCTGCCCTCGTGCGTACGCACGGACGCATGATTGACTCAGCGCGAGTATGCGAGCGCGTGGACCCAGATGCGGAAACGGAAGTCGTAGGAGACACCGGAGACAACCCTGGCCGCGGCGTCTTGTCACTCGCCTGGCCACTCTGTCCCCGGGACTCCGACGGTCCTCCCCTCTGATGTCCACGTGAACGCATCTCCGCACTGGCTCGCAAAGGGGTCAGCGCTGGTGCATCAGAGACACGCATAACCTGTCCCGCAACTCCACGAGGACCCCTCTTGGTTCCCCTGGAGTGCAAAGCAGGTGAGGATCTTACATTACCCCCCCCTCGAGGAGGCGGCTCTGAAGACTCCAAGCAAGCTTTCCCCGGATTATCCCGGTAAAAGGCTGCCACCAACTCATCCGCATGCACCTGGCGAGCAGGTATCCAATATCTCTCCTCTGGACCAAAACCCTTCCAGTCCACCAAGTATTGAAGAGACCTTTGGACAAAACGAGAGTCCAAAATTCTGTTCACTTCGAACTCCGGTACCCCTTGGACCTCCAGCGGGGATGGGGTCTGAATGAAGGGAGCGGAGTCGGCTGCCGATTTGAGAAGTGAAACATGAAAGGTGTTCACTCCTCGGATCGACGGTGGAAGAGCAACCTTGTACGTAACTCGGTTGATCTTTTGTGTCACTGGGTATGGGCCAATGAATCGAGGACCCAACTTGGAAGATGGCTGACGCAGCGGAATGTTCCGGGTGGAGACCCACACCTGATCTCCCACCTTAAACTTTTGCTCTACGGTGCGATGACGATCAGCAAATTTCTTCTGTTGCGCCACCGCACTGCGGAGATTCCGCTGGGCCGACGACCAAATGGGACGCCTATCCTTGAACCACTGATCCACCACCGGTGAGTCAGTGGAGGGTCCGGCCAAAGAAGAGAGTCTTGGATCCCTGCCCCCCACGCACCTGAACGGAGACATCTTAGTGGAAGCATGCTCAGAGTTATTATAAGCCACCTCCGCAAAGGGTAGATACGCTGCCCATTCCTCCTGGCAGTCTGACACGAAGCACCGGAGATATTGCTCCAGGGTCTGGTTAGTCCTTTCCGTCTGACCGTTGGTCTCTGGGTGAAAACCAGAAGAAAAAGACAAATTAATACCCAATCGGGAGCAGAAAGAACGCCAGAAGCGGGAGATGAATTGCACTCCTCTGTCTGAAACAATGTCATCCGGCGCTCCGTGTAATCGAAATACATGATTCAAGAACAGATCTGCCAATTCTCTGGCCGAGGGCAATCCAGGGAGTGGGATAAAATGGGCCATTTTACTAAAACGGTCCACCACTACCCAGATTACCGTACTTCCAGAGGACCTTGGCAAATCTGTGATGAAATCCATGGAAATGTGAGTCCATGGAGCCTGGGGAATAGGCAGTGGGAGTAAAGTCCCAGAAGGGGCAGACCGGGACGGTTTACATCTGGCGCAAACAGTACATGCCTGGCTATAGGCCTTAACATCCACGGACATGTTGGGCCACCACACGTGACGTTTAACAAGGGCAAGTGTTTTTTTAACACCCAAATGCCCGGCAGACTTTGAGTCATGAAGCTGTCGGATGACCTCCAATCGAAGGTTAATGGGTACGAACCATCGACCCTCGGGTTTGTCAGGTGGACTCTCTGCCTGTGAGGGCTCAAGAAGAGAGGACAAGTCCTCCATTACTTCTGCGGCCCCCAGGGCAGCAAGAAAACATTTAGTTGGGAGAATGGTTTCTGGCTCAGAGTCCAGGACAGAAGCAGCCTCAGGGAAGCAGCGGGACAGGGCATCTGCCTTCACGTTTTTGGAACCTGGTTTATAAGTGAGGCGGAAATTGAAGCGGGTGAAAAACAATGCCCACCTGGCTTGTCGGGAGTTGAGTCTTTTGGCACTCTCTAGATACTCCAAATTTTTGTGGTCAGTGTAAACCGTGATGGGATGTTCTGCACCCTCTAGCCAATGTCTCCACTCTTGAAAAGCCAATCTTACTCCCAGAAGCTCTCTATTGCCGATATCATAATTACACTCGGCTGGAGAGAGCTTCCGAGAGAAGAAGGCACAGGGATGTAACCTCTCGGGGTCCCCAGAATACTGTGAGAGAACTGCCCCTACACCGACCTCTGAGGCATCGACCTCGAGAACAAAAGGTCTGGAGGTGTCTGGATGAGTAAGAATTGGTGCCGTGCAAAAGGCCTGTTTCAGCGTCTCAAAGGCTCTGACTGCCTCTCTCGTCCACTTAGAAGGATTAGCTCCCTTCTTAGTGAGGTTGGTGAGAGGTACTACTATCGCAGAAAAATTCTTAATAAACTTGCGGTAGAAGTTGGCAAAGCCTAAGAAACGCTGCAACCCCTTAAGATCCTTAGGTTGAGGCCAATCCAAGACAGCAGAAAGTTTGGATGGGTCCATAGCCAATCCCTTTTCTGAGATAATGTACCCCAGGAAAGGCAACTCCTTCACCTCAAACAGACACTTCTCAAGTTTGGCATAGAGGCGGTTCTCCCTCAGCTTCTGGAAAACCTGACACACGTGTCTCCGATGAGAGACCAGATCCGAGGAGTAGGTTAGTATGTCATCTAGATAGACAACAACACATCTATCCAAGAAATCTCTGAGAACATCGTTGATGAACTCCTGGAAGACCGCGGGAGCATTACAGAGACCGAAAGGCATCACGAGATACTCGTAATGCCCGTCTCTGGTATTAAATGCGGTCTTCCATTCGTCACCCTCTCTAATGCGAACTAAATTATAAGCACCCCTTAAATCGAGTTTGGTGAAGACTCGGGCCCCTGCCACCTGAGAAAACAGATCATCAATCAGAGGCAGTGGATACCGATTCTTCACCGTAATCCGATTAAGGGCACGATAATCGATGCAAGGTCTCAAGCCTCCATCCTTCTTCTCCACAAAGAAGAATCCAGCTCCAGCAGGGGAAGTGGATGGACGAATGAAATTCTTCTCAAGGTTCTCTTTAATATACTCCCGCTGAGCCTGAACCTCAGGCCCAGTGAGATTATAAAGATGCCCTTGTGGTGGCATGGTGCCTGGCAACAGGTCTATAGGACAATCATATGACCTGTGGGGAGGTAATACATCAGCCCCCTGAGGACTGAACACATCTCGGAAATTATGATACTGCTGTGGTAAAGTACTTAATACTTCCATGGAGGCTAGTGACAGGTCGGGACGAATGCACTTAGTAAGGCATTCCGTACTCCACTGACAGATAAGACCCGAGCGCCAGTCCACTACTGGATTATGGAGCCTTAACCAAGGGAGTCCCAAAATCACGGGAGTGGATGGCATGTCAAGGACAAAAAGGCTTAAGGTCTCCCGATGATCAGCCCCCACCGTTACCTGTATTCCCGGAGTCATCCACACTGCACGACCATCTTGAAGAGGGGAACCATCAATCGCGGTCACTGACATGGTGGTTTTCGGCTGGATCAACGGGATGCCAAGTCGACGAACCAAGGTTGAGTCCACAAAATTCCCAGCGGCCCCAGAATCGATTAGTGCTGACAACTCATGGACCTTGTCTTGCCACCGTAAGGATATGGATACCATCACCCGGCTTGGAGGAGGGATAATAGCACCTAGGGGGTTCTCCTCTATGCCCCCTAGGTTCATTTGTTTCCCGCCGGCAGGAGGGGACAGGTTTTAACGAGGTGTCCAGACTTCCCGCAAAATAGGCACAGGCCTTTCTGTTGGCGACGAGCTCGTTCTGCCTGTGTGAGATGGGAGGATCCAACCTCCATTGGCTCTTCGGCCGATTTTAGAGGCCCTGGATGTGGTCGAGAGGATAAAAACCGAGACGACCGTTCCACTCGCCTCTCACGGATTCGCCTGTCGGCATCGATTGCCTGAGAGATAGCCATTTCCAACGAGAAGGGGGTAGGCAAGGCCAAAAGAAGATCCCGGACCGTATCCGAAAGTCCCAAACGGAAGCGATGGCGTAGGGCTGCGTCGCCCCAGGTGGTGAAAGCTGCCCATCGCCTGAATTCTGCAGCGTATTCTTCAGCTGGGCGGCGGCCTTGTTGAATATGCTCAAGATTGGTCTCTGCGGTGCGAGTACGATCTGGGTCATCGTAAATCACAGCCATAGCCTCGAAGAAGGCATCCACTGACGAAAAAGCTGTATGGTCTTGAGGCAAGTTAAATGCCCAACGTTGGGGGTCTCCACGTAGCAGTGACATTACAATCCCAATTCTCTGCCTGAGTGCCAGAAGCCATCGGTCGTAACTGGAAATAAAGGAGACAGGAGTCCCTGAAGTTTAAGAACTCCTGTCGCTCTCCTGTGAAGGGGTCAGGCAGAGGGATCTTAGGTTCTGTTTGATGCCTTGCGATAGTGACGGGTAGTGCTGAGGCTCCCTGGATAAGCTGCTGAACCTCCTCCATCACAGTTGTCAGTTGCTCTTGGATTTGCGTTGCAGCGGCTGCTGGTATATTTGGGCGTCGTTGGAACAGCAGGTTAACGGCTCCCGTTAATTCATTCAGCTGCTGCTGGATCTTGTCCATGGCAACTGTTAGTTGGGCCCACTGTTCTGTAATGCAAGGCACCAACAAACAGACCAGTGATGAAAGCAAAAAGGTGTTTATTCACCAGAAACATAAACGTCCAGGACACTTGCTGGTAACAAGGAATAATAACAAAAAACCAGGCAAGGAGATTCCAGGAATAGTCCCAACCAGTGCTGAATGATGCTGTGCACTTGGCAGTCGAGTCACTCCAGATCTTGGGTCCGCTGTAAGGACAAAGTTCCTGGCAGTCTTCAGTCACTAGGAGTTGTGACCTATACCTGGTTGAGGGAAAATAAAAGTGGGCACTGATCACCCTGAGAGACCTCCTTTTAAATGCCTGCTGACCAATCCCAGGGTGCCAAGTGTCCACTACCATAGGTGAACAAATTGCCCTGCACCTGAGTACAAGGCCTAAGGCAATCACAAGTTGATTAACCCATGGCTGGCTCCCTAATCCACTTTGCTCTTGTGAGTCAGTATAATATGCGCCACTGGTCGACGAAGTGCATAAGAAGCGCGTACTCGCGACCGTGTATCCCTTTGCGAACCTGCCCTCGTGCGTACGCACGGACGCATGATTGACTCAGCGCGAGTATGCGAGCGCGTGGACCCAGATGCGGAAACGGAAGTCGTAGGAGACACCGGAGACAACCCTGGCCGCGGCGTCTTGTCACTCGCCTGGCCACTCTGTCCCCGGGACTCCGACGGTCCCCCCCTCCGATGTCCACGCGAACGCATCTCCGCACTGGCTCGCAAAGGGGTCAGCGCTGGTGCATCAGAGACACGCATAACCTGTCCCGCAACTCCACGAGGACCCCTCTTGGTTCCCCTGGAGTGCAAAGCAGGTGAGGATCTTACAGTACCATCTTTTCTCTCTGAATTTTCAGATGTGTTTTCAGAGAGTGGTGTTCAGGAGCTGCCCCCTCACAGGGAGTACGATTGCCCTATTAATCTCATCCCAGGCGCCAAGCTGCCTAAGTCTCGTTTATACAATCTCTCCCAACCTGAAAGGGTCGCTATGCGTGCTTATATCTCTGAGAGACTAAGAAAGGGACACATACGACCCTCGAAGTCACCTGTTGCCGCTGTTTTTTTCTTTGTTAAGAAAAAAGATGGTTCTTTAAGACCATGTCTGCATTTCAGGGAGCTGAACAGTATCACAATTCGTGACCCTTATCCACTTCCTCTGATCCCAGACCTGTTTAACCAGATTGTTGGGGCTAAAGTTTTTTCCAAGTTGGATCTAAGAGGGGCATACAACCTGGTCAGGGTCAGAGAAGGAGATGAATGGAAGACGGCCTTCAATACCCCTGAGGGCCATTTTGAGAATTTGGTTATGCCTTTTGGTTTGGTGAATGCTCCAGCCGTCTTTCAGCATTTTGTGAACGGCATTTTTTATCATTTAATGGGGAAATTTGTACTAGTGTATCTAGATGACATTTTGATTTTTTCTCCTGATTTCAAAACTCATTTGGACCACCTACGTCAGGTCTTTCTCATCCTGCGGGAGAATAAATTGTACGCTAAACTGGAAAAATGAGTGTTTGCGGCTCCAGAAATTCAATTTCTGGGGTTTCTTCTCTCCGCTTCTGGTTTTCGCATGGACCCCGAGAAGTTCCACGCTGTGCTTGAGTGGGAGCTTCCTGAGAATCAGAAGGCGCTGATGCGTTTTTTGGGTTTTGCCAATTATTACAGGAAGTTTATTTTGAATTATTCCTCTGTTGTTAAACCACTCACTGATATGACTAGAAAGGGGGTAGATTTTTCCTCCTGGTCGGTAGAGGCGCGTAAGGCCTTTTCTAATATCAAGGAGAGTTTTGCTTCCGCTCCCATCTTGGTACAACCTGATGTCTCTCTACCCTTCATAGTTGAGGTGGACGCTTCTGAGGTGGGTGTGGGTGC
The DNA here is from genome assembly GCF_014858855.1 of Bufo gargarizans. Classification (NCBI taxonomy): domain Eukaryota; kingdom Metazoa; phylum Chordata; class Amphibia; order Anura; family Bufonidae; genus Bufo; species Bufo gargarizans. The sequence continues at coordinate 341,782,776 of NC_058081.1, read as the reverse complement.
GGTCTTGTCTCAGGGTCCCTCTCCTGCCAAATGGCGACCGTGTGCCTTTTTCTCGAAGAAACTCTCCTCCGCAGAGAGAAATTCTGATGTTTACCGTGTTTACCGACCATAAGAATCTGGCCTACTTGGAATCGGCCAAGCGTCTGAACCCGAGACAGGCCAGATGGTCTTTGTTCTTTTCAAGGTTTAATTTTGTTGTCACGTTCCGCCCTGGGGTTAAGAATGTGAAGGGGGATGCCCTGTCATGTTGTATTCCGGGAGGTGGGAATTTTGAAGACCTGGGTCCCATTTTGGCTGAAGGGGTGGTTGTGTCTGCTCTTTATCCTGAATTGGAGGCAGAGGTTCAAGCAGCCCAGGCAGAGGCTCCTGATCTTTGTCCTCCTGGGAGGTTGTTTGTGCCTCTCACTTTACGACACAAGGTTTTTAAGGAGCACCACGATACTGTCCTTGCTGGGCACCCGGGGGGTAGAGCCACAGTGGATCTCATTGCTCTGAGATTCTGGTGGCCGGCTCTTCGTAAGTCGGTTAAGGGTTTTGTGGCAGCCTGCGAGACTTGCGCTCGTGCCAAAGTCCCTCATTCATGGCCATCGGGTCCTCTCCTTCCGTTACCGTTCCTTCCCGTCCTTGGACACATTTGTCCATGGATTTCATTACAGACCTGCCTCGCTCCTCGGGGAAGACGGTGATTCTGGTGGTGGTGGACCGTTTTATTTCACGGGTAGGGTAAATATCACGGAACACCGATCCACTGGCATTTCCCCATAACTGCCAGGTGGGCAGTCCTACTTTGTATGTCGATACACATGTACATTGCTCACTAATCTTAAAATGTTTATTTGGTGATGACTATTGTAACGAGACCATCATGCTGGAGAACAAGAAATTACAGTACTACTGAATCCCCCAAAATGTCAACTCAAAATTAGAAAAAAATAAAGATCAAAGTGGACAGCTGCTAGAGCAGTGATGGCAAACCTTATACAGACCGAGTGCTCAAACTGCAACCCAAAACCCACTTATTTATCCCAAAGTGCCAACACCGCAATTTAGCCTGAATATTACAGTCCAGTATAGTATATCTTCCATGTACTTTATCATCTAGCTATAATAACCTGCCTATATTCAGTGCGCTGCCTGTGCTGTGTATAGTGTGCCCTGCGCTGATGAATGATAGGAAAAATCTAAGGCATATTGGTACACCATAGACTTTTTCCAGGGTGCCCACAGAGAGGGCTCTGAGTGCTGCCTCTGGCACCCATTCCTAGGTTTGACACCACTGTGCTAGAAGATGAGGAATCTCCTCAGTTGCTGTATCTCCTCCATAACTCTCCAGTTTGTATTCCACAAAGGTTGTTTTTTTAAATTCAAGAGATTTTGAGATCCCTAATTTGGAGGAAAAAGCAGCCGAGAATAAGTATTGCATCACTCCAAAAAGGCAAAGGGGGGGGGGGGGGGGGCTTATCTTTACCAAATCCATGGTTCTATTTCATAGCTGCCCAGCTGCAACATTTTAAAGGATGGCTCCGGACTGACGAGTTGGATTCTTCGGCTGCTATTATCTCATCCATAACAAAACAAAGGGCTCCAATTGCCACGGTGGAATTGGGTTCCTTGCGCTCGACCACAATCCCTACTCTGTCCCTACTGACTAAAGTATGGTCTAAATGTAAAAGTATGATTGGTATCAATAGTTTTTGTGATGCAACCCCTTTATGGCGTAATCCCCAAGTGCCTGAGATATTCTGTCTGGAAGGTTTTTCTCCATGGGAGAGGAAGGGTCTACTGTTCATGGGACTACTTCAGTCAGATGGAGTTTTCAAATCCTTTACGCAGTTGCAGGAGGAGTTTAGCTTACCCAACAAATTTTTCTACCAGTATTTACAACTGAGACATGCGTTCCAGACTCAATTTCCCAAGGGTGTACGGATCTTTGATTCTCCCCCTGTCTTTAAACATTTACTAAAGGCTTCTTCCACTAAGGGCCTTATAGCCTTGATATATAGACATATTATTGATATTTCCTCCTCTTCTACTACCATTAGGGCAAAGGTCCAATGGGAAAAGGATCTTGGAGCATTGTCCCAGGAACAATGGACAGATATTCTGGCCCTTACTCCCTTCTCTGACGGTTAGTGAATCCCAGCGACTATCACAATTGTACCTTATACATCGAGTATATAGAACCCCACAATTTCTTTTCAGAATTGGTGTGCGTTCAGATTCAAAGTGTCCCAGATGTGGGGAAAAGGATGCGACATTGCTCCATATGATGTGGAACTGTTCACGATTGCGATCCTACTAGGAGGATGTCAGACATATTATAGTGATGGCAACTCAGATACGTCTACCCGATGACCCTAGAGTTTGTATACTGGGGATACTGGACTCTCCGGGATTGGGAGACAGGAACTTCCTATGTATTCATAGAATTCTGTTCCAGGCTAGGGTACTTATAGCTAAACATTGGATACGAGAGGCTCCGTCCATATTTTTATGAATCTTGATTTCCCATAATTGTCATGGGTGTCTGCGTACACCAATATCTTTGTAAGTTGATGTACTTATGTCCGAATATACATAAATACGGACTCCTTGATGATATTCATTTGATGTTTATTTAAATAAAAAACTGATTAAAAAAATAAAAATAAAAAATTGAAGATGAGGAATCCGTTTCTACATAAGGTCATGGTCTTCTTCAAGGTCCACAGTGTACCAGGAAAATAAAATTGAGCCATGCTCATCTGGTGTCCAAAGGAGCAGGTCATCCTGGCACAGATAGCGAGCAATAGATTACATTCAGTGCCACACTGTACAGAAGGTACCCATTACTACACAGCAGGGCCGGCGTCACAGGGCCCACAGCTGATTGTAATAGTGAAGCAGGGAGCTGTTCACTCCCTGCTCCACCATTCAGCCGCCGGTGACCCTCAGCAGCAGAACGATGTCCTCACACATTGCGCTGCTGGTCTGTGTAGGAGGAGTGGGACAAGCTGGGAATCAGCCTCTGCTCCTCCTACACAGCAGCGCTATGTGTGACAGTATCCTGCTGCTGCTGGGGAGCGCAGTTCATCAGAGGAACCAGGTATTTACTGCTTTACTACTGTTAAGCGGACACAGTGTGGGCATAACTACTGTGAAGGGGGACATCTGGGCATTACTACTGTGTGCTGGCACAAAGGGGGAATTATTACACCACGGCTCTCAGTCAATAGTAGCTGGCGGCTCTGTGATCTGTAATGAAGCCACAGGTAAAGCCCAACAGGCTAGGTGCCAGTGCGGAGTGTGAGCAGCCAGTCTTAGGAGGCTGGCTGCACATAAGCATAATGTGGGGCAAAGTGCCTCCAACTCAGCAACCCTCTCCCAGTCTGCAGTATATTCAATGTCTGTAGTTTCTCTTTAGAGGGTGTGCAGTTAAAAACAGAATACTGTGAGTAGGCCTGAGGGACTGAAACAATAGGTAGGTAAAAAAAAGTACGGTAGGTGCATAAAGGACTGATTCACATATATCCACTCCGTAGCATGCTCTGTCTATTGTATTTGGCAACATCTATAATACATGCAGTTTCATTGCTGCATGCGTCATGCAAAATGCCACAAGGAGGCCCACTGAGACTTTATAGCCCAAGGGCCCACATGAAGCTGGAGCTGGCCTTGCTAGTGCATGCACTTCAGTAATACAGTAGCTGTACTTACCCTCAAAGTCATGAGCTAATTGGCCAATCACAGACGGTATCCAGCAAAACATGGGTTTTCCAGCTAGTCGCATGTGCCACATATCAGCAATGTATGCAGAAAGTTGAATGTGGTTTCAAGTTGCTGTTTGCCCAGAAAAGCAGAATCGATCCTTGTATTTCTAGTGTTTAAAGAGCGTCTTCAGCTCCTTTCTATTCAACTATTTCCAGTGGGGTCCTGAGCCCGGTAAGTGCTCTGGTTCTCCTCACCAGACTGTACCCCATGCTTTCTCCTTGGTCTTGATTGTGATGTCAGAAAGTGCTGGAGCTTTCAATCAAGACTAGCGTGGAGGCACCAGGCAGGGTTTAGTGAGGAGAGCAGGAACACTTGCCAGGCTCAGGACTCAAACCTTTCAGCGGCTTTGGCCAGGGATACAAAGGTATGCTTGTACAGCTGTTTTATTCAACCAACCAGTGCTGGAATCAGTTTGATAGGCAGAAAAGAGCTTGAAAACTGCGTACGTCTGTATGGAGTGAGCTTGGCCTTCATGTCATCACTTCAACAAGGTTAACACGGATTGGTAGCACTCACGCTGCTGGGATTTATGTTCTTGCATATGCAGCAGCTAATTTTATTTTTCTATGCACAGAAAATCAGTTTATGGGACATCTGTTCAAGTAGTAAATCCATTATAATCCAGTGTTCAAACTGCAAAGTAATATGGAATCCAGCAAGATCAGAAACGAATGGGAAGTGTGCAATAACCATTGGTTATAAATAAGGATGAGCGAACTTGTGTTTAAAGTTCGGCGTACAAGGTTCGGGTTATCTAAGAATTCCGTTATGGATTCCACTACCACGGACCATAACTTGTTGTCTGTTGTAGTGGAATCCATAATGGAATTCTTAGATAACCTGATGTCACGACCTATCGCTGACCCTCTTGTGCCTGGGGTCAGAAGGTCACAGCGGGTGGCTACTCGCTCGGTTTCAAAAGATTACTCCATGACCTAGTGGTGGGAATGGATTCCAGTCCAGGTTTTCCTGCTTAGGTTTGCGATCCTTTTTGTCCCATTTAGGAATCTGTAGCTTTTCCTTTCAGCTGTTCTCAGTCAGCCACTCGCAGCTACTATATATTCTCCCTTTCTGCTTCTCTTGTTGACAGATATATATATATATTTATTTTATTTTTTTCATTCTCTCTTTCTTCCTTCTTCTTCTCCTCCAGATCTTCTATTCTGACCTCTGGTGGAGTTGCTGTGGAGCTGTTGGAACTGGAGCTTTTGGATCTCTGGTTCTCTCCTGTTGTTGTTGTCTCCCTTCTGGGATTGTTTGTAGTGTTTGTCCACTCCCTGTTGTTACCCTAGGTGTCAGTGTGTAACATCCCAGAGTTATGTTACTAAACTCTTTTACCCCGCTACAACCTGTTAAGAGTATCTGCATTGTCATCCTGTGTAATTTAACATAATATTCCTCACAAATGTGCATTTTCTAAGCCTGTTACATGTATTTGCTGTAATTTCCATGTACACCAGCAGGTGTCAGCAGGACCTTAGTTCAGTTTAGCATATCTAGACTGGAATAGTTCATTCCAGCTTAGCTCCCCCTCTATGAGCAGAGTGGGCTGGCCCATGTCCTGCCTCATGGGGAGGAAAGGAAGTTACAGTGTGTGTGCCAGCCACCCCTGCTTGGGGAAGGCTGTGCTGGTAGGAGCTCTCAGTTCTAGGGCTCCCAAGCCAGGATCTTGTCTCGGTTGAGACCAAAGATCTTCATGCCCAGTCTGAGCCTTCAGCCGACAAGCAAGGAGACCAGGAGAAGCCAAATTCCTCCTCAGCTAGTCAGTCCCATACACAGCAGAAGATAGACAGAGCAGAAGAGACAGATTCCTGCCACATATTACAGAGCCATAAGCAGACGACTAATCCTGCAAGAGAGCTCCAGGCACATGATAGATGCAGAAGAGATATTGATCCCTGCCATACATTGCCAATACCTGCTGGGACCCAAGACTATTGCTGTATCTCATATGGATGAATGCTGCCTCCAGTAAAGACAAGTTGAATTATATTCCAAGTCTGGATCTTATTCATTACTACCAAGTTCCTCACTTCCTCCTACTAGCAACACACTAATTTATTGCAAGTGAGCCAGGATCCAGGAGTCCAGCCGTACCAAGGTAGGAGACACCGTTGACACCACTCTGGCATTCCTAACCTGGTACGTGAGTTGCAACACCTTAAAGGGCCCTGTGTTAGTGCCCTGCGCACGTTGCAATTGGCGTCACAAACAAAAACTATAGACTTATATACCCATATCCGGACCCACTGCATAATTTGGCGTCCGTGTAACCGTACTACAGTCCTGCTCATTGCAAGTGGTGAGGACTAATGCTCCCACCGCCCTACTCACTACCTAGGGCTTATTTCAGGGTAAGTCAGGGACGAGGCACGTGATCGGCGTATGTGTTAGCAGCCCGTCTAGGGACGTCAGGGCAGCCAGGTGCCAGTGCTAAATAAGGTAGGGGTCACCCCTCCTCCCTCTCCCTAGTGAAAGGGTTCTCCCCTTCCCTCCGCACCACACGTCTGTTACCTGCCATATCATACGTGATACCCAAACCCGAAGGTCCGTGGTAGCGGAATCCATAACAGAATTCTTAGATAACCCAAGCCCCAAACTTAACCACTTGCCGCCGCGCTAACGCCGAAAGGCGTTATTGCGGCGGCTCTCCCAGGCTACGCTAACGCCAATAGGCGTCATCTCGCGTGAGCCGAGATTTCCTGTGAACGCGCGCACGCAGGCGCGCGCGCTCACAGGAACGGAAGGTAAGCGAGTGGATCTCCAGCCTGCCAGCGGCGATCGCTCGCTGGCAGGCTGGAGATGTGATTTTTTTAACCCCTAACAGGTATATTAGACGCTGTTTTGATAACAGCGTCTAATATACCTGCTACCTGGTCCTCTGGTGGTCCCTTTTGTTAGGATCGACCACCAGAGAACTCAGGCAGCTCACTAAAGTAGCACCAAACACCACTACACTACACTACACCCCCCCTCTGTCACTTATTAACCCTTTATAAACCACTGATCAGCCCATATAGACTCCCTGATCACCCCCCTGTCATTGATCACCCCCCTGTAAGGCTCCATTCAGAGGTCCGTATGATTTTTACGGATCCACGGATACATGGATCGGATCCGCAAAACGCATACGGACGTCTGAATGGAGCCTTACAGGGGGGTGATCAATGACAAGGGGGTGATCACGCATATAGACTTCCTGATCACTTCCCTGTCATTGATCACCCCCCTGTCATTGATCACCCCCCTGTAAGGCTCCATTCAGACATCCGTATGATTTTTACGGATCCACTGATACATGGATCGGATCCGCAAAACACATGCGGACGTCTGAATGGAGCCTTACAGGGGGGTGATCAATGACAGAGGAGTGATCACCAATATAGACTCCCTGATCACCTCCGTCATTGATCACCCCCCTATAAGGCTCCATTCAGACGTCCGTATGATTTTTACGGATCCACGGATACATGGATCGGATCCGCAAAACACATACGGACGTCTGAATGGAGCCTTAGAGGGGGGAATCAATGACAGGCGGGTGATCACCCATATACACTCCCTGATCACCCCCTGTCATTGATCACCCCACTGTAAGGATCCATTTAGATGTCCGTATGTGTTTTACGGATCCACGCATCTATGGATCGGATCCGCAAAACACATACGGACGTCTGAATGGAGCCTTACAGAGGGGTGATCAGTGACAGGGAGGTGATCACCCCATATAGACTTCCTGATCACCCCCCTGTCATTGATCACCCCCCTGTCATTGATCACCCCCCTGTAAGGCTCCATTCAGACGTCTGCATGTGTTTTACGGATCCACGCATCCATGGATCGGATCCGTAAAACGCATACGGACGTCTGAATGGAGCCTTACAGGGGGGTGATCAGGGAGTCTATATGGGATGATCACCCCCGTGTAAGGCTCCATTCAGACGTCTGCATGTGTTTTACGGATTCACGCATCCATGGATCGGATCCGCAAAACGCATACGGACGTCTGAATGGAGCCTTACAGGGGGGTGATCAGTGACAGCGGGGTGATCACCTCATATACACTCCCTGATCACCCCCTGTCATTGATCACCCCCCTGTCATTGATCACCCCCCTGTAAGGCTCCATTCAGACGTCTGCATGTGTTTTACGGATCCACGCATCCATGGATCGGATCCGCAAAACGCATACGGACGTCTGAATGGAGCCTTACAGGGGGGTGATCAATGACAGGGGGATGATCACCCGATATACACTCCCTGATCACCCCCCTGTCATTGATCACCCCCATGTAAGGCTCCATTCAGACGTCCGTATGTGTTTTGCGGTTCCGATCTATGTATCCGTGGATCCGTAAAAAACATATGGACGTCTGAATGGAGCCTTACAGGGGGGTGATCAATGACAGAGGGGTGATCAGTGACAGGGGGGTGATCACCCCATATACACTCCCTGATCGCCCCCCTGTCATTGATCGCCCCCCTGTAAGGCTCCATTCAGACATTTTTTTGGCCCAAGTTAGCGGAAATATATATATTTTTTTGTTTGTTTTTTCTTACAAAGTCTCATATTCCACTAACTTGTGTCAAAAAATAAAATCTCACATGAATCTCACGGAATCCAAATGCGTAACATTTTTTAGACATTTATATTCCAGACTTCTTCTCACTCTTTAGGGCCCCTAAAAAGCCAGAGCAGTATAAATACCCCACATGTGACCCCATTTCGGACAGAAGACACCCCAAGGTATTCCGTGAGGGGCATATTGAGTCCATGAAAGATTGACATTTTTGTCCCAAGTTAGCGGAAAGGGAGACTTTGTGAGAAAAAAAAGAAATAAATAAATTTCCGCTAACTTGTGCCCAAAAAAAAAATTTCTATGAACTCGCCATGCCCCTCATTGAATACCTTGGGGTGTCTTCTTTCCAAAATGGGGTCACATGTGGGGTATTTATACTGCCCTGGCATTTTAGGGGCCTGAAACCGTGAGAAGAAGTCTGGGATCCAAATGTCTAAAAATGCCCCCCTAAAAGGAATTTGGGCCCCTTTGCGCATCTAGGCTGCAAAAAAGTGTCACACATCTGGTATCGCTGTACTCAGGAGAAGTTGGGGAATGTGTTTTGGGGTGTCATTTTACATATACCCATGCTGGGTGAGAGAAATATCTTGGTCAAATGCCAACTTTGTATAAAAAAATGGGAAAAGTTGTCTTTTGCAGAGATATTTCTCTCACCCAGCATGGTTATATGTAAAATGACACCCCAAAACACATTCCCCAACTTCTCCTGAGTACGGCGATACCAGATGTGTGACACTTTTTTGCCGCCTAGGTGGGCAAAGGGGCCCACATTCCAAAGAGCACCTTTCGGATTTCACAGGTCATTTTTTACACATTTTGATTTCAAAGTACTTCTCACACATTAGGGCCCCTAGAATGCCAGGGCAGTATAACTACCCCACAAGTGACCCCATTTTGGAAAGAAGACACCCCAAGGTATTCCGTGAGGGGCATGGCGAGTTCCTATAATTTTATTTTTTTTGTCACAAGTTAGCGGAAAATGATGATTTTTATTTTTTTCTTTTTTTTTCTTACAAAGTCTCATATTCCACTAACTTGTGACAAAAAATTAAAAATTCCAGGAACTCGCCATGCCCCTCACGGAATACCTTGGGGTGTCTTCTTTCCAAAATGGGGTCACTTGTGGGGTAGTTATACTGCCCTGGCAATTTAGGGGCCCTAATGTGTGCGAAGTAGTTTGAAATCAAAATCTGTAAAAAATGGCCGGTGAAATCCTAAAGGTGCATTTTGGAATATGTGCCCCTTTGCCCACCTAGGCTGCAAAAAAGTGTGACACATCTGGTATCGCCGTACTCAGGAGAAGTTGGGCAATGTGTTTTGGGGTGTCATTTTACATATACCCATGCTGGGTGAGATAAATATCTTGGTCAAATGCCAACTTTGTATAAAAAAATGGGAAAAGTTGTCTTTTGCCAAGATATTTCTCTCACCCAGCATGGGTATATGTAAAATGACACCCCAAAACACATTCCCCAACTTCTCCTGAGTACGGCGATACCAGATGTGTGTCACTTTTTTGCCGCCTAGGTGGGCAAAGGGGCACATATTCCAAAATGCACCTTTAGGATTTCACAGGCCATTTTTTACACATTTTGATTGCAAAGTACTTCTCACACATTTGGGCCCCTAAATTGCCAGGGCAGTATAACTTCCCCACAAGTGACCCCATTTTGGAAAGAAGACACCCCAAGGTATTTCGTGATGGGCATAGTGAGTTCATGGAAGTTTTTATTTTTTGTCACAAGTTAGTGGAATATGAGACTTTGTAAGAAAAAAATAAAATAAAAATCATCATTTTCCGCTAACTTGTGACAAAAAATAAAAAGTTCTATGAACTCACTATGCCCATCAGCGAATACCTTAGGGTGTCTACTTTCCGAAATGGGGTCATTTGTGGGGGGTTTCTACTGTCTGGGCATTGTAGAACCTCAGGAAACATGACAGGTGCTCAGAAAGTCAGAGCTGCTTCAAAAAGCGGAAATTCACATTTTTGTACCATAGTTTGTAAACACTATAACTTTTACCCAAACCATTTTTTTTACCCAAACATTATTTTTTTTATCAAAGACATGCAGAACAATAAATTTAGCGAAAAATTTATATATGGATGTCGTTTTTTTTGCAAAATTTTACAACTGAAAGTGAAAAATTTCATTTTTTTGCAAAAAAATCGTTAAATTTCGATTAATAACAAAAAAAGTAAAAATGTCAGCAGCAATGAAATACCACCTAATGAAAGCTCTATTAGTGAGAAGAAAAGGAGGTAAAATTAATTTGGGTGGTAAGTTGCATGACCGAGCAATAAACCGCTAAAGTTGTGGAGTGCCGATTTGTAAAAAAGGGCCTGGTCACTAGGGGGGTATAAACCTGTGGTCCTTAAGTGGTTAAAAAACATGTTTGCTCATCCTTAGTTGTAAACATAGATTTAGGATAGTGGGATCTGACTCATTCTCATTACCTGGTTTTTAAAATATCACCTGGCACCCATAGGGTACGATCACATGGCACAGTTGTGACTTGGCCGCTCTAGGGTTGAGTAATGTGTGTCCACATGGCCTGCAGCTGCCTCTAATTATGGCCGCCCGGTACTTGACTGTAGCACACCCACGTAACAACCGTGCCATGTGGTCGTAACCCATAAGACGTAGGTACCATTAGTCAGACAGGCTCCCTGCCCCACTCATCACCACTTGCTCTGTGATGCACGTGGTGCATTGATGTAATTGTTCCTCAGGAGCTTGGCCTGAAGAAGATAGACTGACATTTCTAGATGACAACACAGGAACCAAGACAGGCAAGTTTCTTTTACCTAGGCATCAGGGGTTGCATCATGTGGCAATGTGTATATTAATATCCATTTCTAAGGGCACTGTATTTAGGACCATAAGGTATTGCACTGTTTTAAGATGACAGCATGGCAGTATTATTTTGAGAGAGCACAATGTACAGCAGTATTATATTCCTGGGGCACAGATTGTGGCACAACAAGGAACTTGTCTTCATAGAGACAGTGAGAATCTGCAGAAAAAGTACGGCGCCAAAGACATCTCAGCACCAAACGCCGCAGAGATGACACATAGCTGGGAGAAGTTGTCATGGCAGTCTGGATAAAATGGAGAAGAAAAGGAAGAACTCCAATCAGAGAAGATGTAGTGTGTCTAGTGTGCGAAACAACAACTCTCGGCATTCCCTCACCTCATACATGCGGTGTGCAAATGTTTATAGCACACATTAAGCTGACAATCTATTAGGAGTAGGAAGCCTTTTCTGTGGCACGCTTCACCACAGATGACTGGCATCAATGTGGTCACCATTAGGCTTCATGCACACGAACATATTTTGTTGCTGTGTCCGTTCCGTTTTTTGTTTTTCAGATAGGATGCAGACCCATTGATTTGAATGGGTCCGCAAAAAATGCGGACAGCACACTGTGTGCTATCCGCATCCGTATGTCCTATTCTTGTCAGTTTTTTTTTGCGGACCGCAAAACATATACGGTCGTGTGCCACCTGGCTATCCTAGCATCCTGAATGGCTATAATAATAATACTAATGTATGAAAGGGTTATTACTGGAGATGTATCATTACAGATATAGTTTTACTATTCATGAGTTGTAGAACGTTCTGTGACAATGACAACCCGTGTGAGCTGGAGCGTCCTCAAAATCCGACTGATTCACTGAATGTCTGCGAAACGCACCTTTATTTTAGCTCGAAATACCCACAAATAAGAATGGTACAGTCCTGGCTCCTCCCCCTCACTTCCTTCAGAACCGGAAGTCGTGCAGCCGGAAGCAGCGTGTGAGACAGACGAAGGAGACACGTGTGGTGTTCGCATCCAGCATGAAGGTAAAGAAGGAGAAGCGGGAGGAGGAGGAAGAAGAGGAGGCCGTGGTGGCGCCTGCAGAGGCTCCAGAGCGGACGTATGAGGAGCTGCTCGAGAACCTGAACCCTATCGCCAAGCCGCTGGCGGGGAGGAAGCTAACCAAGAGGCTGTACAAGTGCATCAAGAAAGGTATGCGAGCCTCGGTGCTGGCTGTTTAACCCTGCCTGCGGACACCGGTAGGGGGCGCTGTAGTGACATTACTGCCCCCAGACCTTTCTTCTGCTTGTACTTTCCCGCATTCATAAATAATCCACAGTTTAGCTGCTAATTGTATGATCCCTGTGATTCCCCCAGTCACCATAATGAGTCCAATCACTGGCCTGCCAGCATTACTGAGAAAAGAGACATGTCCTCTAATTCTGGCATATATTCTTGTTGCATTTTTAAACAACATTTTGGCTAATTTTATTTTTCTAAAACCTCTTTTGAACTTTCTTTTTTAAAGTTTGATCCAACTTGACCCTGCAATGCCATGATTGCTTCTATAATGCCCTCCAGTACTTCTGTATTGTAAGTCTGTGAGGTAGCCTAGCTGACTATGCAGCGCCTCCCTCTGTCTAGTCCAGGCATCCTCAAACTGCGGCCCTCCAGCTGTTGCAAAACTACAACTCCCAGCATGGCCAAACAGCCTACAGGTATCAGCCTACAGCAGGGCATTGTGGGAGTTGCAGTTTTACAACAGCTGGAGGGCCGCAGTCTGAGGATGCCTGGTCTAGTCACTTAGATAATGTGGTCACCATTGACTGATCCTGGCCCTAGTTGCATGGTGTCAGCTGTATGTTTCTGTACTTACTTGCTGTTTCTTCTCCTATTTAGCTGTCAAACATAAGAATATCCGGAGAGGTGTGAAGGAGGTTCAAAAGTTCATCAATAAAGGAGAGAAGGGGTGAGTAGGTTTATTAACCACTTCAGCCCCGCTAGGTGAAACACCCTTCATGACCAGAGCACTTTTTACACTTCGGCACTACACTCCTTCCACCGTTTATCATAGTCATGCAACTTACCACCAAAATGAATTTTACCTCCTTTTCTTCTCACTAATGGAGCTTTCATTTGGTGGTATTTCATTGCTGCTGACATTTTTACTTTTTTTGTTATTAATCAAAATGTAACGATTTTTTTGCAAAAAAATGACATTTTTCACTTTCAGCTGTAAAATTTTGCAAAAAAGACATCCATATATAAATTTTTCGCCAAATTTATTGTTCTACATGCCTTTAATAAAAAAAAATGTTTGGGCAAAAAAAAAATGGTTTGGGTAAAAGTTATAGCATTTACAAACTATGGTACAAAAATGTGAATTTCCGCTTTTTGAAACAGCTCTGACTTTCTGAGCACCTGTCATGATTCCTGAGGTTCTACAATGCCCAAACAGTAGAAAACCCCCACAAATGACCCCATTTCGGAAAGTAGACACCCTAAGGTATTCGCTGATGGGCATAGTGAGTTCATAGAACGTTTTATTTTTTGTCACAAGTTAGCGGAAAATGATGATTTTATTTTTTTTATTTTTTCTTACAAAGTCTCATATTCCACTAACTTGCGACAAAAAATAAAAAAATTCTAGGAACTTGCCATGCCCCTCACGGAATACCTTGGGGTGGCTTCTTTCCAAAATGGGGTCACTTGTGGGGTAGTTATACTGCCCTGGCAATTTAGGGGCCCAAATGTGTGAGAAGAACTTTGCAATCAAAATGTGTAAAAAATGACCGGTGAAATCCAAAAGGTGCACTTTGGAATATGTGCCCCTTTGCCCACCTTGGCAGCAAAAAAGTGTGACACATCTGGTATCGCCGTACTCAGGAGAAGTTGGGGAATGTGTTTTGGGGTGTCATTTTACATATACCCATGCTGGGTGAGATAAATATCTTGGCAAAAGACAACTTTGTATAAAAAAAATGGGAAAAGTTATCTTTTGCCAAGATATTTCTCTCACCCAGCATGGTTATATGTAAAATGGCACCCCAAAACACATTCCCCAACTTCTCCTGAGTACGGCGATACCAGATGTGTGACACTTTTTTGCAGCCAAGGTGGGCAAAGGGGCACATATTCCAAAGTGCACCTTTTGGATTTCACAGGCCATTTTTTACAGATTTTGATTGCAAGGTACTTCTTACACATTTGGGCCCCTAAATTGCCAGGGCAGTATAACTACGCCCATTTTGGAAAGAAGACACCCCAAGGTATTCCGTGAGGGGCATGGCGAGTTCCTAGAATTTTTTTTTTTTTGTCGCAAGTTAGTGGAATATGAGACTTTGTAAGGAAAAAAGAAAAATCATCATTTTCCGCTAACTTGTGACAAAAAATAAAAAATTCTAGGAACTCGCCGTGCCCCTCACGGAATACCTTGGGGTGTCTTCTTTCCAAAATGGGGTCACATGTGGGGTATTTATACTGCCCTGGCTTTTTAGGGGCCCTAAAGCGTGAGAAGAAGTCTGGAATATAAATGTCTAAAAATGTTTACGCATTTGGATTCCGTGAGGGGTATGGTGCGTCCATGTGAGATTTTATTTTTTGACACAAGTTAGTGGAATATGAGACTTTGTAAGAAAAAACAAAAACAAACAAAAAATTTCCGCTAACTTGTGCCAAAAAAAATGTCTGAATGGAGCCTTACCGGGGGGGGGTGATCAATGACGGGGGGGTGATCACCCATATAGACTCCCTGATCACCCCCCTGTCATTGATCACCCCCCTGTAAGGCTCCATTCAGACGTCCGTATAATTTTTACGGATCCATGGATCGGATCCGCAAAACACATGCGGACGTCTGAATGGAGCCTTACAGGGGGGTTATCAATGACAGGGGGTGATCAGGGAGTGTATATGGGTGATCACCCCTCTGTCATTGATCACCCCCTGTAAGGCTCCATTCAGACGTCCGCATGTGTTTTGCGGATCCGATCCATGGATCCGTAAAAATCATACGGACGTCTGAATGGAGCCTTACAGGGGGGTGATCAATGACAGGCGGGTGATCACCCATATACACTCCCTGATCACCCCCTGTCATTGATCACCCCCCTGTAAGGCTCCATTCAGACGTCCGCATGATTTTGTATCCGTGGATCCGTAAAAATCATACGGACGTCTGAACGGAGCATGACTGGGGGGTGATCAATGACTGGGGGGTGATCAATGACTGGGGGGTGATCAATGACTGGGGGGTGATCAATGACTGGGGGGTGATCAATGACTGGGGGGTGATCAATGACTGGGGGGTGTAGTGTAGTGTTTGGTGCGACTGTACTGACCTACCTGAGTCCTCTGGTGGTCGATCCTAACAAAAGGGACCACCAGAGGACCAGGTAGGAGGTATATTAGACGCTGTTATGAAAACAGCGTCTAATATACCTGTTATGGGTTAAAAAATTCGGATCTCCAACCTGCGAGCGATCGCCGCTGGCAGGCTGGAGATCCACTCGCTTACCTTCCGTTCCTGTGAGCGCGCGCGCCTGTGTGCGCGCGTTCACAGGAAATCCCGGCCCTCGCGAGATGACGCGTATATGCGTCGTTGAGCGCAGGGCTGCCACCTCCGGACCGCACATCTGCGTTAGGCGGTCCGGAGGTGGTTAATGGTATACCTTCCATACTATAGTTAGTGACAGGAGCTGCCCACTGCTGACACCCTTAACAATTACTAGAATGGGTGTCCCGTACCTTCTGGCTTGCACAAATGTAAAAAGGTGTTTGATGAGATGTGTGGCGGTCAGGCATACGTGCTAGTGTGGGTATTTCCTTAAAGGGAACCTGTAACCTGGATTTTGTGTATAGAGCGGAGGACATAGGTTGATAGATGGCTGCTAGCATATCCACAATACCCAGTCCCCATAGCTCTGTGTGCTTTTATTGTGTAAAAAGCCACAGGTTATCTCAGGATAATTTGCATATGTATCAAATCTATTTTTTTACACAGTAAAAGCACACAGAGCTATGGGGACTGGGTATTGCGGATGGGCTAGTGGCGATCTAGCAACCCACGGCCTCAGCTCTATACCCCAAATCCCAG
This sequence comes from Bufo gargarizans, assembly GCF_014858855.1. NCBI lineage: Eukaryota > Metazoa > Chordata > Amphibia > Anura > Bufonidae > Bufo > Bufo gargarizans. The sequence continues at coordinate 341,766,548 of NC_058081.1, read as the reverse complement.
AGACAGGTTCCCTTTAAATGCTATGGACACCTTCAGAGCCTATGACTTCTCCTGAGTGATCTCCTAAGCTGATGTATGAAGTTTAGCTTTGAGTTAGGCATAAATCAGCTAAGAAGAGTTCAGCAGTGGACAGGGGGGTGAGTGGGAATGAGCCATTAGACAACCAGTGTGACAGATCTAATAAGGTTCAGAAGGTGTCCATAGCCTTTATATCCATGGATACCGATGGATCTGCATAGATGCTGTAGACACAAAAACAGGATATTAAATCACCTTTTCTGTCTCTCAGTAGTCACAGCCCCAGTCTCCCCACCAGGTCACCCCACTCTCGGTAGTCACAGCCCCAGTCTCCCCACCAGGTCGCCCCACTCTTGGTACTCACAGCCCCAGTCTCCCCGCCAGGCCACCCCACTCTTGGTACTCACAGCCCCTGTCTCCCCAACAGGCCACCCCACTCTTGGTACTCACAGCCCCAGTCTCCCCGACAGGCCACCCCACTCTTGGTACTCACAGCCCCAGTCTCCCCGACAGGCCACCCCACTCTTGGTACTCACAGCCCCAGTCTCCCCGACAGGCCACCCCACTCTTGGTACTCACAGCCCCAGTCTCCCCTGGTACTCACAGCCCCAGTCTCCCCGCCAGGCGACCCCCCACTCTCGGTACTCACAGCCCCAGTCTCCCCGCCAGGCGACCCCCCACTCTCGGTACTCACAGCCCCAGTCTCCCCGCCAGGCGACCCCCCCCACTCTCGGTACTCACAGCCCCCGTCTCCCCGCCAGGCGACCCCCCCCCACTCTCGGTACTCACAGCCCCCGTCTCCCCGCCAGGCCACCCCACTCTCGGTACTCACAGCCCCACTCTCCACTCCATTATGGTCACGGGACATTTTTCACCATGTTGGTTCCCCTTCCCCATTACATCATCAATGACTTTACCTCTGAGGGCCGCCGCATTCATTCTCCTGGACCCTACCCATTGATGTCTTGGGGTCAGATTTTTCCATGTAAACATGGGTTATGGGTCACATATTGCAATTGCACTGGAGAAATCAAAATAAACTCTAAACTTCATCACCTGACCTATATAATGCAGTAAGGTTGAATACTGGGGTTATTTATTTTGTGTATAACCGGAGAAACCTTTTAATAAAGCACCTGTTATGTAAAATTGTGCAAGATGCTTCCCCTTGCATAAGATAGATATATCTCTATCTCTCCACATTTAGGGGGTCATTTATCAAGCTGAAATATGCCTAAATTAGGCGTATTTCAGGCGCTGATTGCGTTGCGCCTCAATCTGCAGCTGCTCACACCAGGTCTAAAAAAGTGGGTGGGGAAGGGGCCATCTCATTTACTATTTTCTACAGCGGTTTCAGGCATAGAAAGGAGAGGCACGGAAGCTGTCTTACATTTAGTAGCAGCACTGGATATACCAGTTATGAAGAGGCTGGTCTCTTTTATAACTCCGGCAGATCCAATGCCAGCTTAGGGATTTATTAAGACTGGCATCTAAAACGATTGTCTTAATAAATAAACCCCTTAGCGTAGAGCTGGCTTCCTGCAACTGTCACTAGAGGGAGCACAGTGCCTAGGAATTTATACAGTTACCCTACAATGCATTAGCAGCTGTAAAGTTTCTATGCACTGAGCTCCCCCTAGTGGCAGATGCAGTGGATTTATGTTGGAAAGAGATGTAGCAACTCAGGGCTGGGCCCCTACTTCCCCATGTCCCATAGCAGTCGCCTCCATGGTAGGTACGCCACTGACTCTGTGCTTTCTCTGCTCAGGATGAGTGATAGGTTTACTTCTGGTAGAAGAGATGACCTTTTGATGCTCTACTGAATATACGGAGCTGGATGCTGTCACTGTGTGAAAGCATGTGGTCGTGAGATGCATGCACTGCAGGGAACAGCACCAGGTCGCCATAGAGGGTTTTGCAATTTGCCACACGGACCAGGTTTTACCCTGCTCAGTATTCAGTTCACCTGCATACATACTAACCTTAAGCAGGAATTTATAAGGTGTATGAAATTACAGTAGCCGTTTCCGTGCACCCTCTGATACAACTCATGCAGCGGTTTGTTCTCTCTCCTGCAGCATTGTCGTACTTGCTGGTGACACCCTTCCTATTGAAGTGTATTGCCACGTTCCTATCATGTGTGAAGAGCGCAGCATACCATATGCATATGTCCCTTCTAAATCTGTGAGTATAATTTATTCAGGTTTAAGCTTATTTTATGACTTTTCATCTAATATTCACCAGTCATTATCTATTGTTTTAGTACATTTAGATTCACATGCGTTATTTTTTAATCTTAAGATGTCCCAGTTATACTTCTGTTAGAGGCAGCAGCGTTCTCCTAGTCTAGCAGGGTATCAAGACTTTTGTACTATAAGGCCTAATGCCCACAACTGTAGTACATCTCCAGGGGGCATCATATGCCTCCATTTAAAAAATCGTGATGTGCTGCAATAGGTAACATATTATGGGCTTTACTCCTATAAGCATTGCTTTATACTTGCATCCATTGGAGCATATGCCACCTCACAGCCTTTGTGCTGCATGCTTAGGACCATAACCACCTCCGGACCACCTAACGCAGATGTGCGGTCCGGAGGTGGCAGCCCTGCGCAGAGTCACGCATATATGCGTCATCTCGCGAGGGCCGGGATTTCCTGTGAACGCGCGCACACAGGCGCGCGCGCGCTCACAGGAACGGAAGGTAAGCGAGTGGATCTCCAGCCTGCCAGCGGCGATCGCTCGCTGGCAGGCTGGAGATCCGAATTTTTTAACCCCTAACAGGTATATTAGACGCTGTTTTTATAACAGCGTCTAATATACCTCCTACCTGGTCCTCTGGTGGTCCCTTTTGTTAGGATCGACCACCAGAGGACACAGGTAGGTCAGTAAAGTCGCACCACACTACACTACACCCCCCCCGTCACTTATTAACCCTTTATAAACCCCTGATCACCCCATATAAACTCCCTGATCACCCCCCTGTCAGGCTCCGTTCAGACGTCCGTATGATTTTTACGGATCCACGGATACATGGATCGGATCCGCAAAACACATGCGGACGTCTGAATGGAGCCTTACAGGGGGGTGATCAATGACAGGCGGGTGATCACCCATATACACTCCCTGATCACCCCCTGTCATTGATCACCCCCCTGTAAGGCTCCATTCAGACGTCCGCATGTGTTTTGTGGATCCGATCCATGTATCCATGGATCCGTAAAAATCATACGGACGTCTGAATAGAGCCTTACAGGGGGGTGATCAGGGAGTCTATATGGGTGATCACCCCCCTGTCATTGATCACCCCCCTGGTAAGGCTCCATTCAGACATTTTTTTTGGCACAAGTTAGCGGAAATTTTTTGTTTGTTTTTTCTTACTAAGTCTCATATTCCACTAACTTGTGTCAAAAAATAAAATCTCACATGAACTCACCATACCCCTCACGGAATCCAAATGCGTAAACATTTTTAGACATTTATATTCCAGACTTCTTCTCACGCTTTAGGGCCCCTAAAAAGCCAGGGCAGTATAAATACCCCACATGTGACCCCATTTCGGAAAGAAGACACCCCAAGGTATTCCGTGAGGGGCATATTGAGTCCATGAAAGATTGAAATTTTTGTCCTAAGTTAGCGGAAAGTGAGACTTTGTGAGAAAAAAATCAATATCCGCTAACTTATGCAAAAAAATAAAAATTTCTAGGAACTCGCCAGGCCCCTCATTGAATACCTTGGGGTGTCTTCTTTCCAAAGTGGGGTCACATGTGGGGTATTTATACTGCCCTGGCTTTTTAGGGGCCCGAAAGTGTGAGAAGTCTGGGATCCAAATGTCTAAAAATGCCCTCCTAAAAGGAATTTGGGCCCCTTTGCGCATCTAGGCTGCAAAAAAGTGTCACACATCTGGTATCGCCGTACTCAGGAGAAGTTGGGCAATGTGTTTTGGGGTGTCATTTTACATATACCCATGCTGGGTGAGAGAAATATCTTGGCAAAAGACAACTTTGTATAAAAAAATTGGAAAAGTTGTCTTTTGCCAAGATATTTCTCTCACCCAGCATGGGTATATGTAAAATGACACCCCAAAACACATTCCCCAACTTCTCCTGAGTACGGCGATACCAGATGTGTGACACTTTTTTGCAGCCAAGGTGGGCAAAGGGGCACATATTCCAAAGTGCACCTTTCGGATTTCACTGGTCATTTTTTACACATTTCGATTGCAAAGTTCTTCTCACACATTTGGGCCCCTAAATTGCCAGGGCAGTATAACTACCCCACAAGTGACCCCATTTTGGAAAGAAGACACCCCAAGGTATTCCGTGAGGGGCATGGCGAGTACCTAGAATTTTTTATTTTTTGTCGCAAGTTAGTGGAATATGAGACTTTGTAAGAAAAAAATAAAAAATCATCATCATTTTCCGCTAACTTGTGACAAAAAATAAAAAGTTCTATGAACTCACTATGCCCATCAGCAAATACCTTAGGGTGTCTACTTTCCAAAATGGGGTCATTTGTGGGGTTTTTCTACTGTCTGGGCATTGTAGAACCTCAGGAAACATGACAGGTGCTCAGAAAGTCAGAGCTGCTTCAAAAAGCGGAAATTCACATTTTTGTACCATAGTTTGTAAACGCTATAACTTTTACCCAAACCATTTTTTTTTTTTTTGCCCAAACATTTTTTTTTTATCAAAAACATGAACTATAAATTTAGCGAAAAATGTATATATGGATGTCGTTTTTTTTGCAAAATTTTGCAGCTGAAAGTGAAAAATGTCATTTTTTTGCAAAAAAATCGTTACATTTCGATTAATAACAAAAAAAGTAAAAAATGTCAGCAAAGGAAAGGAAAACGAATAGTAATTATCGATTACCAATAATTGTTTTTTTCACGTACTGTTGGAGCAATGTGTTGCTTTTTTATGGACGTATTTATTGTATGAAATTGAAATAAAGATTAGGGATGAGCGAACTCGAACTGTATAGTTCGGGTTCGTACCGAATTTTGGGGTGTCCGTGACACGGACCCGAACCCGGACATTTTCGTAAAAGTCCGGGTTCGGTGTTCGTCGCTTTCTTCGCGCTTTTGTGACGCTTTCTTGGCGCTTTTTGAAAGGCTGCAAAGCAGCCAATCAACAAGCGTCATACTACTTGCCCCAAGAGGCCATCACAGCCATGCCTACTATTGGCATGGCTGTGATTGGCCAGAGCACCATGTGACCCAGCCTCTATTTAAGCTGGAGTCACATAGCGCCGCCCGTCACTCTGCTCTGATTAGCGTAGGGAGAGGTTGCGGCTGCGACAGTAGGGCGAGATTAGGCAGATTAACTCCTCCAAAGGACTTGATTAACTGATCGATCTGCAGCTGTGGATCATTGAGCTGCTGATCCTCAATTGCTCACTGTTTTTAGGCTGCCCAGACCGTTTGTCAGTCACATTTTTCTGGGGTGATCGGCGGCCATTTTGTGTCTTGTGGTGCGCCAGCACAAGCTGCGACCAAGTGCATTTAACCCTCAATGGTGTGGTTGTTTTTTGGCTAAAGCCTACATCAGGGTGAAGCTGTCACACCAAGTGCATTTAACCCTCAGTAGTGTGGTTGGTCAAGCTATCACACCAAGTGCATTTAACCAGCAATAGTCTGTTCATTTTTTGGCCATATACTAAATCAGGGGCAAGCTGCGCCCGTCACCAAGTGCATTTAACCCTCAGTAGTGTGGTTGGTCAAGCTGTGACACCAAGTGCATTTAACCAGCAATAGTCTGTTCATTTTTTGGCCATATACTACATCAGGGGCAAGCTGCGCCCATCACCAAGTGCATTTAACCAGCAATAGTGTGGTTATTTTTTGGCCATATCCCAGTCTAATTCTGTCACTAAATCCATACCGGTCACCCAGCGCCTAAATACTAGGCCTCAAATTTATATCCCGCTAAATCTCTCGTTACCGCTGTCCTGTTGTGGCTGGGAAAGTTATTTAGTGTCCGTCAAAGCACATTTTTTGTTCTGGGTTGAAATACAATTCCCAATTTAGCAATTTAAAAATTTAGTGGTTTCTGCTGTATCAGAGCTATTTGAAATCTATCCCTAAAAGGGTATATAATATTCAAGGTGCACATAGGGTCATTCAGAATAACTTCACACACCCGCTACTGTGCATTTCCAAGTCTAATTCTGTCACTAAACCCATACCTGTCACCCAGCGCCTAAATACTAGGCCTCAAATTTATATCCAGCTAAATCTGTCCTTAGTGCTGTAGCTGGGCGAGTTATTTAGTGTCCGTTCAAGCACATTTCTTGTTCTGGGTTGAAATACAATTCCCAATTTAGCAATTTCATAATTTAGTGGTTTCTGCTATATCAGAGCTATTTGAAATCTATCCCTAAAAGGATAGATCATATTGAAGGTGCACATAGGGACATTCAGAATAACTTCACACACACCCGCTACTGTGTATTTCCAAGTCTAATTCTGTCACTAAACCCATACCTGTCACCCAGCGCCTAAATACTAGGCCTCAAATTTATATCCAGCTAAATCTGTCCTTAGTGCTGTAGCTGGGCGAGTTATTTAGTGTCCGTTCAAGCACATTTCTTGTTCTGGGTTGAAATACAATTCCCAATTTAGCAATTTCATAATTTAGTGGTTTCTGCTATATCAGAGCTATTTGAAATCTATCCCTAAAAGGGTATATAATATTCAAGGTGCACATTGGGTCATTCAGAATAACTTCACACACACCCGCTACTGTGTATTTCCAAGTCTAATTCTGTCACTAAACCCATACCTGTCACCCAGCGCCTAAATACTAGGCCTCAAATTTATATCCTGCTAAATCTCTCGTTAGTGCTGTAGCTGGGCGAGTTATTTAGTGTCCGTTCAAGCACATTTCTTGTTCTGGGTTGAAATACAATTCCCAATTTAGCAATTTCATAATTTAGTGGTTTCTGCTATATCAGAGCTATTTGAAATCTATCCCTAAAAGGGTATATAATATTCAAGGTGCACATTGGGTCATTCAGAATAACTTCACACACACCCGCTACTGTGTATTTCCAAGTCTAATTCTGTCACTAAACCCATACCTGTCACCCAGCGCCTAAATACTAGGCCTCAAATTTATATCCTGCTAAATCTCTCGTTAGTGCTGTAGCTGGGCGAGTTATTTAGTGTCCGTTCAAGCACATTTCTTGTTCTGGGTTGAAATACAATTCCCAATTTAGCAATTTCATAATTTAGTGGTTTCTGCTATATCAGAGCTATTTGAAATCTATCCCTAAAAGGGTGGCCGACAGTGGATCCAGCACGTTCACATTATCTCCCACCCAGTCTTCTGCAGAAAGCGCACAGATGGCGCCTGAAAACCAACCCCATCAGTCTGTCACATCACCCCCATGCATACCAGGGAAACTGTCTCAGCCTCAAGTTATGCAGCAGTCTCTTATGCTGTTTGAAGACTCCGCTGGCAGGGTTTCCCAAGGGCATCCACCTAGCCCTTCCCCAGCGGTGAAAGACATAGAATGCACTGACGCACAACCACTTATGTTTCCTGATGATGAGGACATGGGAATACCACCTCAGCATGTCTCTGATGATGACGAAACACAGGTGCCAACTGCTGCGTCTTTCTGCAGTGTGCAGACTGAACAGGAGGTCAGGGATCAAGACTGGGTGGAAGACGATGCAGGGGACGATGAGGTCCTAGACCCCACATGGAATGAAGGTCGTGCCACTGACTTTCACAGTTCGGAGGAAGAGGCAGTGGTGAGACCGAGCCAACAGCGTAGCAAAAGAGGGAGCAGTGGGCAAAAGCAGAACACCCGCCGCCAAGAGACTCCGCCTGCTACTGACCGCCGCCATCTGGGACCGAGCACCCCAAAGGCAGCTTCAAGGAGTTCCCTGGCATGGCACTTCTTCAAACAATGTGCTGACGACAAGACCCGAGTGGTTTGCACGCTGTGCCATCAGAGCCTGAAGCGAGGCATTAACGTTCTGAACCTGAGCACAACCTGCATGACCAGGCACCTGCATGCAAAGCATGAACTGCAGTGGAGTAAACACCTTAAAACCAAGGAAGTCACTCAGGCTCCCCCTGCTACCTCTTCTGCTGCTGCCGCCTCGGCCTATTCTGCTGCTGCCGCCTCGGCCTCTTCCTCTGCCTCTGGAGGAACGTTGGCACCTGCCGCCCAGCAAACAGGGGATGTACCACCAACACCACCACCACCACCTCCGTCACCAAGCGTCTCAACCATGTCACACGCCAGCGTTCAGCTCTCCATCTCACAAACATTTGATAGAAAGCGTAAATTCCCACCTAGCCACCCTCGATCCCTGGCCCTGAATGCCAGCATTTCTAAACTACTGGCCTATGAAATGCTGTCATTTAGGCTGGTGGACACAGACAGCTTCAAACAGCTCATGTCGCTTGCTGTCCCACAGTATGTTGTTCCCAGCCGGCACTACTTCTCCAAGAGAGCCGTGCCTTCCCTGCACAACCAAGTATCCGATAAAATCAAGTGTGCACTGCGCAACGCCATCTGTGGCAAGGTCCACCTAACCACAGATACGTGGACCAGTAAGCACGGCCAGGGACGCTATATCTCCCTAACTGCACACTGGGTAAATGTAGTGGCAGCTGGGCCCCAGGCGGAGAGCTGTTTGGCGCACGTCCTTCCGCCGCCAAGGATCGCAGGGCAACATTCTTTGCCTCCTGTTGCCACCTCCTCCTTCTCGGCTTCCTCCTCCTCTTCTTCCACCTGCTCATCCAGTCAGCCACACACCTTCACCACCAACTTCAGCACAGCCCGGGGTAAACGTCAGCAGGCCATTCTGAAACTCATATGTTTGGGGGACAGGCCCCACACCGCACAGGAGTTGTGGCGGGGTATTGAACAACAGACCGACGAGTGGTTGCTGCCGGTGAGCCTCAAGCCCGGCCTGGTGGTGTGTGATAATGGGCGAAATCTCGTTGCAGCTCTGGGACTAGCCAATTTGACGCACATCCCTTGCTTGGCGCATGTGCTGAATTTGGTGGTGCAGAAGTTCATTCACAACTACCCCGACATGTCAGAGCTGCTGCATAAAGTGCGGGCCGTCTGTTCGCGCTTCCGGCGTTCACATCCTGCTGCTGCTCGCCTGTCTGCGCTACAGCGTAACTTCGGCCTTCCCGCTCACCGCCTCATATGCGACGTGCCCACCAGGTGGAACTCCACCTTGCACATGCTGGACAGACTGTGCGAGCAGCAGCAGGCCATAGTGGAGTTTCAGCTGCAGCACGCACGGGTCAGTCGCACTACAGAACAGCACCACTTCACCACCAATGACTGGGCCTCCATGCGAGACCTGTGTGCCCTGTTGCGCTGTTTCGAGTACTCCACCAACATGGCCAGTGGCGATGACACCGTTATCAGCGTTACAATACCACTTCTATGTCTCCTTGAGAAAACACTTAGGGCGATGATGGAAGAGGAGGTGGCCCAGGAGGAGGAGGAGGAGGAGGAAGAGGGGTCATTTTTAGCACTTTCAGGCCAGTCTCTTCGAAGTGACTCAGAGGGAGGTTTTTGGCAACAGCAGAGGCCAGGTACAAATGTGGCCAGCCAGGGCCCACTACTGGAGGACGAGGAGGACGAGGATGAGGAGGAGGTGGAGGAGGATGAGGATGAAGCATGGTCACAGCGGGGTGGCACCCAACGCAGCTCGGGTCCATCACTGGTGCGTGGCTGGGGGGAAAGGCAGGACGATGACGATACGCCTCCCACAGAGGACAGCTTGTCCTTACCCCTGGGCAGCCTGGCACACATGAGCGACTACATGCTGCAGTGCCTGCGCAACGACAGCAGAGTTGCCCACATTTTAACCTGTGCCCACATTTTAACCTCCACGTACTGACTGATGGTTCGGCCCCATTCAACTTCTGGGTCTCTAAATTGTCCACGTGGCCAGAGCTAGCCTTTTATGCCTTGGAGGTGCTGGCCTGCCCGGCAGCCAGCGTTTTGTCTGAACGTGTATTCAGCACGGCAGGGGGCGTCATTACAGACAAACGCAGCCGCCTGTCTACAGCCAATGTGGACAAGCTGACGTTCATAAAAATGAACCAGGCATGGATCCCACAGGACCTGTCCGTCCCTTGTCCAGATTAGACATTAACTACCTCCCCATAACCATATATTATTGGACTCCAGGGCACTTCCTCATTCAATCCTATTTTTATTTTCATTTTACCATTATATTGCGAGGCTACCCAAAGTTGAATGAACCTCTCCTCTGCCTGTGTGCTAGGCCTAAATATATGCCAATGGACTGTTGCAGTGGTGGGTGACGTGAAGCCTCATTCTCTGCTATGACATGCAGACTGATTCTCTGCTGACATGAAGCCAGATTCTCTGTTACGGGACCTCTCTCCTCTGCCTGTGTGCTAGGCCTAAATATATGCCAATGGACTGTTGCAGTGGTGGCTGACGTGAAGCCTCATTCTCTGCTATGACATGCAGACTAATTCTCTGCTGACATGAAGCCAGATTGTCTGTTACGGGACCTCTCTCCTCTGCCTGGGTGCTGGGCCTAAATTTATGACAATGGACTGTTGCAGTGGTGGCTGACGTGAAGCCTGATTCTCTGCTATGACATGCAGACTGATTCTCTGCTGACATGAAGCCAGATCCTCTGTTACGGGACCTCTCTCCTCTGCCTGTGTGTGTGCTGGGCCTAAATATATGCCAATGGACTGTTGCAGTGGTGGCTGACGTGAAGCCTCATTCTCTGCTATGACATGCAGACTGATTCTCTGCTGACATGAAGCCAGATTCTCTGTTACGGGACCTCTCTCCTCTGCCTGTGTGTGTGCTGGGCCTAAATATATGCCAATGGACTGTTGCAGTGGTGGCTGACGTGAAGCCTGATTCTCTGCTATGACATGCAGGCTAATTCTCTGCTGACATGAAGCCAGATTCTCTGTTACGGGACCTCTCTCCTCTGCCTGTGTGTGTGCTTGGCCTAAATATATGCCAATGGACTGTTGCAGTGGTGGCTGACGTGAAGCCTCATTCTCTGCTATGACATGCAGACTAATTCTCTGCTGACATGAAGACAGATTCTCTGTTACGGGACCTCCCTCCTCTGCCTGGGTGCTGGGCCTAAATATATGCCAATGGACTGTTGCAGTGGTGGCTGACGTGAAGCCTATTCTCTGCTATGACATGCAGACTAATTCTCTGCTGACATGAAGACAGATTCTCTGTTACGGGACCTCTCTCCTCTGCCTGGGTGCCGGGGCCTAAATATCTGAGAATGGACTGTTCCAGTGGTGGGTGACGGGAAGCCAGATTCTCTGCTATGGAACCTCTCTCCAATTGATTTTGGTTAATTTTTATTTATTTAATTTTTATTTTAATTCATTTCCCTATCCACATTTGTTTGCAGGGGATTTACCTACATGTTGCTGCCTTTTGCAGCCCTCTAGCTCTTTCCTGGGCTGTTTTACAGCCTTTTTAGTGCCGAAAAGTTCGGGTCCCCATTGACTTCAATGGGGTTCGGGTTCGGATCGGGTTCGGATCCCGAACCCGAACATTTCCGGGATGTTCGGCCGAACTTCTCGAACCCGAACATCCAGGTGTTCGCTCAACTCTAATAAAGATATATAAAATAAAAAAAAAATAAAAAAAGTCAGCAGCAATAAAATACCACCAAATGAAAGCTCTATTAGTGAGAAGAAAAGGAGGTAAAATTCATTTGGGTGGTAAGTTGCATGACCAAGCGATAAACGGTGAAAGTAGTGTAGTGCCGAAGTGTAAAAAGTGCTCTGGTCATGAAGGGGGTTTTAGCTAGCGGGGCTGAAGTGGTTAAAGGGAGTTCTAGCGTCCTTAAAAAAAAATTAAAAAAAAATGTAGTCCTCCAGGCAGGAGTGCTCATAAAATGATAAAAGAACTTATTTCTTCCTGCTGCTTCCAGTGGCTTCACTCTGATCCTCCTGGTCGCAGCAGTCAAGATGTAATCTTCTTGGCTACAGTAATTATGTGCCCATATACCCCTACACCCTAGGCATTGCTGCATCTAATCACTGGCTCCAGTGGCATACTGACCACTGAGGCTAAACAATCAAAGCCCAATGTTGAGGATTGATGTGCGGAATGGGGGTAGGGTTAGTGATTTGGTGGGCATAAAATAATTTTTAAAACCGTAGAGTGCTGCTCACTAATGGCAGTAGTTTTATGTTTTTTATTCCCAATAGTAAAGCTACCAATTTAATCGGACAGGGTAAGAACGGCATTCTTGAGCAACGATGGTTTAATCACTAAAACTACTTCCAGGTTCCATAGCATGGAAACAAATACAACTTGGTTCTACTACACTTTCATTTATTGGAATAATATGTTGGCAAATGTAAAAATATAAATGTGTACACTAACACCCTGAAAATATGATAGATATGGCGGTTGTTAATTGAATCCCAACATGTATTAGAATGTCATAATTACATTAGTGAAATCAATACGCCATGATTATCTCATCATTGAATACCATAATACAGGTCCTTCTAAAAAAATTAGCATATTGTGATAAAGTTCATTATTTTCTGTAATGTACTGATAAACATTAGACTTTCATATATTTTAGATTCATTACACACAACTCAAGTAGTTCAAGCCTTTTATTGTTTTAATATTGATGATTTTGGCATACAGCTCATGAAAACCCAATATTCCTATATATAAAAATTAGCATATCATGAAAAGGTTCTCTAAACGAGCTATTAACCTAATCCTCTGAATCAACTAATTAACTCTAAACACCTGCAAAAGATTCCTGAGGCTTTTAGGCTGGGTTCACACCTGAGCGTTTTACAGCGCGTTCCTACGCGCTGTAAAACGCTCAACAAGGAGAAACCAATGATTCCCTATGGGAATGGTTCACACTTGGGCGTTTTACAGCGCGTACGATCGCGCTGTAAAACGCCCGACGCTCCAAAAAGTACATGAGCGACTTTTGGGGCGTTTGTGGCCATAGGACACTGTAGTGAATCACACAAACGCGCGTCAAACGCGCGTTTACTATTACAAAAACGCGCATAAAAATGCGCGTAAAACGCGCGTTTGCGCAACGCTCAAGTGTGAACCCAGCCTCAAAAACTCCCAGCCTGGTTCATTACTCAAAACCGCAATCATGGGTAAGACTGCCGACCTGACTGCTGTCCAGAAGGCCATCGTTGACACCCTCAAGCAAGAGGGTAAGACACAGAAAGAAATTTCTGAACGAATAGGCTGTTCCCAGAGTGCTGTATCAAGACACCTCAGTGGGAAGTCTGTGGGAAGGAAAAAGTGTGGCAGAAAACGCTGCACAACGAGAAGAGGTGACCGGACTCTGAGGAAGATTGTGGAGAAGGACCGATTCCAGACCTTGGGGGAACTGCGGAAGCAGTGGACTGAGTCTGGAGTAGAAACCTCCAGAACCACCGTGTACAGGCGTGTGCAGGAAATGGGCTACAGGTGCCGCATTCCCCAGGTCAAGCCACTTTTGAACCAGAAACAGCGGCAGAAGCGCCTGACCTGGGCTACAGAGAAGCAGCACTGGACTGTTGCATGTCATTCGGAAATCAAGGTGCCAGAGTCTGGAGGAAGACTGGGGAGAGGGAAATGCCAAAATGCCTGAAGTCCAGTGTCAAGTACCCACAGTCAGTGATGGTCTGGGGTGCCATGTCAGCTGCTGGTGTTGGTCCACTGTGTTTTATCAAGGGCAGGGGCAATGCAGCTAGCTATCAGGAGATTTTGGAGCACTTCATGCTTCCATCTGCTGAAAAGCTTTATGGAGATGATTTTATTTTTTAGCACGACCTGGCACCTGCTCACAGTGCCAAAACCACTGGTAAATGGTTTACGGACCATGGTATTACTGTGCTCAATTGGCCTGCCAACTCTCCTGACCTGAACCCCATAGAGAATCTGTGGGATATTGGGAAGAGAAAGTTGAGACGCAAGACCCAACACTCTGGATGAGCTTAAGGCCGCTATCGAAGCATCCTGGGCCTCCATAACACCTCAGCAGTGCCACAGGCTGATTGCCTCCATGCCACGCCGCATTGAAGCAGTCATTTCTGCAAAAGGATTCCTGACCAAGTATTGAGTGCATAACTGAACATAATTATTTGAAGGTTGACTTTTTTTGTATTAAAAACACTTTTCTTTTATTGGTCGGATGAAATATGCAAATTTTTTGTAGGTAGGAATTTTGGGTTTTCATGAGCTGTATGCCAAAATCGTCAATATTAAAACAATAAAAGGCTTGAACTACTTCAGTTGGTGTGTAATGAATCTAAAATATATGAAAGTCTAATGTTTATCAGTACATTACAGAAAATAATGAACTTTATCACAATATGCTATTTTTTTTAGGACCTGTACATATTTCATGATTAGCAAGAATTAAAAAGGATGAAAGAGAAAATTCATGATTAGGGCTCGTTCACACGAACGTATTTAGCGTTCTGTATACGGGCCGTTTTCTGCGTTCCGCATACGGGCCATATACGGAACCATTTACTTCAGTGGGTCCACAAAAGATGGGGACAGCACTCTGTGTGCTGTCCGCATCCGTTGCTCCGTTCCCCCACAGAAATTATGAATTCTGTCCTATTCTTGCCCGTTTTGCAAACAAGAATAGTAATTTCTATAATGGGTCTCCTGTTCTGTTCCACAGATTGCAGTAGGCACACAGGCGGCATCCGTTTTTTGCGGACCACAAAAAACGGCACGGTCGTGTGAACGAGCCCTTAGAATCTATAATTCTGTGAAATTTGGATAATGAATGTAAAGAGCTCATAACATCAGATATGTTCTTAGGACTCTATATCCTTGAGAGCTCTGTTTGTAGATATCTCTAGGTTCACACTTGAGCTTGTTACAGTTAGGGTAACGATAATCCTTCAGTCAGAGTAGTGATCTTATATCTACTTTTAATATTATAGAAGTATTGTCCTTATTTGGATCGATTGATATGGATCTCGTCCTTATGTAGATCAATTAAAATAAATCTCACAGAGATGTATTAAAAGCAAATTTCACTGTAATTGCAATCGTTAAGCGCTGTTAGTTGCTGAACCTCAGCGTCCCACATGTCGGAGGATTGCCGGTCTCAGTTATCCCTCTTGCTGTAGGAAGCATCAGAGCGAATCTAAGTTCGCAGTCTCGTCTCTCTTGTATCAGATGTGCTGGTGACCCCAAAGGATTCTTCTGTTCTGTGCTGCTAATAGATTAACTGTTGTAGAATTGACCAAATGCAATTCGAAGTTACATACTCCTTCCTCAGTGGACAGTGTTGGGTCGGGTGTGTGTATTTTATATGAATTTGTTTTTATATTTTGACATTTGCTAATATAATATTCCAATAAATGTGTAGTAGAACCAAGTTGTATTTGTTTCCATGCGACAGCAGATAGTTGAGTGCCCTCCTAACTAATAACTATTATACTATACCTAATTGGCAGTGGTTGTACCGTGGAAGGAAGCACTTTAACCATTTTTGATTTAGTTGGGTGGAGCCACAGAATATCTACCAGGTTCCCTTTAAGGAAATTGCTTAAATTATGTTTTTAAGTTACAAATTGTTTGTTTTTATTTTATATTTCATCTTCGGTGTTACTATATTTTTTAAAAAATATCTAGTTTGTAAAAACCATGGCTTGTTCTATCGCAAGCTGTCTTTCACACTGGACTGTCCCATTCAAGTCAATGAGCCCGAAAACAAAAACGGACAGAACACGAATGCCAATTGATTGTGCAGTCCGTATTTCAGGAGACGCTGAATGTGTGTTTTTTGTTTTAGTTTTTTTTGTTCTGGCCTAAAAAATAAATGCTAACTCGTACCACCTGAAAGGAAGAAATTGACAAACAGAATGCAGTCTGAGGTGATCCTGTTTCTCTGACAGCACTTGGATGAGTTTTTAATCATTTGTCTAAAAAAAAAAAAAAGCGGGTTGGCCTTCAGAGGTCTTCAGTTGGGGAGGAATTGATACTCAGATTTTTTTTATTTTTTTTTAATCATGCATGGAGTAAACTTTAAAGGGGTTGTCCGCCTTATATTAAGTGATGTCTTGGAATATACCATCACTAGCTGGTCGGCTATAGCTCTGGTGCTGGGACAACTGATCTGTGGGGTTGTAAGCTCCTGCTGATTAGGTAATGATGGCTTATCCTGAGGACAGACCATCACTGATGCTGGTGGACAACCCTTTTAAAGGGGTTTTGTCACTTCAAGTGGCATTTATCATGTAGAAAACATTAATACAAGCCACTTACTAATGAATTGTTTTTGTCCATATTTCCTCTTTTGCTGGCTTTTATTAATTTTTCCATCACATTATACACTTATGGTTATGACCACCCTGCAACCCAGCAGTGGTGGTTGTGCTTGCACACTATAAGACATGCATGGCCACCACTGATGGATTGCTGGGTGGTCGTAACCATAGAAACGAGCAGTGTATAATTTGATGGAAAATTGAATCCAGCCAGCAAAGGATGCAATATGGATAATAACAATACATTAGTAAGTGGCTTGTAATAACCCTTTCTACTTGATAAATGCCACTTTCTGAAGTGAGACAACTCCTTTTAATTTCTGAACCGGGATACCCTTTTAAATAATGACATACAGAAATGATCAGCTGAAAAATAAGAAACTTTGAGCGGGATTTTTGTGCTTGTATTCAGCTGAAAGGATAATAAAAGGACTGATGTAATACTGATGTTATTTCTTCTCATAGGACTTAGGTGCTGCTGCTGGCTCCAAGCGCCCAACCTGTGTAATATTAATAAAATCTAAAGAAGACTATGAAGACGCTTATAATGACTGTGTAGAGGAAGTAGAGGCATTGCCATTACCCTACTGAGGATGCTTGAATTGCATACCATGAAACCACAGAGTTAATCTTTTGGAGGAGAGAAGACCACCGTAAACTAGACCATAAATTGATTTTCAATATCCCTGTGTCCTTTTAAAGATTATATTTTACAGCAATTTTGGTCATCGTCTCAGAGGCTTCACCATCAAATGGACTTGTCTGAAGGAACATCCAGATTTTTGTTTTCTCTTTATTTGCTGTTTAGTGCACACAGTTTTGTGCCATAAATGTTTTTTTTTTGTATTGTATTTTAGCAGCTCTTGAATGGAACCTTTAAGTAGATGGATGATTTTATGATCTGTCTGCATCTTCCAATATAACATTTGTAAAAAAAAAAAAAAAGTGGTCTTGCATTATTTGGAGATCAATAATTAATCTATGCAAAAGTAGAGCCCTTACCTGCACAGTGAGCTCTATGTGATCCTTACTGACGTGCTGTGAATCCATATTCTGCATGGTGACACACATGCCCATGGAACATGACTTATAGTAAAAATGTAGAATACCCTACTCAGTCTTGGGTATATGTCTGCATGTAATGGGTTATATATTTCGTAACTCCATCAGCTCATAACTAGATCACATCTGATGGCATCAGTTTTGATATGTCAAGTAAAGTAGGAACATAAGGCAACTAATATAATAAACTGTAATTGCCAGGCTGACCATTAGTGTATGTGCTGGTGGCTGCTCTAAAGCACAGGCAGGCAAGATGGCTCCCTCTTTCTGCATAATGTCTAAAATGCCTTAAACTGGTGGGTACTGAAGAATTTCCAAAACCCTGGAATTGGTCACATGACTAAATCAGGTGACCACTGCAGTCTTAATTGCTTGGGGTGCAGCAGGTGGCAACTTTGAACTGGAGTGGTGTGATAAATGAGGTAAGTATAATGGGGTTCTCCCTAGGATAGGACATTGATATCAGATTGGTGGAGGTCTGACACCCCACACCACTGCCGAGAGTAGATCAGACGTTGAACTACATGTGTCCGTCCACAGCACTGCAGTGTCCGGCTCCATTCACTGTGCTATGTATTACACCCAGACAGTTGATCTTTGAGGTGTCAGACTCCCATCAAGCTGATATTGATGGCCAACCCTAGGGATACGTTATCAATTGTTAAATATTTGAGAACCTGTTTAACGCTATGAGGACCAAGCTGTGTTGGTGCTTTTGTTTGTTTGTTTTTTGCCTTCTAAGAGCCCTAAATTTTCTGTTTTCATATCCATATGAAGATTTTTGTAGGAAAAGTTGTATTTTCTTTCAATTTACCATAGCTTGTATTGAAAAACTGGAAAGAATTTGGAGGAAATCCAAAATCAAGGCATGCTTTTATTTTCACCGTGTTAACTGTGCGCCTAAAATGACTGCCTAAGGCTACATTCACACGTCAGTATTTTTCTATAATCCGAATTTCGGTCCGTTTTTGCGGATCCGCAAAAAACGGAAACATGTATACATTTCAATAATCAAAGTTGTTTGGATTTCTTTGAAAAAAATAAAATAAAATTGCTATGTGTTTCCAGGAACGGATTCCGCAAAAAACGGAAGACATACGGAATGACATCCGAATGTCTTCCGTTTTTTTGCGGAACCATTGACTTTGCATTGTACCAGGATCCGATTTTTCAGGAACATAATAGGACATGTTTTATATTTAAACGGACATGCGGAACGGAACAACGGAAACGGACAGCACACATTGTGCTGTCCGATTTTTTTTTTTTTTTTCCAGGACCCATTGAAAATGAATGGGTCCTGATCTGTTCCGCAAAAAACTGAACAGATCAGGAAAGAAAAAACGGACGTGTGAATGGACCCTAATTCTGCAGTCCAGTACAATTACAGCAATACCTATTTACATAGTTTCTATTGTTTTACTTTAAAAAAAAATCTTTATAAAATCCCTTATAAATTTTTATATTTCCATCTACAGAGCTGTGAAAGGGCTCATTTTTTGCAGGGCAACCAGAGGGGGGCGGATCAGAGGCTGGCTGCCATAGTCAGCTCCCTGCTGCTGTGTGCACAGGGCAGCAGGGAGAGTGTAAAGTCCTATTCACCCTCTAGAGATCTATTAGGGTGAATATGATAAGGGTTCTAGCCCTTAAGGGGGCTAATAGTTATTAAATAAAAAGTAAATAAAAAAAGTTTAACCCCTCCCCCAAATATAGAAAACAATATATTGCGATATATAGCGCACATGCTTAAAATTATATCGCAATATAGATTTTAGGCCATATTGCCCACCCCTGACATTCCCAATCCACTCTCCTGGGTCGTTTGGTTGATAATTCTCCACCTGCACAATTCAATAGAGGGCCTCTGACATTCCCAATCCACCCTCTGGGGTCATTTGGTTGATAATGCACTGCCTACACAATCCGGTAGAGGGACCTCCTAGAAGTTCCCATTCCACCCCCTGGGTCGTTTGGTTGGCAAGTCCCCACCTGTGCAAACCGCAACTGCCAGGGGTGAGACTTTGGGGGAGGCGGTCTAAAACAAAACTGTAGACATTGACATAAATGAAATGTCTAATAGGTAAAACATTAACAGTGGAACAAGCAACAAAAACAGTAAAGCAAGCAGCAAGAACGGTAAAGAAGAAATTCCTCATGGGGGAGTCAAATAGGTAGGGGAGAGTATATCTCCAGGGTCGGCCTAATCTGGCCTGTACACCTAGACAAAAGGTCTTGATGTAAAGGGAGGAAGAGTAGAAAAGCAGTGATAGATAAGTAAGAGAGCGAGCATACAGGTTTTTGCACGCTGTCACGGTACTGAGGGGAGTGGGGAATGGATAAGTTGTAAAGATAGGTGGATCTTGTGAACGATGGTGGATATATAAGAGGTGTATATTAAGAAGACAGATATATTATGACAAGTTATATAGGAAAGGGAGGGAGGTAAGAAGTAGGGAGTAGAAAAAGTGGTGACTGATGTCTCCACAGCTTCACTTCTGGCCCAGTCTCATCTTAGTTATGTAGAAAGATCATAATCATATTTGCCCAGGTGTAGGGGGCATTGTTTTGGGGGTGGTTCGGGACTATTGTAGACTAAGGGAGCCAACAGGGGAGCTGTGGTAAACATGCATCGCAGACTAAAAAAAATAGCATTAATTGACTACATTGTTTGAGTCCAGAGATTCAGCTTCCTTCTTCAGTGATGCTTCTACGAGGTGTCTATTTCCCCATCTTTTTCTTCTGGCGCCGTGGTTTCCCTGGCCCAACTTGTTCCCATGGGGTTGATGGGGTGATTTCGGAGAGTATGCAAAGGTCTGTGGTCAACGACCAGTCAGGAATGTCTAGGTCATTGATGTCCAGGATCTGGAACGCTTCAAGTAGATCTCCATGGTTCCTGATGATCTTTTTTTTTTTTTCCTTCCATTGAATTATTATCCCAAAGGGAAAGAGCCAGAGAAAAGCTATGCGTTTGTCTAAGATAGTCAGTCTGTAAATGGTTTCAACAAGCTTCTTTTTTGTAGTGTGGCGAGGGCCAGATCTTGAAATAACAGGATTTTTGCACCTTGGTATTCCGGTGTGTCTCTTTCTCTCGCGTTTTTCATAACTTGTTCTTTCTGGCTGTAGTTCAGAAATCTGCAAATAATGTCCCGCGGGAGGTCTGTTGGTAGCCAGAGAGAGCCTCTGAGTTCCTTTTTGTGTAATCCATCAAAGCTTTTTGGGAAGACTCCAGGTCTTTCACTCGATTACCAATGTGTTTAATATCCTTTTTCAGGTCGGCTAACTCAAGTACTGGGTTCACAGCTTTGGCAAGGGCTTGCAAAATAAAGGATCTGGATAGAGGGAGCTCTGACGTTAGATCCATGGAGTCTTCCATGTCACTTCCTTTATGAGAATTAGAGACCACAGTCTTCGCTGAAGCAGCGTTGGTAGATGAAAGCGGTTGAGATTTTTTCATGATGTACTTATCTAGGCCAGGCTGATTTAAATGCATATGTAGACATTTTTTCAAAAGATCAGGCCTTGACACAGGGTGTCTGCCAATTTTGACCATAGATTGAGATCTCAGTAGTGGCATATCCACCGGAAAAGGACAGTTAATGGTGCTGCTGCATCTCAAGGTGTTACGGGATTTCAATCACTGGAACTAACGATTGTGTCATTTCAAATAGCCTGGAATTGTAGTAGTAAGAAGGATCCAGCTATATATTGAAATGCTCTTATTAATGCAACTTTACGTTGTTAATCACCAAGGAACGTGCGCTGAGTACATAATAGTAAGGTGCCTTTTGCAGGCGAGAGTGTTAGCTCCCTGGGACTCATACAGTTAACGCAGGAACAAAGTGGTGCTTAATACTGTCTGGGTCTCACAGTTGGCAAAAAAGAGACTGTGCTGAAGCGGCTATCGCCTGCTCTATAAGTTAGTATCCAATCTGGGTCTTAACAGAAGGATCACGGTGCTGCCATATTAGGCCCTCCTTGTAGCTGCAAATGGTGCCGGCTCTGTAAAGGACCAGGCTCCCTGGAGAGAAGGGGGTGGCATTGTCCGGACCTGCTGACACCATGGGTGGTAGACCTGCACTGCAGTTGCTCCGCTGTTGTGGTAGAGGCAGTGCAGTAGGAATCGGTCCGGCCTGCCCGGACGGCAATTCCAGCACTGCTATGCAGGTGCGGGGCCGCAAGATTGCGACGATGCGATTCCCACCTGTGCTTGACTCCACGGGACCTATACGGCGTTCTGCAGTCTTCCGCTCGGTGGGCTAAACTGTGTGGAGCCCGGATGTCAACCGCTGTCTGGTACTGCAAGGACGACGTGGTGTGGAGTACCGGCCGTCACAGTCCTGGATAATCCGGGCAAGGTTATGGCGTCTCGCTAGGCCCGAACTAGGCCGCGCTGTTAATTCCGTTCACTGGCAGGTTTTGTGGCCGGAGGGGTATCGATCTGCAGCTGCTGAATCACCGAAGACAGGGGGTCCTTTCTTATTGGGTTTGGGTGTGACAGGGCAGCGAGAGAGGCTGTAGATTTAAGTAGCTGAGCCGGAGCTCAGGGATGTGTGTCTCTCCTGTATGGCTGCTGGACACGTCCCCCGCTTTCTATCCTTTTCCAGCGCCCTCTGGCCCCTTGGGGCCTGTAAGGACTTTTCTTTAGGGAGTAGCACATACGGTTCCTCCGTACTGTCCTCTTTTACTGCATTGGAATCTGAATTTAGTCCTCTCAGTGCTCCAGACACCCCCCCCCCCCCCCCCCTTTGAGCCCTTGCGGGAGATTTCTCTCCGACTACTGTCCTGGAAGGTAGTTTTTCTGATTGCTATCACTTTCTTTAGACGGGTGTCTGAGTTAGCGGTGCTCTCTTGCAGAGAACCCTTCCTGGGTTTTCATAAGGACAGAGTGGTTTTCCGTCCCGTCCCTTCCTTTCCTTTCGTCCGAAGATGGTCGCTGCATTCCATTTTAATGTAATGAAATTGTCCTCTCACTGTGTACCTCTTCTCTTCTTCACACACTAAGGAAAAGGAGTTTCACCATTTGGATGTTGTCAGAGCTCTGAAGATCTATTTAGCAGCCTCCGGTCCCTTTTGCCATACGGACCCCCTTTTTGTCATTCTGGAGGGTCCTCGCAAGGGATTGGCAGCCTCCAAGGGGCAATCGCATGTTGGATTCGGGCTGCAATTGCGGAGGCTTACCGCCCTCCACACGGAACTCCCAGCAGGTCCGGAGTGAAGAGTAGTTGAGAACAGAGGTTGTGCTACATTTTTTACAGAAGAGTAAAAATACTCCTCTTACCATTGCGGAGGAGTATGAAAACTGCAGTTATTCATATATATGTAAAACGTAGGCCTACATAACAGTAAGGAGTTGCAATTTATGCAGGGAAACCATTACCAGTCTCCTATAATGTTTTCCAAGAAGAAATAGCACATTTTGACAGTTTTAAATATCTCTCTCAGAAGACTGAATCCCTACCTTTCTTTTAGCACCAAATCTGTCCCATAGGGATAGGAGCGGTAGATTGTGCAAAACTCAATGCAATAAGAATTGAACAGGGACGTCTGGTCGTTGCGGCAGGGAGCAATGGGTGGCTTAGTGACAGTGGGTGGGGTCTGGGACGAATGCACAGGAGGCATATAATAGGACAGTCTTATGTACAATATATTGGAATGTTGTGTACCCTATAGTGATCTCTGGGCAGTGCGCTCCATACATAAACCATACAAGAAACACTAATAACCAAGAGGCTAAAGAAAACCTTGTTTCTGACCCTTATGTTAAAACATAACTTTCACTTGATTATTCTAATACCTAAAGGAGAAAAAGAATTCTAAAAACCTGCTGCTTCTCTAGATGATTTTATGTTTATAGTAGTGTAAATAGAGTCTCAAATGTTTATAAAAGTAGGGTACCTGCTTTTATTGGCCCCTGTCACGCAAGCGAGTTTTCCACGCCTTGAACACATAGCACCGGCACTGACTCCTGACCCATTCATTTCAATGGATCTGTGTACATGAGTGCATCAGTGCTGCGTTGCGTGAAAAATTTTCACGCAGCCCTGGCCCCATAGATGTGATTGGGGCCTCAGTGAAAAACGCATTGCATCCGGAAGCAAGTGCATATGCAATGCGTTTTTCACTGATGATTGCTAAGAGATGTTGTTTGTAAACAGTCAGTCTTTTATTAAAGCATTGCACAAATGCGTAAAAAAAAAAACCTGACTGAACTTTCTTGCAAAATGGTGCAAGTTTCCCTGAACGCATCCGGACCTAATCCGTTACGCTCGTGTGAAAGAGGCCTTAAAGGCGTTGTCCGGGTTCAGAGCTGAACCCGGACATACCCATAATTTCACCCAGGCAGCCCCCCTGATATTAGCATTGGAGAATTTCATGCTCCGGTGCGCTCTCCCTTGCCCTTCGCTGGATCGTGCAGGACAAGGGCTCTTTTATTTGCAATAACACACTGCCAGGCTTCCACCCAGCAGTGTGTTCGGTGACATCACCAGCTCTGATGGGCGGGCTTTTGCGCTGCCCTAGCCGTTTTACAGGCTAGGGCAGCGCTAAAGCCCCCCCCATCAGTGCCGGTGACACCACCGGGCTCACTGCTGGGCAGAATCCTCCGTATGGCAGCCCCATGGAGAGCCTGGTATGTCACCGGAACTCCAGAATCAGGGGAGGGCAAAGGAGAGCATTCGGGCATGAAGCTGGGGATATGTCCGGGTTCAGCTCTGAACCCTGTCAACCCCTTTAACACTACTATCAACATAAGGTCATCTAGAGAAACGGAAGGTTCTTAAAATTCTTTTTCTCCTTTAGGTGTTTAAGTATCAGATCAATCAAATGACAGTTATGTTTTAACATAAGGAGCAGAAACAAGGTTTTCTTTAGCCTCTTGACTATTAGTTTTTCTATTCATAAACCTCCACACGGAACTCCCAGCAGCAGATAGAAGCCTGCAGGGCACACTGGGACTTTGGGTGTGACATCACCTGGGCACAAGCCTGACACTTCTCTCCTGGCCTTTGCTCAGCAGAGGCTCCATCCCCGCCATGCTTTCCCTTCATCAGCAGGCGGTAATGGTGCGCGCCGCCCTTTTTCATAATAAATGAAATGGTGCTGCTGCTGCGTGTTCAGCGTACGGGAGAAGGGGGTGTGAGAGGAGTAGCCAATGGTGCATCAGCACGCAGATACTGGCAAATCAGCAGCCTCCTCCCTAATAAAGCTCTGTACTGTGCGGAGCTGTGTTATTGGAGCTTTCAGGCGCCAGCAGTATTGCTGTGATGCCTGTGTCGTTCACAGCGCTTGTACAGGCGTTATTGCGACCTCTGGTTGAGACAATTTTTTCGTCCTTCCCTTTGATAAATCATAGGAACTCCCATGAAACATCTGGGTTTCTGAAATTGAGGAAAGAAAAATAACATTGTTCTGTTGCAGACTATTAATAAATTTGACTTGCAAGTAAAATGACAGAAAAGTCGCAATTTACTCCAAAATAAAGACTAAATTAGATTGATAAATCAGGGCCATTGTCCATTGTATAAACTGCACTCGTAGAGAATGCCAGAAAAAGACAGTTTATTGTTTTTGGCTGAATTGCTATAAGTTACAAATAATAAATATGTACCGCCATAATGAGTTCAAGAGGGTCTGCAGCAAGGACAGCCATTCATAGCCATATTCATTTTTCACACATTTCCTTGCCAAGTGGTGGTTGTGATGTACAGTAATCCTTGAGCAGCTGCCTACTAAATATATTATGTCAGCTGCAGGCAGAGGTACAGAGCAAGAGGGAGGAGATGCCACCAGTCACTGTACTAATCTATCAGAAAAATGACCAACAAGAAAGATTATATTAACAAAACAAAAATGTAATCCTTTAAGGATGCAGGCTATTATTGTAGTTAAACAGGTTATCCAACCCCTATAATGCCTGGGCCCATCAAAGGTTATATTTACCCCACTCCCCGACACCTGCGTTGCAACTCCTGATGCCCGCACGGCAGCCTGCCATCGTATATACAAAGTCAAGTCAAATTATTATGACCACCAGTAACTGCGGTGTGCAGCATGGACAGCAGCTAGACAGGCTGGGAGGGACTCTGTAAGGTCCTGGTAGGTTGTCAGTGGTCTCTGGAGCCATGCTGACCGCAGTGCATCCCACAACTCTGGAGGGTGCGTAGGGAAGGATCCATAGAGTGAACACGACGATTGAGATGGTCCCACAGATGCTCAATTGGGTTCAAGTCTGGGGAATTGAGGGGCCAGAGTAGTACTTGGAAGTCTTGGTCATGCTAGTCCAATCAATGTCAGACATTTCTAGCCATATAACATGTCGCATCACCTTGCTGGTAAATCCTGTCCTGAAAGACAATCAGCATGTAAGGGTATACATCAGGGATGGCCAACCTACGGCTCTCCAGCTATTGCAAAACTACAACTCCCAGCATGCCTAGACTGCTTACAGCTATCAGCCTACAGCAGGGCATGGTGGGGATTGTAGTTTTACAAGAGCTGGAGAGCCGCAGGTTTGCCAGCCCTGGTATACATGATCTGCAGGGATGGATTCATTGGTTAACAGTGCCTTCCACATGGATGAGTGGCCCAGAGAATGCAACATAAACATTTGCCGGGTGTTTGTTCTCTGATGTTTCTCACCGTCCATCCGTTCAATAAAGCAGAAAACATGACTCATCAGAGAAGGCAACCCTTTGCCAATCAGCAGAGGTCCAATTCCAATATTGACAAAAAAATTGAAGCCTTTTCTGCCAATGTGACTTCATTAGCAGAGGTGGAGTGAACATTTGTCTTCTTCAGACATCCTTATACAGTAGAGTTCTCTGAACTGTTGTTTTAGACAAGTCTGGGCAGGGGCAGACTGGGAACTTAAAGTGGCCCTGGAAAAAAATAATAATAATTTGGCCCCATGTTGTAGGCAGGTCATAATTGATAAAAGGCAGAGCCAATATACATAGGGGTGGCAACAATACTATAGTGTAGCATAAAATACTGACCCTGCAGAACCAAATACACAGTGCAGCACAAAAAAGGGCTACCCCCAATGCAGCATTCAACACTATCAATGGCTCGAGGATAGCAATACAGTTGAATGCAGGAGGGCCAGCCAGGTGTGTAAGTGTAAGATCCTCACCTGTCTCACACTCCGATGTGACCAAAAAGGGTCCTCGTGGAGCTGCGGGACAGGTTACGCCTGTCTCCATTGATACACCAGCTCCGACCTCTTTGTGAACAGTCGCGGGGATGCGTTTCGCATGTGCACCGGAGCGGAAAATTGCATGGCTTTCGGGGACAGCTTAGCCGGTCTAGTGGCAGTACGCTGCGGCTGAGTTTGTCTCCGGTGTCCTTGTGGATTCCACTCCGGTGTCCATGTCGACGCACTCGCGCAAAGCCTGTTGTGCATCCGCATTTTCGGTCGAAAATGGGTTCGCAAGGAGATATGCGCTTCTTATGCGCTTCGCCGACCAGCAAAGGGAATAGCACCTGGCTGCAAGTTCAAAGCAGATTAGGGGGCTGGCCAGGGGCGTAACTATAGGGGAAGCAGGGGAAGCGGCTGCTTTGGGGCCCTGACCCAGAAGGGGCCCATCCTGGTGGAGGAGGACTAAAAGACTTTGTCAGGGCCCCTCAACAGTATTACACAATGAAATTATATACAGTGGCAGTATAGACAGTGTAGAAAACGGATGGAAAAGCTGCCGGCCCTGGTCTGAGAGAGCGATCTTAGCCACAGGAATGGGGGCGGCATGAAAGGAAGGGGTTGTGAAAAAATTACTGGAGGAGGGGGGCCCCATTCAAAAATTTGCTGTGGGGCCCAGTCATTTCTAGCTACGCCACTGGGGCTGGCGTTGGTCTAATTGACTAATGACAACCAAAGCCTTGTACACAGGTGTGGGGCAGGATCAAGACCTATGGAGACTGGACACTGGACGCCCTGGGATTTGTTAGCAGGCACATAAAAGGTGGCCTCCCAGGTCAGTCAGTGCCCACTGTTATCCTTCCTTATCCAGGTGCAGGTCAGTACTGCTAGCTACTGACTGAAGTTTGCTGGGGCTTCGTCCGTTCCAGTGGGACCTAGGACTTTCCGCAACGCATCCGTTTACCTGACAAGTTGCACAGACTTATGCACAGATTGGGAGTACTCCTGGCTTTCCTTCGTTTTTTTGTTTGCCTGATATTTGCCCAGTGAAGTTTACCTGGACTTTGTTTATTTTGTTAATAAACCCCTTTTACTTCATCCTCACTGGTCTGTTTCGTTGGTGCCTTGCATTACATCTGGGTGTCAGGCCTGTCAGGGATTAGTTTAGCCTCCCGGACGCTAGAGGGAGCTAGAGAGCCCTAGTTATATATAGGAAGGCCCAGACAGGGGAGAGTTAGTTCATTCCAGGGGATTAGAGGAGTTACCTCATCAGCCTGAAGCTCCTGAGGCTAGGATTAGCTCAGTTGAGTCACCCCAGTGGCAGGACAGTACCTCCTGGGAGAAACCCACAGCCCTTCACCAGACAAGACAGGATATCACAAGTAAAGATAAGTAACACTGATGGGCAGATGCTTTAGAAAGTAAAGCAAGAATCAATACAAGAGGAAGATATATTTACCAAGGATTTAAGCCACCATTTAGGCATCCGGGCCTTGGGATAGAAAGCCAGACAGGAGTTCTAGAAAGAACAGTGTACGCTATTTCTGAGGAAAGGTACAACCTGATTCTGAGTGCATTGTGGATTTACCCTCTGAGTATCTTGCATAATCAGTACCTGCCATCTTGTGAAGTAAGCCTGCTTGTAAAGCTTGTGATCTAAAGGACTGTGTCACTATCTGTATGTACAAAGTTGGACTGTTAAGTAAAGCAACGTTTGGTTCACTATACCACCCGTGTACCTCACTTATTCCAACTATCAACCGGTGTGCCACCGTCGAAAGGCACTGGCGTCACGAACCCTAAAGGGACCTTGCTCCGGGCACTCAAAATACCCGTAACATCCAGGGCACCTCATCCACCATCAGGCCTGGTCCCTACATACAGAGTGTGCCCCAGAGGAACCGTGTCTACCTCTCCTTCACTGCCACATGCCTGCCCAGGGTTCTCCAATACAGTGAGCAACCCTCGATTGCCCATAACCGTGACCTCACTTCGCTATACCCTGCAGGTCTGGCGTGTTGCATAAATTGGCGTCACGAACAGGATACGAACATTCCTGCGCCATTGCGGATACAAAAACTGTGTGCTGTAAATTGCCTTAAAGTGACAAGCCCTAATTGTTTTATTGCAAATTGCTGGGCCAAAGGGAACTGTGATAATTGCGGTGTGAAGATTGCATTGTATGGACTGTTTGCTGCCGATTTACGTCACCGCTTGCTGTCAGTGAATAGACAGCCATATTGCCCACTTAACCTGATCGGATTACAAGTGCGCCTCGTGGAGCTGTTTGGCGCGAAAAAGAGGACTTTGGCGCGAAAAGAACCCGGCGGAGCCATCGCCCAGCCAACAAGGAAGAACGCCGCCCTGTTCGGAGGAAAAGGTGCTGCCTACCTGAGTCCCGGGGCTACGAGAGGCCGCGCCCATCTGCTGACGCGGTACGCAGGACGTTCCACCCCCGTAGCTGCACATCTCGCGAGACCTGGAGCGAGCACCACCGGAGTAAGTACAGACTTTAAAAACTTTTGCCGGCTTCTCCGCTTACCTTACCGGAAGCTTCCCGACCCCTGCCAGGGCACCGGAGGGACCCCCGCTAGTAACCCAAGACTTGTCTGAAAAAAAAAAAAGTTAAAGTTACTGCCATTGCCGCTCCGGTCCACTCCGCTACATTTAAAGGGCCATACCCACCTAGCAACGCCATGTCCGCAGCTAAGGAAATCGGACAGGCAGCCCCAGTCGTGCCTGCCGAAGAACCCGCAGCCGATCCTAGGGCCCCTGCCGCCGCGGCACCGCCAAGTCTGATGCCGCTAACCATGCCGTACTATTTCGGGGCCCCCTGGTTCCCACGTTATTCGGGGGAAGCCCACAAGTTAAAAGACTTCAGGGAGCAGATACTGGCCTTGTTCCGGCTTTATCCCATAACTGCTGAGCAACAAATGGAGATCCTCTTAGCGCAGTTGGAAGGGGCCG
This sequence comes from Bufo gargarizans, assembly GCF_014858855.1. Classification (NCBI taxonomy): domain Eukaryota; kingdom Metazoa; phylum Chordata; class Amphibia; order Anura; family Bufonidae; genus Bufo; species Bufo gargarizans. The sequence continues at coordinate 341,737,082 of NC_058081.1, read as the reverse complement.
CCCGCAGGGAAGTAATGTCATGGCCCTGTTCTGAGAAAAGTAGCCTGGAACAGATCTTTGAATGTTTGGGCACCACATTTGAAGCCAGAACGGTGTCAGAAGTTAAAATGATTTTCTTCAGCAGAAAGCAGCAGCCTGGAGAGTCGCTCCGTGATTTTGCCCTGTCCTTACAGGAGACGCTGAGAGCTGTAGTCCAAGTGGATCCTAAAGAAGCTGAGGACCAGGACCGGACTCTTAGAGAGCAATTCATTGCAGGCATAAGTACTGAGCATTTAAAGGGCCAGCTACGGATGTTGTCAGCTCAACACCCTCACTGTGCATTTCTGGATTTTAAAGAATTGGCCATCAGCATACTAGGCCAGAACCCTGCTCCAGGGCCAGCAGCTTTCCCTGAACCCCAGGCTTCCCAGCTAAAGACTGTTAATGTGGGGTCAGCAGGAGTCGGTCAAGCCACCCAAGCTCCAGTCACGGATGTAGTGGCAGCACTAATGGAGCAAGTGAACTATGTTGTGCCTTTTCATAAGTAAATGCATTGATATCCAATTATTTTAGTCAAGATGAATGTTCATTACCTTTAAGAGCCATGCTCGACTATAGTTACAATTTTGTATGTCTTGAGTAGGCCAAATTAAGGTCGTACAAAGGTTTCTGCTTTTTAGTGTTATTCTTCTCATGAATGTACCAGTCTGAGAAGAATACTCCTTGTCTACTCTTAAATTTATGACAGGAGGTAAAGATAAGCTCTATGCAGCTGGTGATAATTACCTATATAATTAGGCATTTATTAATGAAGCAAAATATATAATATGTATGTATTCATTTAATGAGCCTTAGTCCTTAGCATAAGACAATCAGTAGAACATATAATATATATTATACTGTTATATGTGATGAAGACAACATGTATCCAGTATATTATATATATTTCTCATTAGGAGAATCTTTGTCTCTAAAAGAGTGTCTATGAAGATGTGTGTTTTGTAACAATTATTCACCTCTTTGGTGTAACAGGAGATACTGTTATCTCTGTGAGAAAACAAGGAGATTCAAGTTATTTATGATCCATAAACAAACAGTGTGAGAAACATTCAGAGAGATGCCTAGAGGTCTGTCTCTAATTGCTACAAGTGTCAGAATTAATCCCTATAGCCTTGAATTAAAGCTTTTAAGGTCAAAATGTATATTATACCTTTATTCACTTACAGAAGTTAACCCTTTATACTATGATGCAAATAGCTTACACAGCAGTGCCACCTAGGTATGAGTAGGTGACATTACAACAGTAGCAAAAGTGCATTCTGGGTAAGGTTATCATGTCATTTCTTATCAATGATCACACCCATCCGACAATGATTGGAAAGCTCCAAATTAGGAAGGTGTGTAACTGATAAGTTTGTGATCATAAACCATACACAGGGGGAAAAAAAATAACACACACAGAAGAAAGAGGAGAGAAGGAGACAAGTTGAGCTCTCTAGAGGTGTCTATCAGGATGAAAGCCATGGTTACATGCGCTATGATGGACCACCCAGCTTTCCTAGGAGCAGAAGTGAGATTTCTACTAGGACTTGGTAAGAGACACAAAAAATGATATTTCATTTTATTAAGACTAATTTAATAGTGTGGGTGAAATTATACCATCTATATTGGCGAATAAATAAATAATTAAATTAATTGATCATCTCCATATTGAGATGTAGTCTTAGGATATTGTGAGGCTTCATTCTACCTGCAGAAGAATCAAGACTTATAATCTAGCAAAGCATTAAATAATTGCATATATATATATATATATATATATATATATATATATATATATATATATAAAACATTCTTCGCCAAGCTAAGTGATGGATTCCCACAGGAAAGACTTATTTCAAGTCCTTCCCATTTAAGATATGGTCTAGCAAAGATCCTATATCCCTGTTATTTGTCTTAATAGTCTTACCAAAGTTATATGTGTGAAAATAGTCCAGGATGGGGTGGAAGGATACAGTTATCTCTTCTAAGATATATCCTTGAATGGATTTTCCCATCCTGAAGTCATGTGATGTGTAGTTGGTTAGAGGGGGTGAAGAATGTATTTAGCATTCCATATTGATGTCTAGGATTAGACATGCCCGTCCTGATATCATGAGGCTTTCTCTGAACAGTAGTAATGTATATAACTTATGTTCCTACTTTGATATCCTAACCTAATAATAGCTTGGTTATAATGTGACAAGTTATTTCCACTCACATGTATTGTTAAGCTTGTAATGCTTTATATCAATGCTATATATATTCATTTGCATGTATCATTGTGTTTATTTACTTATATATGTTTATAATCTTGTAACCAATAAATCTGCGTATTTTTTATAATACCTGCGTATTATTGTATAATGCAGAACTACATGTCATCTAACGTCAAAAAGAACTTATTTATCTGAGGAAATAGTCGGACTCAGATGTGAATTGTATCAATTAGGTTGTCTACAATTCACCAGGACATGATTTTAAGAATTTATGAAAATTTTTATAAATTTAATTTTTTTATGATTAACCCCTTAAGGACACAGGGCGTACAGGTACGCCCTTGTGCCCTGGTACTTAAGGACACAGGGCGTACATGTACGCCCTGTGCATTTTCGATCACTGCCGTGCGGCTGGCAGTGATCGGAACCCGGTGCCTGCTCAAATCATTGAGCAGGCACCTAGGCTAAATGCGCGGGGGGGGTCCCGTGACCCCCCCCATGTCGGCGATCGCGGCAAACCGCAGGTCAATTCAGACCTGCGGTTTGCTGCGATTTCTGCAGTTTCTGATCCCCGCGGTCCCTGACCGCGGGGATCAGAAACTTTAGGATTAATTTTTTTTTTCCAGTATCCCTCCCCCCTGCACCCCTGAGTTATTTTTCACACGGTGGGAGGTGCAGGGGGAGGGTTGCGGGCGGTGCGGGAGGCGGGCGGTGCGGTAGGCGGGATCGCGATCCCCCGCCCGCCTCCCATTGCGTAATCGTTGGCGTCTAGTGGGTATACCAGGGTGCCAGCACATTGCTGGCACCCTGGTATAAACGGCTGACATCGGTGATGCGATGTCAGCCGTTTAACCCTTTCCATACAGCGGTCCGTACGGAGAGGGAGAGAGCCGAATGGAGAGGGAGAGAGCTTCCAGGCAGCCCCCCCAAGCCCCGTCCTTACCCTTCCCCGTCTGCGCAGTTCTGGCAACTACTGAGCAGACGGGGAAGGTTCCCATGGCAACAGGACGCCTTCTCAGGCATCCTGCTGTCCATGGTTCTGAACAGATCTGTGCTGAAAGCATAGATCTGTTCAGACAAAGTGTAAGTAAAATACAGTACAGTACAATATATATTGTACTGTACTGTATTATGCAGACATCAGACCCACTGGATCTTCAAGAACCAAATGGGTCTGGGTCAAAAAAAAAAGTGGAAAAAGTGAAAATAAAGTAAAAATCAAAAAACACATTTATCACTGATTAAAAATGAAAAAAATAAAATTCCCTACACATGTTTGGTATCGCCGCGTCCGTAACGACCTGATCTATAAAACGGTAATGTTACTTTACCCGAACGGTGAACGCCATAAAAATAAAAAATTAAAAACTATGATGAAATTGGAATTTTGCCCACCTTACTTCCCAAAAAAGGTAATAAAAGTGATCAAAAAAGTCGCATGTACGCCAAAATTGTAACAATCAAACCGTTATCTCATCCCGCAAAAATCATACCCTACCCAAGATAATCGCCCAAAAACTGAAAAAGTTATGGCTCTTAGACTATGGAAACACTAAAACATGATTTCTTTTGTTTCAAAAATGAAATCATTGTGTAAAACTTACATAAATAAAAAAAAGTATACATATTAGGTATCGCCGCGTCCGTATTGACCGGCTCTATAAAAATATCACATGACCTAACCCCTCAGATGACCACCGTAAAAAAATAAAAATAAAAACGGTGTAAAAAAAGCCATTTTTTGTCATCTTCCGTCACAAAAAGTGTAATAGCAAGCAATCAAAAAGTCATGTGCACCCCAAAATAGTGCCAATAAAATCGTCATCTCATCCCACAAAAAATGAGACCCTACTTAAGATAATCGCCCAAAAATTGAAAAAAACTATGGCTCTTAGACTATGGAGACACTAAAACATTTTTTTTTTTTTTTAATGAAATTATTGTGTAAAACTTACATAAATAAAAAAAATTGGATACATATTGGGTATCACCGCGTCCGTGACAACCTGCTCTATAAAATTAGCACATGATCTAACCTGTCAGATGAATGGTGTAAATAACAAAAAAAAAAACGGTGCCAAAAAAGCAATTTCTTGTTACCTTGCCGCACAAAAAGTGTAATATAGAGCAACCAAAAATCATATGTACCCTAAACTTGTACCAACAAAACTGCCACCCTATCCCGTAGTTTCTAAAATGGGGTCACTTTTTTGGAGTTTCTACTCTAGGGGTGCATCAGAGGGGCTTCAAATGGGACATGGTGTCAAAAAAACCAGTCCAGCAAAATCTGCCTTCCAAAAACCGTATGGCATTCCTTTCCTTCTGCGCCCTGCCGTGTGCCCGTACAGCTGTTTACGACCACATATGGGATGTTTCTGTAAACTACTGAATCAGGGCCATAAATAATGAGTTTTGTTTGGCTGTTAACCCTTATTTTGTAACTGGAAAAAAAATATTAAAATGGAAAATCTGCCAAAAATGTGAAATTTTGAAATTGTATCTCTATTTTCCATTAAATCTTGTGCAACACCTAAAGGGTTAACAAAGTTAGTAAAATCAGTTTTGTATACCTTGAGGGGTGTAGTTTCTTAGATGGGGTCACTTTTATGGAGTTTCTACTCTAGGGGTGCATCAGGGGGCTTCAAAAGGGACATGGTGTCAAAAAAACCAGTCCAGCAAAATCTGCCTTCCAAAAACCGTATGGCATTCCTTTCCTTCTGCGCCCTGCCGTGTGCCCATACAGCAGTTTATGACCACATATGGGGTGTTTCTGTAAACTACAGAATCAGGGCCATAAATAATGAGTTTTGTTTGGCTGTTAACCCTTGCTTTGTAACTGGAAAAAAAATATTAAAATGGAAAATCTGCCAAAAAAGTGAAATTTTGAAATTGTATCTCTATTTTCCATTAAATCTTGTGCAACACCTAAAGGGTTAACAAAGTTTGTAAAAATCAGTTTTGAATACCTTGAGGGGTGTAGTTTCTTAGATGGGGTAACTTTTATGGAGTTTCTACTCTAGGGGTGCATCAGGGGGGCTTCAAATGGGACATGGTGTCAAAAAACCAGTCCAGCAAAACATGCCTTCCAAAAACCAAACGGCGCACCTTTCACTCTACGCCCCGCTGTGTGGCCGTACAGTAGTTTACGGCCACATATGAGGTGTTTCTGTAAACGGCAGAGTCAGGGCAATAAAGATACAGTCTTGTTTGGCTGTTAACCCTTGCTTTGTTAGTGGAAAAAATGGGTTAAAATGGAAAATTAGGCAAAAAAATGAAATTCTCAAATTTCATCCCCATTTGCCAATAACTCTTGTGCAACACCTAAAGGGTTAACAAAGTTTGTAAAATCAGTTTTGAATACCTTGAGGGGTGTAGTTTATAGAATGGGGTCATTTTTGGGTGGTTTCTATTATGTAAGCCTCGCAAAGTGACTTCAGAGCTGTAGTGGTCCCTAAAAATTAGGTTTTTGTAAATTTCTGAAAAATTTCAAGATTTGCTTCTAAACTTCTAAGCCTTGTAACATCCCCAAAAAATAAAATATCATTCCCAAAATAATTCAAACATGAAGTAGACATATGGGGAATGTAAAGTCATCACAATTTTTAGGGGTATTACTATGTATTACAGAAGTAGATAAACTGAAACTTTGAAATTTGCTAATTTTTCCCAATTTTTGGTAAATTTGACATTTTTTTATGCAAAAAAAAAAAAAAATTTTTAACTTTATTTTACCAGTGTCATGAAGTACAATATGTGACGAAAAAACAATCTCAGAATGGCCTGGATAAGTCAAAGCGTTTTAAAGTTATCACCACTTAAAGTGACAGTGGTCAGATTTGCAAAAAATGGCCTGGTCCTAAGGTGTAATAAGGCTGTGTCCCTAAGGGGTTAATAATTTTTATGACCATAATTAATAATTCTTAATTGAATTATTACGACCCGACAACTATCTTACTCTAAGTCTAAAGAAGGTGTGCAAGAAAATAGAGGAGTGGGAGAGACCATTGTTACTAGAAGATGAAGGTCCTTTTCCTCCAAGGCTCCCACCTGGATATGGAGAGGTATATCCAAAAGAGCCTGATGGGCGACCGAAGTACCGGCCCAGAAGTAGAAAACAGCCTGTCTGCCACCACTGCAAGAAATATGGACATACTGAATCAATGTGCTGGCAGTTAAACGGGTAACCCCTGAGGCAGAGGACCGCCCCTCGGGAGGTAGAACCGTAGGTCCAAAAGACCCAAGCTGGATGCCTAAGTATGTAGGATCCCGCCCGAAAATTAATATATGTATCAACGGGATACCCTTTGAAGCCCTGTTGGACACTGGGTCACAGGTCACCACCATTCAACGGCCTGCCTTCGACAGTTCTGGGATCCAAGTCTCCTCACCCAGCCACCAGAGGCCTGGCTAGATATCATCGCTAGCAACGGTAAGCCAGTGAAAGTGCATGGGTATTGGGAACCTACCCTTCAGGTGGGAGAAGCCACCCTGCCACAGCAAGGCGCGATTGTGGTACAAGCCGGAGATAAAAGGAGGACAGCCTGTGATTTTAGGGACTAATGTTCTTAAAAATTGTTACTCTGAAGTGCTTGAAGCATTGAATCAAACCATATCGTCCGCCTCACCTGCTTCCAGAAGTTATTCAAAAAACTATTAGCGTGCTGTGTGCTCAACAAAGGTTCGCCAACAAGAAAAGGAGAAATTTGCACTGTTCGGATCCGGGATAACCGGCCGGTAATTTTGCCTCCAAATTCCCCGATCATCCTGTGGTGCCGTGCTGTATTAGGGATCCAGGGCCAGGACTATCAAGCCCTAGTGGAACCTATTCCTATTAAGGATCATCCCTTCGTACGGACAGCCAAGAGCCTGGTGACCGTGTCTCAAGGTAAAGTGCCTGTTCGTTTAATCAACTTTGGTGATCATCCCGTTACTCTCTTTAAACACTGGCCCGTTGCTCAGCTTTTCCAGGTGTCTTTCCAGGATACGATCCGTCTGCCTGCCGCGGAGGCGTTCCAGACCGCGCAGAACAGCAGCACCCCAACGGCATCCTGGTGGGAAGAACTACATGTGGGGAACGAATCCACCCCAAAGGAGCAAATAGAGGGAGTCCTGAAGCTGGTGAAGGAGCACCACCAGGCTTTCAGCAAACACTCCACAGACTATGGAGAGGTCAGTGTGATCAAACACACCATACCCACTGGCTCTCACCCTCCTATTAAGGAGAGGCACAGACCCATACCACCTACTACCCATCAGTCTGTGAAAGAGATGATACAAGAGATGAAAGACTCTAATATAATCCGGGACAGTCATAGTCCCCGGGCTGCGCCCCTAGTACTTGTTCGAAAAAAATATGGCAGCATCAGGTTCTGCGTGGATTACAGGAAAATTTATCAAATCACCCACAAAGATGCATATCCATTGCCACGCATTGAGGAGTCCTTGACTGCCCTGGGGTCATCAGCCTATTTCTCCACCTTGGACTTAACCAGTGGGTACTGGCAGGTACCCATGGCCCCAGAAGATCGAGAAAAGACCTATGGGCCTGTTTGAATTCAATGATATGCCATTTGGACTGTGTAATGCTCCAGGAACATTCCAGAGGCTGATGGAACGTTGTTTAGGTCATAGGAATTTTGAGACGGTACTATTATACCTGGATGACGTCATTATATACTCCAAGACGTATGAGGACCATCTAAAGCAAATATGGCCTCAAAATCAAGCCATCCAAGTGCCACCTGCTGAAACCAGCCGTCAAATATCTCGGGCACGTTGTCAGTGCCGAAGGAGTGCAGCCTGATCCTGATAAACTTGCTGCTGTCCGTAACTGGCCTACTCCTACGACCGTGAAAGAGGTGAGAAGCTTTCTCAGTTTTGCAGGGTATTATAGGCGTTTCATCCCGCATTTCGCACAAATTGTGGATCCCATCCAGGAACTCTTGAGGGGGCATCCAAAGAGGAGCCAAAAGACTCCTATTCCTGTTGAATGGAATGAAGAGCGGGAAATTGCCTTCCAACTCCTAAAGAAGAAGTTGACTGAACCCCCTGTTCTGGGTTACCCAGATTATCAGAAGCCATTCCACCTCTACACAGATGCCAGTAAAAGAGGCCTGGGGGCAGTGTTGGCTCAAGTGCAAGATAACAAAGAAAGGGCGATTGCCTACGCCAGCAGATCCCTGAAGGGAGCTGAGAAGAACGACCAGAATTACAGTTCTTTCAAGCTGGAGTTTCTTGCCTTAGTGTGGGCTGTGACCGAAAAGTTTAAGGACTATCTCGCTGCCACACCGTTTGTTGCCTTCACAGATAATAATCCCCTGGCGCATCTGAATACAGCCAAATTAGGGGCACTGGAGCAAAGATGGGCCTTCCGCCTTGCCAACTATGACTTTACTGTGAAATACCGGGCAGGCCGCTCCAACGACAACGCTGATGCTCTGTCACGACTCCCCACTACAGAAGCCCCAGATGAACCGAAAGATGCCTGGGAAGAGGTGGAGATGCCAGCGTTCTACGATAAATTTACCCAGCAGGATAATATCCGTGCTGAAGATTCCCCTGCTGCTGATCCTTCCTCATCAGATGGTCCTGAGTCCAGTGGTGATCAAGAAAGATGGATTAAGCTCCAGTCCGAAAGTAGAGTCCTCGGTGAACTGCTTGACTTCCTTACCAGTGGAAAAATCCCTGAGAGGATCCGCAGGAAGAGTGCAGACCCAGAGCTAGTGAGACTGTGGAGACATCGCCATCAACTATTCCTTCAAAAAGGCCTGTTGCTCAGAAGGAGTCTGGATCCAGTGTCCTATGATAGAGTGTATCAAATTCTCCTGCCACGTCAGGATGCCAGCCTGGTGCTGGATATGTATCACAACCAGTCCGGACACTTCGGTGTGCAAAAGACTGAGGCCACCATTCGCAGAAGATTCTATTGGATCGGGATGAGAGAAGATATTGAGAAATGGTGCCGAGAATGCACTGCCTGTGCTGTGGGGCGGACTGAACGCCATGACCAGAGGGCGCCTCTCCATCCTATTGTAAGTAAGACTCCTTTAGAACTTGTTGCCATTGATCATGTAAAGTTGGAGCCGAGTCACTCAGGGTACACGTATGCCATGACTATAATTGATCACTTCACCAAGTTTGTCGTAGCAGTGCCTGTGAAAGACCTGACAGCCAAGACCACAGCGGAGGCGTTCTGGAAGCATTTCCTGCTGCCCTACGGCTGCCCAGAAAGGATCCTCACCGATCAAGGGTCTGCGTTTGAGTCACAGCTGTTTCACGAGATGTGCCTGCTACACAACTGCCAGAAGGTCCGGACCACCGCTTATCATCCGCAAGGTAACGGACTCTGTGAGAAAATGAATAAGACTCTCATTGAAATGCTGAGAGCAGTACCCCCTGAGACGAGGGGAGATTGGCCTACTCTGTTGCCGCAGCTTATTTACACTTACAATAACACCATCCATTGTTCCACCGGTTACACCCCGTTCTATTTGATGTTCGGCCGACAAGGGAGATTGCCTGCGGATCACTCCCTAGGGGTACAGGTGCCGGGTGTGATCAACCCACTGCCCAAGACTGATTGGGTAGTGGAGCACCAAAGGCGTCTTCTTAATGCCAAGGAGATCGTGCAAGAACACATGGAAACTGTCCGGGAACGCCAGCAAAACGAATATAACCAGACTGCCCATGCGGAACCCCTGGCTCTTGGAGACAAGGTGTGGTTGAAAAACAACCACCGGACCAGCAAGTTGGACAGCAAATGGGAAAGGATTCCCTACCTTATTACGGCCATACCCAATGCTGCGGCCCACATTTACCAGGTCTCCAGAGAAGGAAAAGGTCCCCAAGTTGTTCACAGGAACCGCCTCAAGCCCTGTATAGAAGGAGAACCAGCGGCAGAGGAGATGGAGCCTGAGCCTTCCGAGGAAGAGTTGCCGGCTCCACCTATGGACCCTATGCAGGCTGTGGAAAACTTGATCCATGATAAAGAGCCGCTCCACTGGGCCCTCACGCCTTGGTTGAATTTATTAGTTCCTGCTCCTGTTCCTGTTAGCCCTCAGCCTCAGGACACCTTACCCCAGAGAGCTCCTGAAGAAGCTCCAGAGGCGGGGGGCTCCTCTGACGAAGGTCCACCCGTTCTACCAGGGGGCACCCACCTGTGAGGTTTGGGGACTACATTATGGGCCCAGGTAGCCCCTCACGGGAAAGCCCTGTTTAACCTTTGCAATCCTGGGTACGGACTCATGTTCTTCTTTGAGCCTCTAAGTACTTATGTTTATTTACATTTTCCATGGACTATCCTGGTATTTATTGATACGCTGTGCCAGGTCAGCGCCCCTGTTCCCTATTATCCTGAGAGAAGAGAACGACGCCCCCTTGTCACCACTCCTTCCAGTGATCCTGTTTGCCCACTGTTATATTGTTAATGTGGTGAATGCTGTATATGCATGTTCTCATCTTTCAGGTTGCCGCTTCCAGATGGGCGGACCCTCCATGTTGCGCCGAGGACAGGCAACGTCATAGCATGGGGGTATGTAGTGTCCCACTAGGTAAAGGTGGGCACTGCACAGGTTAATGTGTTTCATTGCATTGAATGTCATGTGCATGTTTTTCCCTGTATTATCTGGGTGTCAGGCCTGTCAGGGATTAGTTTAGCCTCCCGGACGCTAGAGGGAGCTAGAGAGCCCTAGTTATATATAGGAAGGCCCAGACAGGGGAGAGTTAGTTCATTCCAGGGGATTAGAGGAGTTACCTCATCAGCCTGAAGCTCCTGAGGCTAGGATTAGCTCAGTTGAGTCACCCCAGTGGCAGGACAGTACCTCCTGGGAGAAACCCACAGCCCTTCACCAGACAAGACAGGATATCACAAGTAAAGATAAGTAACACTGATGGGCAGATGCTTTAGAAAGTAAAGCAAGAATCAATACAAGAGGAAGATCTATTTACCAAGGATTTAAGCCACCATTTAGGCATCCGGGCCTTGGGATAGAAAGCCAGACAGGAGTTCTAGAAAGAACAGTGTATGCTATTTCTGAGGAAAGGTACAACCTGATTCTGAGTGCATTGTGGATTTACCCTCTGAGTATCTTGCATAATCAGTACCTGCCATCTTGTGAAGTAAGCCTGCTTGTAAAGCTTGTGATCTAAAGGACTGTGTCACTATCTGTATGTACAAAGTTGGACTGTTAAGTAAAGCAACGTTTGGTTCACTATACCACCCGTGTACCTCACTTATTCCAACTATCAACCGGTGTGCCACCGTCAAAGGCACTGGCGTCACGAACCCTAAAGGGACCTTGCTCCGGGCACTCAAAATACCCGTAACATCCAGGGCACCTCATCCACCATCAGGCCTGGTCCCTACAAGAGTGTGCCCCAGAGGAACCGTGTCTACCTCTCCTTCACTGCCACATGCCTGCCCAGGGTTCTCCAATACAGTGAGCAACCCTCGATTGCCCATAACCGTGACCTCACTTCGCTATACCCTGCAGGTCTGGCGTGTGGCAAAGGCAGTCTGTCACCTAATTTTCACAAATATAACTAAGAGCACTGCTCCACAGAAGATTGCAAACCCTTTCCAAGCATACCCGTGTGTACTGTCTGTATTCCATGTCCAGGAAAGGCACTTTTATTCTGTTGGAAAACAGCTCCCAAGTGCCAAAGTAAAAACAGAAATCAAGTCAGGAGTGAAAGCTAACAGCCATATCTTCTGATATAGTGGATATAATGCTGTCATTCTAGTATCGTTTCTAAGGTTGCCAGGTCAGGCCAATATTTCTAGCTAGTACCAATCCTAAGATATGAGCAGCTAAAGCAGCCCTCCCCTCTTCAGTCTGGTGTGCTTTGGGCACTTGGAGCAGCAGAGCTGGGCACTTCAGAGCCGTTTTCCAGCAGAATAAAAGTGCTTTTCCTGGACATGGAATACAAGACACAAAGTACACACAGGTATGCTAGGGATGTGTATGCAATCTTCTGTGGTACAGTGCTTTTAGATAGATATATTGGTGAAAAAGAGGTGACAGACTCCCTTTAATTAATTCAAATCTTTAGTATCCCACGAGATAATGCTAGGTCTTGCTTCCTCCTTCTCATAATCTTTGGTCAAGCAATAAAAGAACTGGCTGACCCTGATTTGTACCCCTTCCATCAGCCACTCCCCAGTTAAAAATGGAACACATCAGCAAATTAACCCATTTTCTTTGCAGGATTTCTACAAGGCTCTGAGCTTCAGGAAAAGTCGGAAAAAAAACACTAGGCAAATGTATGCATCTCCAATTTTCTGCGTTTATTTTTCATTTAAATATGTGCAAGTAATGACCCTACAAGTCAGTATTGTAAACATTTTATTTTTTAATGGGAGTTAAATTTTCTCACTTTTTACGGTGGATTTACATCATTGGGATATTTATCAACCCCATACTCCATATAAGTAGCGTGAAAACTTTTTAAAAGGGTTTTCCAGGATTTTGTTTAACCGATGACCTACAATTGTGTTCAAAATAATAGCAGACATCACTAACCTGATCAATCACTGTTTTTGGTAGAAATGATATTTCTACATGGCAAATAGTTTACTAGCAGGTGTAGTAGAGTAATAGAAACAGTCATGACATGCATGCTGATGATTGTGTGTAATTGAATCACTAAGTGAAAGGGGCATGTCAAAATAATAGCAGTGTGGAGTTCAATGAGTGAGGTCATTCATTCTTTGACAACAGGTGGCAATTATTGCCCTTCTTTAAGGAAGGAGGGCAGCAAATGTACATGCTGGTCACAATGCATTTCTCTCTGAAATTCTAAGGAAAGTGGTCGTTCCAGACATTGTCCAGAAGAACAGCGTACCTTGATTAAAAAGTTGATTGGAGAGGGGAAAACATATAAAGAAGTGCAGAAAATGATAGGCTGGTCAGCTAAAATGATCGCATAGGCTTTAAAATGGCAACCAAAACCTGAAAGACCTGGAAGAAAGTGAAAAACTACCATTCAAATGGATAGAAGAATAGCCAAAATAGCAAGGACCCAGCCAACAATCAGCTCCAGGAAGATCAAAGAAGGTCTAAAGTTACCTGGGAGTACTGTTACAATTAGAAGATGCCTATGTAAAGCCAAGCTATCTGCAAGAAGCCTCTGCAAAGTCCCACTGTTGGGGAAAATTTTTTAAAAACACCACATGTGCTGAAGAGGTTACAATTCACCAAAGAGCACATTTACTGGCCTAAAGAGACATTTTGTGGACTGACGAAAGTAAGATTGTTCTTTTTGGGTCTAGTGGCCAGAGACAGTTTGTCAGACGACCCCCAAACACTGACCTCAAGCCACAGTACACTGTGAAGACAGTGAAGCATGGTGGCGCAAGCATCATGATATGGGGATGTTTCTCATACAACAGTGTTAATCATCGCATACCAGGGATCATGGATCAGTTTGAATACATCAGAATACTTGAAGAGGTCATGCTGCCTTATGCTGAAGAGGAAATGCCCTTGAAATGGGTGTTATAACAAGACAACGACCCCAAACACACCAGTAAACGTGCAACATCTTGGTTCCAGACCAACAAGATTGACGTTATGGAGTGGTCAGCCCAATCCCCGGATCTTAATCCAATAGAAAACTTGTGGGGTGACATCAAAAATGCAGTTTGAGGCAAAACCAAGAAATAGAGAAGAACTGTGGAACGTAGTCCAGTCATCCTGGGCTGGAATACCTGTTCACAGGGGCCAGAAGTTGGTTGACTCCATGCAACACAGATGTACAGCAGTTCTCAGAAACTGTGGTTATACAACTAAATATTAGTTAAGTGATTTAAAGGAAAGCTAAATCTTCCAAAGTTTTTCAGTTTATATAGTGAATGTTTGAGTTTGTAAAGAAGAATACAGAACACGGCTATTTTTTTTGAACAGTCTAATATTCATTTTTCTTCAATTATTTTTTTAGAGGAACAACACAAATTTGATATATTTTTCTTCATGTTTTGATTTGGAATAGAATGTGTAGTGTTCCCAATGCATTTGTGTGTATGGAAATAAAAGCTATTAGAAGGATTTTGAGCTATATTCACTTTTTTAAACACATTGCTATTATTTTGAACACAACTGTATCTAAAATCAGTGGAGACCTCCGACAATCATCTGTTTAGAGAGCGCCGCTGCATCCTGTGAGCGCCGCTGCCTTCTCGCAGCTTGCCAACCACAGCGCCGTACATTGTACAGCGGCTGTGCTTGGCATCACTTGAATGGGGCTGCTCCTATGTCACATGACACATAAACGGGTCAACACTCGGCCTAGGAAAAGCAGAGAGAAGGCTGTGCTACTGCTTTCTCAAACAGCCTGTCGGTGGGGATCCCGGCTGTCCGATTCCACCTATCACCTATCCTGAGTATATCAGTATCAAAATCTCAAGAAACCCCTATAAACACCAAAACTTTTGTGCAAATGCTGTTTCTATGCTGCCCTTGCCACTTTCTGAAAAAGGGCAGTGTTGTGGGCTGAACACGGCTATTTTTTTTGAACAGTCTAATATTCATTTTTCTTCAATTATTTTTTTAGAGGAACAACACAAATTTGATATATTTTTCTTCATGTTTTGATTTGGAATAGAATGTGTAGTGTTCCCAATGCATTTGTGTGTATGGAAATAAAAGCTATTAGAAGGATTTTGAGCTATATTCACTAGCATAGATTTTATGCTAGGCGCACGGACTGCCATAGGATGCGCCTCATCATAAATTAAGTGCTGGCAATGCAGAGGATATTAAGCCTGGCATAGAAAACACTGGTGTGTTTTTCAGCACTTTTGTAAGTTTAAAAAGTGTTAAAATTAAAAAAGCCAGCTCCAGGTGTTAGTTGAAAGTCTATGAGAAATTTGTTAAACTATGAAATTTGGGACACCCATGCTTTTTTCTGCTGCAGTTTTTTTCCTAATTTGGCACCCATTTCGTGTCTCTGGTGAAGCACCCGTGTGTTTTTCAGGCATACAAAAATGTAGATGGTTCTTTCAGCTAAGCCAATCTTTGAGCAATTGCCTCTTCTACTTAGGAGTTGGCTAGGTACTCAACATGATAATCCACCCAATTGATTTATATCAGGGATGCCCAACCTGTGGCTCTCCAACTATTGAAAAACTACAACTCCCAGCATGTGCTAATAGCTGAAGGCTGTCGTGAGGCATGCTGGGAGTTGTAGATTTGCAACAGCTGGAGGGCCGCAGGTTGGGCATTGCAGATTTTTATGAAGAACTTCTGGACTACATACACTCTTCCTTTTAAAATGTAATAAAATGGACTGTCAGTGACTTGTCTAGAATTAGCAGAAAGCTCTGCATTCAGGTATATTTTAATTGTAGACTTCTACGTACAGATCAAAGCAAGTAGCAGCCTCTGATCTTGTATCAAGGGTTTAAATATCATGTAGGACTGCGCAAGATGAATCTTCTAACACCTCACCCAAAAAAAGGAAAAACATACTGAATAGCTGACAATCAATAACATTTTTGGGCATGTGATGAAACAGTTCCGGTGTTTGTTTGTTTTTGTGTAGGATTCACATATAGCTAGGCTTGGTTTCAGCTCGGCCTGCCAAGTTTTGTAGACACCCACTGAGTCTCAGATCTTCTTCTCAGTGCAGCTGCTGGTGACAAGTGGGTACTTGCTCTAGCACTCTATGTAATTGACTTACGGAAATGATATGAAACTAGACAGCCTGTTTTAAAGAAAACATTACAAATGAGTGAATTCTGCAACTCGAAAGGACAAAAGTTCAGTGAAACAGGAGAACACGTCACATTATGCATTGTGATTCTTACTCATTCTCGTCCGCTTATAACTTGTCATTATCAGAATACCAATTCTATTTTGAGAGCTTTTTCCTCTTTCACATTCATTAATGCAAATATTGTCATCTCATCATCATTATCCATGTGATACACACACACACACACACACACACACGGTATATATTCACCCCCCCTTCCCTTTGCCCCAGTACAGGATAACTGGTAGGGGTGAGTGGTCCAGTCTTTCAGATAACAGAACTAAGAAGCAGAACAGCTGCATGGAAAAAAAATCTCCTGCATGTCTTCAAAGGTTGTACAACAGTCTGTAGCTGGACCTCCACAGTCCTGGTAGTTTTTGGTCCTGGTAGAATTAATCTGTTGCAGTGGTCACACATGGTATACAGGCATATCACTGCTGCAGTCAGAACAACAAAGCCCAGAGCAAAGGATGGAGCGGGACAATTACTGTATTTTTTGGACTACAACACACTTTCCCCCCCCCAAAAGCAGTCTGAGTAAGAATGAGGGTCTGATCTGAGGAGTAATGGGGGGGGGGGGGGGGATCTGATCTGAGTAATGGGGGTCTGATCTGAGGAGTAATGGGGGTCTGATCTGAGGAGTAATGGGGGTCTGATCCAGAGGCCTCATGATGCTCGAGGTTCTGATCTGACACCTGGTCTGATGGGGGTCTGATCTGAGGTCTAAGAAGGAATAGGGATCTGATGTGAGGTATGATTAACATTGGGGATCTGATCTGAGGTCTGCTGAAAAATATTTTCTTCCTCTATATCCTAGGTGCGTTTTATGTCCTGGTTTGTTTTAATGAGCGAAAAATACAGTATAAATTTTTTTTTTATTCTAACACTATCCCTGCCAAACACCTCAGTAAATTTGTAGAGTCCTGTACATATTACTTCAGTCCCAGAGCAAATCTCTACAAACCATTTACATTTCCAGTTCCCATTTTGCTCATGTACACTGATAAATGACTAGCTATTGTGGGCAAATTGGCAGAATTCATTAGCACAGTTTTTTTTTCCCCTCCATCTTCAATAAAAGGACAAAGGTCTTGCAGATATACTCTATATATGGCATATCACCAGGCGTGTCATGTATATGTGTTACAACGGGGTAATTGATGCAACTCTTGTCAGAACATAATCCGAATGAAAGTAATGGGATTATTTTTACCTTCAATTTAAAACTTATTGGTGGAAAAACCACACATGAAACGGCAGGGGTGGACGTGTGAGAACAAGCCTTCAGCTGGTCTTACATTTAAAGGGGTAGTATAGCTTATGCTACTTTCACACTTGCGTTTAGATTTTCCGGTATTAAAATCCAGCAGAGGATCTCAATACCAGAGGAAAAAAAAAAAAAAAAAAAGTGTCAGTTTTGTCCCCATTCATTGTCAATGGGGACAAAACATAACTGAACAGAACGGAGTGCTTCAAAATGCATGCCGTTCCATTTGGATGCGTTCCCATACCGGGAACCGCAGCTTCCTGCTTCTTTCCGTCATGGGATGCAGAGCAATAAGGATACGGCATGACCCACAATACAAGTCAAAGTCAATGGGGAGGGATCAGTTTTCTCAGACAATAGAAAACGGATCCTTCCCCCATTGACCTTCAACAGAATTCATGACGGATCCGTCTTGGCCATGTTAAAGATAATACAACCGGATCCGTTACTAACGGACGCAGATGGTTGTATTATCAGTAACGGAAGCGTTTTTTTGCTGATCCCTGCCATGTCAAGCAAAAACGCAAGTGTGAAAGTAGCCTTCGGATAAGTCATCACTATCAGATTGGTGAGGGTCCAGCCCTTTACACACCTGCAGATCAGCTGTTGGAAGAGAATACATTGCTCCCCCACACTGTGACCCCTTCAATATTTTCTTGCCTGCCATCTACATAGTGGTGATGACGCAGAGCATTTACAGCTTGGTCCCATTCACTTTAATGGGACGAAGCTGTAATTACCCTTCATTTCTGCTGACAATGTCCATAAAATCCAGCATCGCAGATCACAATCTCAGCAGACAATAAAAATCTTTATAGTGTATAATTTTAAAATGATGTTTGGGTGAAATGGTTGTCTACTATGTGTGGACATCTAGTGCTCTAAAACGGGCAGGGAATGGTGAACTGAATGGCCAGAAAGCATTCTAGCTGCATTTAAAGGGTGACAACCCCAAATGAAGCTGTATGACGGTGTAGGGTAAAAAATATACATAAGCCTCTTAATTGTATGTATACTAATGCCAGAAACCTGACTAATAAAACTGGGGAACTGGAATTAGTGATGTGTGAGGAGAACTATGACATAGTGGGAATAACAGAGACATGGCTGGATGATAGCTATGACTGGGCAGTTAATGTACAGGGTTATAGTCTGTTTAGAAAGGATCGCCAAAAAATGGAGAGGGGGAGTGGTCTGCCTTTATGTAAAGTCCTGTCTAAAGCCCATAGTCCAAGAAGACATAAGTGAGGAACATGAACATTTGGAGTCACTGTGGGTAGAGATACATGGAAGCAAAAACAATAATAAATTACTAATAGGAGTTTACTATAAACCACCTAATATACCAGAGTCCACAGAAAATCTACTAAACGAGATAGACTAGGTGGCAAATCATAATGAGGTCGTTATTATGGTGGACTTCAACTACCAAGATATAGACTGGGAAACTGAAAGATGTACATCTCATAAAGGAAACAGGTTCTTGGCAATAACCAAAAGACTATTACCTTTCCCAACTGGTTCAGGACCCGACTAGAGGGACTATTAACCAATAGACATGACAGAACAACAGATGTGCAGGTCGGGGGACACCTGGGAAATAGTGATCACAAAGTAATAACCTTCCAATTCATTCAAAAGAGTTTCTTCAGGGAGGTAAAAAAAATACCAAGCTTCAAAAAAGCTAAATTTAGCCAACTAAGAGGCCATGCTGGGACAAAGTCCTCAAAAATAAAAATACAGCCACAAATTTGGATATTTTTAAAAGCTTCCTAAAATCTAATTGTGAGAGGTACATACCTTATGGGAATAAAAGGTTAAGGAACAAGAAAAAAACAATGTGGATAAACAGAACTGTAAAGAAAGCATATAAAATCACTAAAACAAGAGGATACCGAGGAAGCACCGAGAAACTATAAAAAGGAAAAAAAATAGAATATGTAAAAAAACAAATAAAATCAGCCAAACTAGAGACCGAGAGATTAACTGCCAAAGAGAGCAAAACTATCCCTAAAATGTTCTTCAATTAAATAAATGGTAAAAAATATACATCTGAAGGTGTCTGCCCTCTACAGAGTAAAGAGGGGGGAGTTGCAAAGAGCGATGAGGAGAAAGCAAGGCTATTAAATATTTTTTTCTCCACTGTACACTACGTGCAGAATTATTAGGCAAATGAGTATTTTGACCACATCATCCTCTTTATGCATGTTGTCTTACTCCAAGCTGTATAGGCTCGAAAGCCTACTACCAATTAAGCATATTAGGTGGTGTGTGGTCTAATGACATCAACACCCTATATCAGGTGTGCATAATTATTAGGCAACTTCCTTTCCTTTGGCAAAATGGGTCAAAAGAAGGACTTGACAGGCTCAGAAAAGTCAAAAATAGTGAGATATCTTGCAGAGGGATGCAGCACTCTTAAAATTGCAAAGCTTCTGAAGCGTGATCATCGAACAATCAAGCTTTTCATTCAAAATAGTCAACAGGGTCGCAAGAAGCGTGTGGAAAAACCAAGGCGCAAAATAACTGCCCATGAACTGAGAAAAGTCAAGCGTGCAGCTGCCAAGATGCCACTTGCCACCAGTTTGGCCATATTTCAGAGCTGCAACATCACTGGAGTGCCCAAAAGCACAAGGTGTGCAATACTCAGAGACATGGCCAAGATAAGAAAGGCTGAAAGACGACCACCACTGAACAAGACATACAAGCTGAAACGTCAAGACTGGGCCAAGAAATCTCAAGACTGATTTTTCTAAGGTTTTATGGACTGATGAAATGAGAGTGAGTCTTGATGGGCCAGATGGCTGGATTGGTAAAGGGCAGAGAGCTCCAGTCCGACTCAGACGCCAGCAAGGTGGAGGTGGAGTACTGGTTTGGGATGGTATCATCAAAGATGAGCTTGTGGGGCCTTTTTGGGTTGAGGATGGAGTCAAGCTCAACTCCCAGTCCTACTGCCAGTTTCTGGAAGACACCTTCTTCAAGCAGTGGTACAGGAAGAAGTCTGCAAGGTAAGAAAAACATGATTTTCATGCAGGACAATGCTCCATCACACGCGTCCAAGTACTCCACAACGTGGCTGGCAAGAAAGGGTATAAAAGAAGAAAATCTAATGACATGGCCTCCTTGTTCACCTGATCTGAACCCCATTGAGAACCTGTGGTCCATCATCAAATGTGAGATTTACAAGGAGGGAAAACAGTACACCTCTCTGAACAGTGTCTGGGAGGCTGTGGTTGCTGCTGCACGCAATGTTGATGGTGAACAGATCAAAACACTGGCAGAATCCATGGATGGCAAGCTTTTGAGTGTCCTTGCAAAGAAAGGTGGCTATATTGGTCACTGATTTGTTTTTGTTTTTGAATGTCAGAAATGTATATTTGTGAATGTTGAGATGTTATATTGGTTTCACTGGTAAAAATAAATAATTGAAATGGGTATATATTTGTTTTTTGTTAAGTTGCCTAATAATTATGTACAGTAATAGTCACCTGCACACACAGATATCCCCCTAAAATAGCTAAAACTAAAAACAAACTAAAAACTACTTCCAAAAATATTCAGCTTTGATATTAATGAGTTTTTGGGGTTCATTGAGAACATGGTTGTTGTTCAATAATAAAATTAATCCTCAAAAATACAACTTGCCTAATAATTCTGCACTCCCTGTATTCACTGAAGAAAATAAACTGTCAGATGAAATGCAGAATTTAAAAGTTAATTCCCCATTAAAAGTGCCCTATCTGACCCAGGAAGAAGTACAGCGGCGTCTTAGAGAGATTAAAATAGACAAAATTGCCAGGACCAGATGGCATACACCCCTGTATTCTAAGACAATTAAGTAATGTCATAGCCAGACCCTTATTTCTGATATTTAAGGACTCTATACTGACAGGGAGTGTTCAACAGGATTGGCGCATAGCAAATGTAGTGTCAATATTCAAAAAGGGTCAAAAAACAGAGCCCGGAAACTATAGGCCAGTAAGTTTAACATCTGTCGTGGGTAAACTGTTTGAAGGTTTTCTAAGAGATGTTATCTATGAGTAACTCAATGAAAATAAGCAAATAATGCCATATCAGCATGGCTTCATGAGGAATCGGTCATGTCAAACTAATTTAATCAGTTTCTATGAGGAGGCAAGTTCTAGACTTAACAGTGGGAATCAATGGATGTCGTATATCTGGACTTCTCCAAAGCATTTGACACTGTACAGCATAAAAGGTTAGTATATAAAATGAGAATGCAGAGGGTGGTTATTAATGGTACACACTCAGATTGGGTCACTGTCACTAGTGGGGTACCTCAGGGGTCAGTATTGGGCCCTATTCTCTTCAATATATTTATTAATGATCTTGTAGAAGATGACACTAATCTGTGTAAAGTAATTGACACGGAAGAGGACAATATACTGCTACAGAGGGATCTGAATAGATTAGAGGCTTGGGCAGAGAAGTGGCAGATGAGGTTTAACACTGACAAATGTAAGGTTATGCACATGGTAAGGAATAATGCAAGTCACCCGTACATACTAAATGGTAAAACACTGGGTAACACTGACATGAAAAAGGACCTAGGAATTTTAATAAACAGCAAACTAAGCAGTAAAAACCAGTGTCAGGCAGCTGCTGCCAAGGCAAATAAGATAATGGGTTGCATCAAAAGGGGCATAGATGGCCGTGATGAGAACATAGTCCTAACACTACAAATCATTAGTCAGACCACACATGGAGTACTGTGTACAGTTCTGGGCTCCTGTGAACAAGGCAGACATGGCAGAGCTGAAGAGGGTACAGAGGAGGGCAACTAAAGTAATAACTGGAATGGGGGAACTATAGTACCCTGAAAGATTATCAACATTAGGGTTATTCACTTTAGAAAAAAGACGACTGAGAGGAGATCTAATTACTATGTATAAATATATCAGGGGTCAGTACAGAGATCTCTCCCATCATCTATTTATCCCCAGGACTGTGACGAGGGGAGATCCTCTGCATCTGAAGGAAAGGTTTGCACACAAACATAGAAGAGGATTCTTTACGGTAAGAGCAGTGAGACTTTGGAACTCTGAGGAGGAGGTGGTGATGGTGAGTTCACTAAAAGAGTTCAAGAGGGGCCTGGATGTATTTCTGGAGTGTAATAATATTACAGGCTATAGCTACTAGAGATGGGTCGTTGATACAGGGAGTTATTCTGATTGCCTGAATGGAGTCGGGAAGGAATTTTTATTTCCCCTTAAGTGGTGAAAATTGGCTTCTACTTCACATGATTTTATGCCTTCCTCTGGATTAACTTGCAGGATAACAGGCCGAACTGGATGGACAAATGTCTTTTTTCGGCCTTATGCACTATTTTTCGGCCTTATGCACTATGTTACTATCAACTGCCTATGGTTCTTGTTGCCTATGCATTTCCTATCAGGATAACCCAGGAGACGGTACTCCATGGAATAAGCAAGACCAGCAAACCACTATCAGCATTAACCTGTTTAACAGTTTAAATAAAGACAGAGTAAATCCCCCCAAGAAAATAGATTTCTTAGGACTCATGCACACGACTGTATGGCTTTTTTTAGTGTATTTTGGGCCGTTTTTAACTTGTGTGCATGAACTCTTATTCTAAGAAAAATCACAATATTACAACTTTTAATATGTTACAAATACATTTTTTTATTTTTCATATTCCAATTTGAAAAGTGTTTAAAAAAAATAGTCACAAAAATACAGAATAAAGCACACAATGTGTGACATTTTAAATTGTCTAGGCAAAGCTTGTTGTAGCCATGGTCGCTAAAACATACAGTAACGGACATTACAGCACCTTGTTTCACTCACTGTTCAGGGAAGGTTTTTTTTTTTTTTTTTTACTGGGTTCGTCACAGGTTTATATCATTCGGAGGTATGATATACTTACAGAATAAGAAATCTGATGCATTGTTTCTTATAACTCTGCACGATTCTGTTCCTCTCTTGTTCGGAATGGAAAATGTATGAATAAATAGACAACTGGGTTTTACCATAATTTTGGCAATGGGGGCTTATTCAGTGACACTGTTCACAGTGTCAGACAGTGTAGGGGCACATCCTCTTGACAATGGGAGGAATAACTGAGGAGCGGCAAAACGTAGAGTTCACAGAAAAGCCATTAAAAATACAAGTAATTACTCACATAGTCATGTCAGAAGAGCTGACAGGTCATCTTTTCACCTGACACTATGGTATATTAGGTTAAGAGCCATGAAAAAAATAAATTAGTCACTTCAAACAATTCCTGCCTATCACCTACTTCCCAAATTAATAGGCCATTTTCTTTGACTTGCCTTTATGTTAGGACAGATTCCTAACCACTGCTTGACTATAACATTACATGTGACTGGTCCCGAATAACCAGTTTTGGAATCTTAAGAAATACTGTAAGCAGACTACTAAAAGGGTAGAGGAGCCACCGCCGTCAAACAAGCCAGTATAACCTAGTCATTTCTGACTACTAAAGCTATGCTTCTTGTATTATTCACCATGACGATATTCAGCCAGACCAAGAAGTGTATTGGCCCAATCCTCAAACTGCATCCAGTTATTAAATTGCTGTACATTGTATTCCAAGCTCCTACAAATATAGGTTTGTCTTCACAGCTCTAAAAAGAAGTCAACATTTTCTCAAGCCTCAATAAACAAGTCACCTGAGGCAATAGATAAAGTGCTGCATTGTTATCTAGTCATGGACTAATATCCTTCAGCCATAGTTGCGTCAATGTCAATTTTCAGTTCATAATGTGCGCCATGGAGATCTGATTTGTTCAGTCTCATTTTTATTCACTAGCATTGAATAAGTAATTTCATATAGATATATATTGAAGAGTACATGAGTGGTTTTCCCTTATGTCCTACCAAAACTGAAG
The DNA here is from genome assembly GCF_014858855.1 of Bufo gargarizans. Taxonomy (NCBI): domain Eukaryota; kingdom Metazoa; phylum Chordata; class Amphibia; order Anura; family Bufonidae; genus Bufo; species Bufo gargarizans. The sequence continues at coordinate 341,712,933 of NC_058081.1, read as the reverse complement.
ATCTGATGGGTGATGCCAACATCTGTCAACTTGAGTCACAATGACTTGGCGCCATTTAAAGTTTTAATGGTCAAATAATAGTAACCTAGAGAGACTGATCTGGTTTATCCATACCTCAAAATACCATTCCACAGAAAGCAATAGACTTAGTGAAGAATCGTGGAAGTTCTCACATTGTCTGAACTCATAAATAAACAGACCACCTGTTCCTGTGACCAGCGCTTACTTAACTTGCAGAAAGTACTGCCTACTTTATATTTCATGTTGTCTCAAATGATTCCACAGCGTCCATCCAAAGCGGGGGGTTACTAGGAGACTGAACAGTAATTGGTCTAAATTCTTCCATCCAAAGCGGGGGGTTACTAGGAGAGTGAACTGGAGTTGGTCTAACTTCTTGAAGCTGTCTCTCAAGAGCTTGATTGCGATGATACATTTCTAGGTAGCTCGCCTGGATCTCCTTCTGGTACCTTAGCACTTTATCTTTTTCCTCTTTCCAGATTTTCCTTTCATTCTCAAAATTCAGCATCTGTGCTTCATTCTGACGTCTCTCCAGCATCAATTCTGCTTTTAGCCTCTCTACATCTGAAGATTCTGAACCATCTTTTTGAACCCACTTTGCGTCATCCATGCTAGACATAGTTCCTTGAGCACTTTTATCTTTGGCAACCTCCAAAGCCTGAACACGAGCTTTTAAGTCTGTAGATTCTTTCTCCTTCTCTCTTGCTGAAGCTTTTGTTTCCCGAAGTTGAGTCTTCATCAAGAATATCTCCCCCATTTTCTGTGTAATCTCAGCTTGACAGTCTCTAAGCTGCTGTTTCAGTAGAGAAATCTCTCCAGCCTTCTGTGAAATCTACAAAATGAAATCAACAGGTAAATGAATGAGAAACAGAATGATATTAAAGTATAGGTTCCAGAATATCTGCTTGCATGCAACAATAGTATAGAGGAAAGAAATAGATAATGCATATAAGAGCTGTTGACTTAAAGGGGTTGTGCCAAGTTTGAAACTTATTTCCTATACACAAGACCGTATGAGGATGGAGGACAAGTATCTAATCATTGGGGATATGACCAGTGTCCGGCTGTATGAATGGAGTGACACGTTGCATATGTCCACTGCCACTCAATTTTACAACATAATCAATTAGCAGACTCTGCATGCCTTTACGTTAAAAATCCCTCGAGTGGCCTCCCTCACCTACTGAAGGAATCAGCTGCTGTCCAATGCTATGTAGTATCTGTATTCAGCTCCAAAAGGTGCTAAATGTGGCTACTTGCTTTAGGGGACTGCTTTTCTTCAGCATGCCCCAACCTGTGACTTTCAGGTTTTCCTGAAGAATGTTCCCTAGATTTTGGCAGTTGCAGATATTATTGGGGACAAGTGGCACAAGAGATGACAATATTGGTGGAGGTTGACACTATGATAGATATCACTATTCCTTGGCCCCTGCATCAAGATTCAACAACAAAAGCTTGGCATCACAGAACTGGACTTTGCACTAAAAGGACCAATTGTCCCAGTGGCGACCCAGCCCTTCCCTAATAGCCCATTAAAAATTTACCTTTATTCCGTTCTATAAAACCATATGCAGAGGGTCCAGCACCAGTGCCATTTAAAACTCTTCCATATGGAACAGAATATGCTGCCTACAATTATATAAATCACTAGCTAAAAGAAAACTAGTCCAGGCTGTTCTCCCATTCACTACAATGAGTGGATAGGCTCCAAGTTAGGTCATCATTTAAAAAAGGGTTGACAACCCATTTAAGCTACTGCTCACGTTTTATGTGACACAGCTGTAGTTTGTTTTTTCCATTCATGAGAGATCCCTCATATCTCCCATGTGAAAAAAAAAATCCAACATGCCAGAGTGTTCTTTCCCAGCCAATATCTGTAATTGGGGAAAAGTTGAGAGGCCACCATTTTCTAGTCGGCTGATCTGACTTAAATTTATGTATTGTGTATGCCTGCCTTAAAGGAGCATTTCAAATCAGAAAGGCTTAATTTTTTTAAATTAAGTATTCATAGATTTTTTTGTCATTTTTTTTTATTTTGGCAATACTATGCCACTGAAAATGAAATACTAAATATTGTCCTTGTATAGAACGGAGAGACAAATAGTAGGTGAATAATTGGGATAACGGTATGTCAGCTCTATTGTCTTCTTGATAGACCTAGATAAAGATGCCAGAGAAGAGCACTGCCCTTATCAGTGTAATGTGTGATGCTCTAATTGTGTCACTACATTGGGGCTCTCTATGGTGACAGTAATGGTTGGAGAAAGTCCAACTAAAGGAGGGAGTTAAGAGCCAAGACGGAGTAAAAAACATGGAGTGACTTAAAAATGATATCCAAAAAAACAAACCAAAAAACATTCACCCAATTTTGTAAAAAATAAAATAAAATTCACATAGAGGCTGTTACTATATGATAGAAATGTTGATTTAATTAAAGGATGTTTACAATAGTGAAACATTAACGCGGTTCTTTAAGACCAGCAAGCCCTGTTTTTATGGTTGGGCAGGGTGCAAAAAAATATAAAGTCTCACTTCTGCTGGACCAGATGTGTGGTGTGCCATTATCAATCAATGAATGACGTTTTTGGGCACTGCACGTAACTGTTGCCACCAATGAGGATACTAATAGGCCGGCATTAGTCACGTACATGTAGACAGCACACTTTTGGTCCACTAGGGACTGCAAGAGGAGGACAAGGGAGCTGAGTGCTGGACCCAGAGCACCAGTGACACTTTTTTCCTAAACTTTTGCACCCTGTCTGGACATATTAGCATTAACTATGTTAATTCATCACATTGAATTCTCCTACCTCCCATTTTGATTCTTCAAGTTTAGGACTAAGATTTTCAGTCTGGGTTGGCTGCTTTTGCCTTAGCTGCTCACACTCTGCTCTCACGGAGTTGAGCTCCTCATGAAGGCGCTTTTTCTCCTGTTGAACCTTATAAAGCTGCAGTTGTAAGGCTCGTTGGCTGCGCAGGGCCTGATGGGAGATCTGCTGCAGCTTAGTTATGTACATCTGTTTTAATTCATCAAGTTCCTCCATCCAAAGACGACGCTTGTCTTCAAATACCTGCAGAGAAAAAGGAGTTCAATAGCATCATGTCTTCCATTTAAACAAAAAGATACATACAATGAATTGAAAGACAAACTGGGTCAAAACATATATGGCCAAGGCACGAGGGAGGGTGAAGGTGTCACTTCTCTAGGTCAGTGGACAGATGGAGGGAACGAATAAATGAAAATACAGTCAGCTTAAGCTAATCCACATGGTGAGAAAGAAAGGAAAGACTGTGGTGGACATTTATTAACATAATATACGCCACAATAGTAGCGCATGCAAGTTACAGATTTTGTTGCACACAATTTTTCCAGCAAGCCCGGCTCATTTATCATTTTCCATGCCAGTTTTTGACGTGGAAAATGGTTTAAATCTAAACCAGCAAGGGAGCTGATGTAGATTCAAGTCTGTTTCATGGCCTGCTGGAGGAACTTAAGACCGACATGGAAAACGCTGGTCATAATAAACATCCCCCTGCGTCTTTGACTAATAGATACAGGTCCCAAAAGATGGGACCTGAACCAATCGGCCACTTATGACACATCGTGTGGACGGACAGAAATATCCCTTTAAGGTATGACTGAAGTATTCCATTGACACATGGCCACGATAAAGTCATTAAGATCACTCTATATACACTACAGGATGTACAGTTCAGGAGATCAACCACGAATGTAACTATCGGGATAGCAATCATAGCTACCTAAGGGGTCCCATTTCCACTTTTTAATATGGTGCTTCATGATTATTACTACAGTTCACATTAATTCCGTGCTATGAAATCACTGCACGCACCTGCATGTGACATCATTGTTTTTTTCTTATACTGTGATGTCACAGGGAGCTTTCTTATGTGCATTGCTGTACTGTGACATCACTTTTTGTATAATTATTTGTGTAACTTTACTGAGTAGATTATTAAATGTATTGTGACATCACTGTGCACATTATTCCACTATTGTGAAACCAATGAGAACAAAGACATCTTTCTATATTCTGGGCTTGCAGCTGAAGATAGTCCTGGTGAGTGGAGGCCTCATTTTTCTACCACCCGAGATCAAATGTATTGACCATGAAATGTTCTTCCTTGTGCAGCAAACTGACTTACCTGAGTAAAAGGATCATCTTTGTCACTTGGACTCCTTCTAAGCTGTCTTAGTTCCATACCCTTTTCATTTAGCCTTTCTTCTAGCTGACGGGCTACATCTTCTACAGATTGAGAGTACTCATATGGAGGAGGAGGTTCTCCAGAACTATGTAGTCGACTCAAGGTTGCCATACTCTTGCAGGATAGTTTCTTCTCCTCGGATACCATGTCTCGCACCCCGCGGGATGCTCTGTCTAATGATCCCCCAATATGATTAATATGTCCAGTGGAGGCACTGATTTGACCACGAGCTGCACTAAACCCCGGGCTATAAGTAGTAAAGCTGTTTATGGAATTTTGCCTGGAATCAGACAAGCTCTCATTCTCCTCATTTTCACTCTCGTGCGGATTAATATGATGAATGTTGTTTGACTTTAGTGGCCCACGACGAGGAGGACTGTTCAGACTGCCTAATGTGTTCAGGCTGCCATTGCTTTTGGATAACTTCTGTCCACTTGAGGAACATAAGCTCTGCATTGACATGAAGTTCTTAGCATTTGAAGGCTTCAAAGCAGACTGCCCAAAACGTGTCTGTAAAAGAAATATATGAACCTCAGGTAAATGTCATAATGCAAGTCACAATGTATGACTATTTCCTACATGAGATAATTTGTAATGTAGTTTATGTCAACTGAAAAAAGCGACATGCTCCTTTTTGAACAGGGCCTAATCTGTGGTCCGATCTGCGCCATGACAAAACTACAAATCTGCTCAGCCTCGGATTTCTGCCTAAGACTACATGACAAAGACATGTCGGATTTTCCGACGTCTATTTTGTCATGTGGACATACTCTAACCCAGCCATCCTCAAACTGCGGCCCTCTAGCTGTTGCAAAACTACAACTCTCAGCATGCCCGACCAGTCTACAGGTATCAGCCTACAGCAGGGCATTGTGGGAGTTGTAGTTTTACAACAGTTGGAGGGCCGCAGTTTGAGGATACCTGGTCTAAGCCTTTCAATGGCAGATAATTAGAGAATGCAAGAGAACAACAAGAGAATAGCACACCTCCTGGTTGCTTGGGCATTTTGTCATGTCAGGAATTAAAATGAGAGCAGCAATATATATTCATTAGGGGCTAAAACAGTTGGTATACAGAGAACTAACCATACAGTCCCCAAACCAAAATTTGAGGGTGCTGAATGGTACTTCTCCAGTTCTAAAAAGTAATCTGCTCTCCTGCAGTCAGTGTCGCCGAGCTCTCTAGTGGATTATGTGTGTATTGAAGCTATTTTAGTTGCTAATATACCTGAAACTGCACTGGTGTAAACCCAACAGAGTCATTATATGATTTAATACAATAGGCCAAATTATTCACTATGAAATGAGAAGTAATTACCTTTTCAAAACGTCCCCTTTCTGGAAGAGAGCTTTTACTAAATTCTGTCCCCCGGCGCTCTTTGTGGTACAAAACTGGATAGTCATTCTCTCCTCCGTCCACGCTGCGTTCCCTGCGAAATACCAGGCCTGAGGAGAACTTCTTGCCGCCTTTACCATCTTTCTTTGTGATGCTCAAATAGCTAAGCAGTTCTTGTTGGTTTAGACCCCTCTTGAAGATATTTCCAGGACTGTGTGAATCCGGGAGAGGCTTGAAGTCCAAGTTAATGCCATCTGGTGAGAAGTCAGGTTTCTCGATCAGGCTGCTCACGCTGCCCATGTTGCACCTGTATGAAGGGTCTGAGTGTAAAGATCGGAGATGATGGCTCCTAGAGTCACAGGACAGGCTGAACGTTTGTGCAGCTGCCATCGAAAATCAACAAATGTCTTGACAATTCTGTAAAAAGAATTTCACGTTGTTAGCCAGAAGTTTCCAGCACTTGTGTCATTTCTATATATAGCGGTAATTGTAGTGCCACTGGTTACTTAATATGACTGATCACTGAGGATCAAGCTGCTGAAAGTGCATACTACTGCATATAAATACTATTCTGTGCTGTAATAGAATAATACTAGGACTACTCCATGTATAGTCCTCTTGACATTGCTATGCTAAATATCTCTAGTGGAGGCTGTGGGGGTTATTTATCAAGGCCTGTACACTGGTTTTCTGGCAGAAAAAGCCACACATTTTGGCAGATGTCAATTTTCTAACTTTTTCTGATTTTACGCTGCTCTTACGGCTTTTGAAAAGGGGGTGGACAATTCAGCGTTGTTAGTTTATCAAGTTGCAAACTTTTCAAAAAAATGGCACACAGTGAAAAATAGCTAACTAGAAGAACTTCACAAATAATTTTAATTATGATTCCATCACCTTGGTGGTTCCCATGGTGTGGTATTGGTCTAAACCAGGCATCCTCAAACTGCGGCCCTCCAGCTGTTGCAAAACTACAACTCCCAGCATGCCCGAACAGCCTACAGTAGGGCATTGTGGGAGTTGTAGTTTTGCAACAGCTGGAGGGCCGCAGTTTGAGGATGCCTGGTCTAAACGCTAGTAATTTGAGGTGGAAAATTCTGCAGCAAAATCTACATGATTTACATGTGGATTTACCTAAGATTTTACTCTGTGCATTTCAAAGGGGGAAATCCACAGCATAAACTGACATGCTACGGATGCTAAATTTGCACCGCTGATCAATTTTACGTTGCAATTTTTTTTTGTAGCATGTGGATGAGCTTTCTTAAAAATCTAATCCACTTTGCAGACATACATTTACAGCTTGTGTGGACGTAGCTCATGCACATGATCGGTTTCTCTCCATGCCACTGCACCGCAAAAATATAGAACATGTTCTATTTTTTTGCGGTGTAGACGGATCACAGACTCATGCAATCCACAGAACCGCCAGCACATGTTCGTGTACATGAGCCCTAAGGCGTGTGGGCCAGATCTTTTTAAGGACTCCTGCCTCCGGGGTTAACTATATGGACCATCTTCAAGCTCTGCAGCAAACCTCCTATGTACTGGCACATACTGTTCATGCACCAGCAGCACTTTTACACAATGCTTCTCCTCCCAGATGTTTTCTTTCAATGTTATGTAATGGATTAAATCAGCACATCCATGTGCTTCTAGAAGACAATTCTTGTAGAAACCTTTAATTTATGCGGTAGTAAGCAGCTATTATACGATCATTAAGAAGGAGAGGCAACAGCCAGCTCTGTTAGACTGGATGTATGCTATGGTTACATAATGACTTCTTAATATGACAGTAACAAATTAGAGTAAATATATTATGTGTATCTTCATTAGTGTTGCATTTGAGGATGTCCAGCATTATCACAACACTGCTAAGATTACACATGTACTCCTCCTCATGTCTTCTACCTGTGGTTGTTCGACCTGCACTGTAGAATGAAAACGTTATGCAACTTTCTAATGTACTTCCATTTCAATTCCTCCCCATTTCAAGATCTCTGTCTACTGGCAATGAATGATAAACTTGTTTACAGCCACCAGTACAGATCTAATTCTTTTCACAAATTCTGCCACAATTGTATCCAGTCTAGGCAATCCTAAAACAGCCTAAACTTACTCATTGCGCTCGCAATGCAATTTTCTGTTCCGTTATAGGAACAGAAAAATGAAAATGAGGGCAGTGCCAGACTCGTCATATGACTGACATGATTGGGGCCCAACAGACACCACTGACTATAATGGGGCACATAGGGTTTCCATCAGGTTACCTGAAAACAAAGCCTATGTCCCAGATGTGAATCTTGCCTTGCACTGACACACTGTAGCAAACTAAGGCTCCATTTACACAGTAAACTGTCATTTGGCCTTGGCACCCTCCAGCCCTGGCATCTGTTTAAAGGGATTCTAGAGGGTATTGTGAGCTGCTGAGAGGAGGCATTTTCCAGCTCGTGATCTCCGCTATGGGAGCCTGCAGAGCCAGTTCCACCATATTCTGCATTAGTGAGGCATTTGTCAAAAGAATCAGCATTAAGACAAATGTCATAAATAAAAATAAGAATGTTCCTGGCACAGAAAAGGAACAAACAGGAATTCTCATCTGGGGGTCTGATCTCTCGGACTCCCATCATTCCAGAGAATGAGGTGGTCGCAGTTCTCATGTTATGCTGCACCTCCTTCAAAGTTTTACCTGCACAGTAGCAGTCCTATAGCATGGCCCCATTCACATGAGGAAAAACAGTGCAGCACTGTGGCCTCTTCATTCAGGATCAGTGAGGGTCCCAGAGGTCAGACCCCACCAATCGTAAAGTGATGGCATACGCAATGGAATAAGTTTTAATGCTAATGATCTAGTGGGGTCACAGACGACATTGTCTCGGGGGGACACTGGTAGCATATCATGTCCCAAGACAACCCATTTTAAAGAAGCATTCCCACATAAAAATGTATTCTCTGACCTGTTAGGAAGGTACACAATGTAAACAGTTAAGGTAATCTTCTCACCAGTGACCGTAGTTGTGAGTTATCGCCTCCCTTCTGATCCTCAGTTGTGTCATGTGACCAACACTCTGACTCTCCAAATAAGTATCTTATGTGTGGACAGGAAGCCAGTTTCTCTATGTTTTTCTATGGAAGCTTTAAAGGGAACCTGTCATCAACTTTAGGCCTCATGCACACGACAGTTTTTTTTCACGGTCCGCAAAAACGGGGTCCGTGGGTCCGTGATCCGTGACCGTTTTTTCGTCCGTGGGTCTTCCTTGATTTTTGGAGGATCCACGGACATGAAAAAAAAGTCGTTTTGGTGTCCGCCTGGCCGTGCGGAGCCAAACGGATCCGTCCTGAATTACAATGCAAGTCAATGGGGACGGATCCGTTTGATGTTGACACAATATGGTGCCATTTCAAACGGATCCGTCCCCATTGACTTTCAATGTAAAGTCTGGAGTTCTTTTATACCATCGGATTGGAGTTTTCTCCAATCCGATGGTATATTTTAACTTGAAGCGTCCCCATCACCATGGGAACGCCTCAATGTTAGAATATACTGTCGGATATGAGCTACTTCGTGAACCTCAGATCCGACAGTATATTCTAACACAGAGGCGTTCCCATGGTGATGGGGACGCTTCAGGTTAGAATACACTACAAACTTTGTACAAGACTGCCCCCTGCTGCCTGGCAGCACCCGATCTCTTACTGGGGGATATGATAGCACAATTAACCCCTTTAGGTGCGGCACCTAAAGGGGTTAATTGTACTATCATATTCCCCTGTAAGAGATCAGGGCTGCCAGGCAGCAGGGGGCAGCCCCCCCCCCCTCCCCAGTTTGAATATCGTTGGTGGCACAGTGTGCCCCCACCATCACCCCCCCCTCCCTCTATTGTATTAAATCGTTGGTGGCACAGTGTGCCAACCACCATCGGCCCCCCTCCCTCCCTCTATTGTATTAAATCGTTGGTGGCACAGTGTGCCAACCACCATCGCCCCCCCCCTCCCTCCCTCTATTGTATTAAATCGTTGGTGGCACAGTGTGCCAACCACCATCGCCCCCCCCTCCCTCTATAGCAGTAACATTGGTGGCAGTGTGCGGTCTCAACAGTAGAAGATTCATACTTACCTGCTTGCTGCTGCGATGTCTGTGTCCGGCCGGGAGCTCCTCCTACTGGTAAGTGAAAGGTCTGTGCGGCGCATTGCTAAAGAACTGTCACTTACCAGTAGGAGGAGCTCCCGGCCGGACACAGACATCGCAGCAGCAAGCAGGTAAGTATGAATCTTCTACTGTTGAGACCGCACACTGCCACCAATGTTACTGCTATAGAGGGAGGGGGGGGGGGGGGGCGATGGTGGTTGGCACACTGTGCCACCAACGATTTAATACAATAGAGGGAGGGAGGGGGGCCGATTGTGGTTGGCACACTGTGCCACCAACGATTTAATACAATAGAGGGAGGGAGGGGGGCCGATGGTGGTTGGCACACTGTGCCACCAACGATTTAATACAATAGAGGGAGGGAGGGGGGGCGATGGTGGGGGAACACTGTGCCACCAACGATATTCAAACTGGGGAGGGGGGGGGTCTGCCCCCTGCTGCCTGGCAGCCCTGATCTCTTACAGGGGAATATGATAGTACAATTAACCCCTTTAGGTGCCGCACCTGAAGGGGTATTGTGCTATCATATCCCCCTGTAAGAGATCGGGTGCTGCCAGGCAGCAGGGGGCAGTCTTGTACAAAGTTTGCAGTGTATTCTAACTAGAAGCGTCCCCATCACCATGGGAACGCTTCTGTGTTAGAATATACTGTCGGAAATGAGTTTTCACGAAGTGAAAACTTAGATCAGAAAAAGCTTTTATGCAGACGGATCTTCGGATCCGTCTGTATGAAAGCAACCTACGGCCACGGATCACGGACACGGATGCCAATCTTGTGTGCATCAGTGTTCTTTCACGGACCCATTGACTTGAATGGGTCCGTGAACCGTTGTCCGTCAAAAAAATAGGACAGGTCATATTTTTTTGACGGACAGGATACACGGATCACGGCCTCGGCTGCAAAACGGTGCATTTTCCGATTTTTCCACGGACCAATTGAAAGTCAATGGGTCCGCGAAAAAAAACGGAAAACGGCACAACGGCCACGGATGCACACAACGGTCGTGTGCATGAGGCCTTATGCTGACCTTACTGAGGGCAGCATAAAATAGTGACAGAAATGCTGATTTCAGCGGTGTGTCACTCATGAGCTAAAAGTAAGTGGTTGCCGAGAACCAGCATCATAACCCTTGCAGCACATGCCTTGAAAAGAGTCAAATCTACCTGAGAAGAGTCATGGTTATTCCTAATCTCCTGCTCTCCCCGTCCATTTGCTGATGATTGGCAGGTCTCGCCTAGATAGAAAGGGAGAAAACTAGGTAGAAGACAATCATCAGCAGGTGGGCAGGAGAGCAGGGCTTTATGAATAACCATGACTCTTCTCAGATGGCCGGGACTCTTTTCCAGGCCCAGTCTGCAATGATCGTGATGTTGGTTCTCGGTAACCACTTACTTTTAACTTATAAATGACAGATCGATGAAATCATCTCACCTGTCTCTACTATATTCTGCTGTTAGTATGGGCAGCATAAAGGTGATGACAGTTTCCCTTTAATGTTAGTCTCATAGGAATCACTAGAGAAGTAACTGACTTCCTGTCCTGTGTCAGTTGGAGAGGCAGAAAGTTGGTCACATGACACAGCTAAGAGTCAGAAGGGAGGTTATAATTCACAAATACAGGCACTGGTAAGAAACTTACCTTTACTCACTTGATCAACTTGCAGGCGACCAGGCCGAACTGGATGGACAAATGTCTTTTTTTGGCCTTATGTACTATTTTACATCAAGTACCTTTCTAACAGGTCAGAGAATACACATTTTTGTTGGAGTGCTCCTTTAACCCCTTCCCGACCTATGACGTGTATACTCGTCATAAAACACTGCTAGTTAGTGCTCCATGACGAGTATATTCGTCATGGCATTAAACTGTCACCATGTCTGCAGACATGGTGACAGCGCTGAGTGCCGGCTGTTACACACAGCCAGGCACCCAGTGTCAATGCCGAGGGGGGTCCTGTGACCCCCCCCTATCGGCGATTGCTTCAAACCGCAGGTCAATTCAGACCTGCGGTTTTTAGCGCTTTATGCCGTTTCTGATCCCTGCGGTCCCTGACCGCAGGGATCAGAAACTTTAAAATTACCAAAATCACGTTTTTTTACCCCCCCCCCTGCACCCCTGAATAGTATTATGTGGGCGGGTGGTGCAGGGGGAGGGTTGCGGGCGGTGCGGGCCGTGCGGGAGGCGGGCGGTGCGGCAGGCGGGATCGCGATCCCCCGCCCGCCTCCCCTTCAATAATCGTTGGTGTACAGTGGGTATACCAGGGTGCCAGCACATTGCTGGCACCCTGGTATAAACGGCTGACATCGTTGATGCGATGTCAGCCGTTTAACCCTTTCCATACAGCGGTCCGTACGGACCGCTGTATGGAAAAGGTTAACAGTAAGAGAGAGCTCCCTCCCTCTCCGATCGGGGGGCTGCTGTGCCTTTGCAGCCCCCGATGGGAGAGGGAGAGAGCCCCCAGAGAGCCCCCCGCCAGCCCCGTCCTCACCCTTCCCCGTCTGCGCAGTTGTGACAGACGGGGAAGGTTCCCATGGCAACAGGATGCCTTCTCAGGCATCCTGCTGTCCATGGTACTGAACAGATCTATGCTGAAAGCATAGGTCCGTTCAGGCAAACTGTAAGTAAAATACAGTGCAGTACTGTATAGTATATTGTACTGTACTGTATTATACAGACATCAGACCCACTGGATCTTCAAGAACCAAGTGGGTCTGGGTCAAAAAAATGTTAAAAAAAGTGAAAAAAGTAAAAGATAAAAAAAAAACATTTATCACTGAATAAAAATAAAATAAATAAAAAACGCTACACATATTAGGTATCGCCGCGTCCGTAACGACCTGATCTATAAAACAATCATGTTAATTTCCCCGCACGGTGAACGCCATAAAAATAAAAAAATAAAAACTATGAGGAAATAGAAATTTTGCCCACCTTACTTCCCAAAAAAGATAATAAAAGTGATCAAAAAAGTCACATGTACGCCAAAATAGTGCCAATCCAACCGTCACCTCATCCCGCAAAAAATGAGCCCCTACATGAGACAATCGCCTAAAAACTGAAAAAACTATGGCTCTCAGACTATGGAGACACTAAAACATGATTTTTTTTTGTTTCAAAAATGATATTATTGTGTAAAACCTAGATAAATTAAAAAAAGGTAGACATATTAGGTATTGCCACGTCCGTAAGAACCTGCTCTATAAAAATACCACATGACCTAACCCCTCAGGTGAACACTGTAAAAAAAATTAAATAAAAACGGTGTCAAAAAAGCCATTTTTTTGTTACCTTACATCACAAAAAGTGTAATAGCAAGCGATCAAAAAGTCATATGCACCCCAAAATAGTACCAATCTAACCGTCATCTCATCCCGCAAAAATGATACCCAACCTGAGACAATCGACTAAAAACTGAAAAAACTATGGCTCTCAGACTATAGAGACACTAAAACATGATTTTTTTTGTTTCAAAAATGATTTTATTGTGTAAAACCTAGATAAATTAAAAAAGGTAGACATATTAGGTATTGCCACGTCCGTAGGAACTTGCTCTATAACAATAGCACATAATCGTACCTGTCAGATGAACGTTGCAAATAATAAAAAATAAAAACTGTGCCAAAACACCTATTTTTTGGGAAATTTTCCATTTTAATCAATTTTTTCCCGTAACAAAGCAAGGGTTAACAGCCAAATAAAACTCAATATTTATTGGCCTGATTCTGTAGTTTATATAAATGCCCCATATGTGGTCGTAAACTGCTGTATGGCCACACGGCAGGGCACAGAAGGAAAGGAATGCCATATGGTTTTTGGAAGGCAGTTTTTGCTGGACTGGTATTTTTGACACCATGTCCCATTTGAAGCCCCCTGATGCACCCCTAGAGTAGAAACTCCAAAAAGTGACCCCATTTTGGAAACTACACCCCTCAAGATATTCAAAACTGATTTTACAAACTGTGTTAACCCTTTAAGTGTTCCACAAGAGTTAGTGGCAAATGGAGATGAAATTTCAGAATTTCTATTTTTTGTTACTTTGCCTCACAAAAAGTGTAATATAGAGCAACCAAAAATCATATATACCCTAAAATAGTACCAACAAAACTGCCACCTTATCCCATAGTTTCCAAAATGGGGTCACTCTTTTGGAGTTTCTAACCTAGGGGTGCATCAGGGGGGCTTCAAATGGGACATAGTGCCCAAAAAAACTGTCTAGCAAAATCTGCCTTCCAAAAACCATATGGCATCCCTTTCCTTCTGCGCCCTGCCGTGTGCCCATACAGCGGTTTGCGACCACATATGGGGTGTTTCTGTAAACTACAGAATCAGGGCCATAAATAATGAGTTTTGTTTGGCTGTTAAACTTTGCTTTGTAACTGGAAAAATTGCCCAAAAATTGAAATTCTGAAATTTCATCTCTATTTGCCAATAACTCTTGTGGAACACCTAAAGGGTTAACAACGTTTGTAAAATCAGTTTTGAATACCTTGAGGGGTGTAGTTTCTTAGATAGGGTCACTTTTATGTAGTTTCTACTCTAGGGGTGCATCAGGGGGCTTCAAATGGGACATGGTGTCAAAAAAACTGTCCAGCAAAATCTGGCTTCCAAAAACCATACGGCGCACCTTTCACTCTACGCCCCGCTGTGTGGCCGTACAGTAGTTTACGGCCACATATGGGGTGTTTCTGTAAACGGCAGAGTCAGGGCAATAAAGATGCAGTCTTGTTTGGCTGTTAACCCTTGCTTTGTTAGTGGAAAAAATGGGTTAAAATGGAAAATTAGGCAAAAAAATGAAATTCTCAAATTTTATCTCTATTTGCCAATAACTCTTGTGCAACACCTAAAGGGTTAACGAAGTTTGTAAAATCAGTTTTGAATACCTTGAGGGGTGTAGTTTCTTAGATGGGGTCACTTTTATAGAGTTTCTACTCTAGGGGTGCATCAGGGGGCTTCAAATGGGACATGGTGTCAAAAAAACTGTCCAGCAAAATCTGGCTTCCAAAAACCATACGGCGCACCTTTCACTCTACGCCCCGCTGTGTGGCCGTACAGTAGTTTACGGCCACATATGGGGTGTTTCTGTAAACGGCAGAGTCAGAGCAATAAAGATACAGTCTTGTTTGGCTGTTAACCCTTGCTTTGTTAGTGGAAAAAATGGGTTAAAATGGAAAATTAGGCAAAAAAATGAAATTCTCAAATTTTATCTCTATTTGCCAATAACTCTTGTGCAACACCTAAAGGGTTAACCAAGTTTGTAAAATCAGTTTTGAATACCTTGAGGGGTGTAGTTTATAGAATGGGGTCATTTTTGGGTGGTTTCAATTATGTAAGCCTCACAAAGTGACTTCAGAGCTGTAGTGGTCCCTAAAAATTGGGTTTTGGAAATTTTCCGAAAAATGCTTCTAAACTTCTAAGCCTTGTAACGTCCCCAAAAAATAAAATGTAATTCCCAAAATGATCCAAACATGAAGTAGACATATGGGGAATGTAAAGTCATCACAATTTTTAGGGGTATTACTATGTATTACAGAAGTAGAGAAACTGAAACTTTGAAATTTGCTAATTTTTCCAAATTTTGGGTAAATTTGGTATTTTTTTGTGCAAAAAAAAATTTTTTTTTGACTTAATTTTACCAGTGTCATGAAGTACAATATGGGACGAAAAAACAATCTCAGAACGGCCTGGATAAGTAAAAGTGTTTTAAAGTTATTCACACATAAACTGACACTGGTCAGATTTGCAAAAAATAGCCTGGTCCTTAAGGTAAAAAATGGCTTGGTCCTGAAAGGGTTAAGCATAAATCCTTTTCACTACAAATGTAACATTTGCACTTTGAAGTGCAATACCCACAAAAAGGGTACCCTGAAACCACTGACCATCTGCATAGCAGTAGATCAATGCATTATGAAGACATCATTTATTTGGTGGAACAGTGCATGGTACTCTATGGTTAGCACCTCACAGTTGTTTCTCTTCTACACTAGACATGTCCAGAGATGGCTTCTTATTTTACAGACTACAATGTTCACAAACCGCTACCCTGTTATACTGGACAATATAAAATTCCAATATGGAAAAACCTTCTCATGGAAGACAGAGACAATAATTAGGATTTCAAAATCTTCCTATGTTTTAAAGGTAGTGGATTTAATCTGCTTCCCACTAAAGATCTGGAATAGGGCTGCAGTCCATAAGTAACTTTGGTACATGGAGGAAATAAAAGATTGCGCTACTATATTTTAGTCATATCCACCCTGGCACATAGAATTCTGTGACAGGAATCATACAGAACATTAAAGACAATGTAAATTATCCAAAAGGTTGCTACAAGATTATTACAGGGAGACTTTGAGTCAGTGACAGCTGAAGGCCACCCACAGGATTTCATGCAGAAAAGTGAGCACATGTTCTTATACAGACTCCCTGTACATACAAAATGTTCAAATCCATCGAGAAAGAAAAGAGGAGGCTAGAAAAGAAATCTAATCAACCCAAAGAAAAAAAATAGAGCTATAACTATAAAAATTGTCCTTTAAACTGGAGACACAGTGTCCAAAGTGAACCAAAAAGTGTATAAGTATCCACATGACAGGTGATAAATGTAGGATTGGGAGGGAGGTGGTCCGACCACTGGGACTCCCAGCGAACGAGGTCCTGCTTCAGTCCCACAGAAGTGAATAGAGCAGTGGACCATCATACACACTAACTCTATTCAGAGAGGGGAGTCAGGGTCCTCTAATGGTCAAACCCCTGCAATCCAATATTTACCAGCTATCCTGTGGATATGTGATGAGCACCAGTCATAGGATAACCCCTTTAAGATGACTGTGACTAATCATTGCTCTAACATTTTACACAAGTGGACACCATGCCCAATAAACAAGCAATACAGGTATATCCCAAAAATGTGACTATTTATACTGGATTTTTGGGACAGGTATCAGCTAAAAACAACTTTGTGCCAGCAGATGCCAAATCAGTTCCAACAAGACTCATCCTTCTTTCGACAGATTCCAGCCAGAAACAATTATCACCTATCCACTGTGACCCCTACTGATCGCCACATAAAGGGGCCCATGTCAAACATGCAATTTTCTGCACTATTCAAAATAGTTGGTTTTGGCAATTTTTATTCAATGCCCTAGAGCAGTGATGGTGAACCTTTTAGAGACCGAGTGCCCAAACTGCAACCAAATACCCACTTATTTATCGCAAAGTGCCAACACGGCAATTTAACCTGAATACCAATATAGTATATATTCCATGTACTTTATCATTTAGCCATAATAGCTTAATAGCCTACATTCAGTGCACTGCCTGTGCTGTTCATAGTGTGTCCTGTGCTGATGAATGGCAGGAAAAGTCTAAAGCATATTGTACACCATAGACTTTTTCCAAGGCGCGGGTGCCCACAGAGAGGGCTCCGAGTGCCGCCTCTGGCACCCGTGCCATAGGTTCGCCATCACTGCCCTAGAGTCTGAGCATCAAACAGGAAATAATAGGACAGGTTATATTTTTTGGACAGACTGGAACCACGGATCACGGACGTGGATGGCAAACGGTGCACTAGCAGCATTTTCAACGGCTCTATAGAAATGAATGGGTCCGCACCTGAAACGCTAAAATCGGCGGAACGGATGCGGAAGCAAACAACGGTCGTATGCATAAGGCCTTACACAAATTCTCAGCCGGAAGTGAGTCTTCTCTCACATTCAATGACGTACCCATGTGACGTCACCATCAGCCGCAGGCATTAATTATGCAGAACGCTCGGCAACAGATTGCGCTAAGCCACGATCCTCTGGTCCGGTGACATCACCGGGCAGGGCGTGTTGCTCACAATGAAGGAGGAAAGGGAACTATGCTAATTAGCATAGTAAACGCCTCCAATGCAGGCAATTGGGGAGGCAGGCTGGAGATAGAAGCAATACTCTGAGGACTGAGCCAGGAGGAGTTTAGGGGCGTTACTAAGGGGGGGGGGGGGGGGGGGGAGAAAAATGTGCGGCAGGAGGCTGAATAGGATTCAAGGGGGGCGGATGTATGGCTGACATGGCGATGTGCGGCAGGAGGCGGAACAACAATGAGGGGGCGGAGTCATGGCGAAGAGAAGAGACGTCTGAAAGCATGTGATGCCGCGCTGCGCTGGGACCCACAGTGCAGAGCGGCAGGAAGTTAGACAAAAAATAAACAGATGTAAACCGTGCGCGGGGGACCGTTGGAGCTGTGTAGAAATGGCGAAAATACCTTAAAACATATGGGGGGGGGGGGGGGGACCTAGAATCACCTGTTAACTGTGAGTACACTTAAAGTATATCTTTTTTTTTTTTTATTCCGGACAACCTCTTTAATGTTTAGCATGTATTGAAGACATGTCTCCCTTTGTATGTCTGGTACCCATCTACTAATTCATTCGGTGCCCAAATGATGGAAGGAATGGCGTGTCATGGGGCTGGATGTAAACCATTATAGTACACTGTAAGGCTAGTTTCACACTAGCGTTAGTCGGTCCGCTCGTGAGCTCCGTTTGAAGGAGCTCACGAGCGGACCCGAACGCCTCCGTCCAGCCCTGATGCAGTCTGAATGGAGCGGATCCGCTCAGACTGCATCAGTCTGGCGGCGTTCAGCCTCCGCTCCGCTCGCCTCCGCACGGACAGGCGGACAGCTGAACGCTGCTTGCAGCTGTCCGCCTGGCCGTGCGGAGGCGAGCGGATCCGTTCAGACTTACAATGTAAGTCAATGGGAACGGATCCGCTTGAAGAGGTCACCATATGGCTCAATCTTCAAGCGGATCCGTCCCCCATTAACTTTACATTGAAAGTCTGAACGGATCCGCTCAGGCATCTTGCGCACTTAGAAAATTTTCTAAGTTATTAATGCAGACGGATCCGTACTGAACGGAGCCTCCGTCTGCATTAATATGATCGGATCCGTTCAGAACGGATCCGATCAAGCGCTAGTGTGAAAGTAGCCATAGTAAAGCAAGACCAGATCTGCATTTGTCCCATTGTTGGCCTGGGTGAATACAACTGTAAAAAGGTTGGAGACTACACCTTTGGTGAATGGGTCCTTTTATTAACTACTAGTCTTTCGCAACCGTTTAGAGCCTTGGACAAAGAATTATAATGGGTTAATGCTCCCAGACGCCTACTTCCCACAGCAGACTCTGCTTATCAGACATTCCTTTACTGATATGGGTCTGTTTGATTAATAAACCAGGAGTCCAAACATTAATGTGTAAGCTGCGGGTCAGTCCTGCTTGTGGCTGGAATGCGTTGGTTTCACCTCAATTGTCATAGACACAATAACTAGTCTTAAAAGAGAGTCACAGAGTGAATTCCATGCGTTCCTAGCAGAACAATAATTAATTCACACTACAGGAGGCTCTACAGCTTTCCGTATGTGCACGCTGGCTTTCCAAGAAGCAAAACCACCACTAAACATGCCCACCAAGCCAGTTTAGCATCTGCCACCAAGGATGGAGATTGACAAACTCATTACATTCAGCTCTGTTGGCAGGTCTAAAATACCTCCGATCCAAGAAACAGAAAATATATGCATTTTGTACACTTCTCTCTATACTGAAACTTTTTTATATTCTGTCACACAGATAGTTCACTTGGATCAGGCAATGACAGTCTGTACTAGATACCTAGCATACAGAACTCCTGTGACATCTCATTGCTTAAATAGCCATGTACAGAGACTATCATCACATGCTAGTTTCTCACAGACAAACCAATTTCATAGCCAGTTAGCCTATCACTAAGTTTTTTGGGAATGTGGAGATAAAACAAAAATATTTTTAAAAAAGTACACACGAACACAGGGAGAACATACAAACCTCATACAGATGTTGCCCATGTTGAGGCTACATGGCAATCTTGACAATGACACCAGTCCCACAACCACGTAGCTATTGAATAGATTGGGGTGGTAGCATGACTCGCAAGTTGTGCAACCACAGAATCACAAAAATAATAAAATTCTGGGGTCTCGGCAATTTGGGAGTCACAATGCAACCTTATTCAGTTCAGTGGCTGCACTGTGACATGGTGATCCCTGGTTGCGGCGTAAAGCCATAACCCTGGCCAACTGCAAGATCCAGACAGCATTACTTATCCTGTGTCCTCCCGCTATTCCATACACTGCAGCACTATCCGATGATCAGTACCATCTTTATGAATACAATGCCTGTCAGCTGGGTGACAAAAAAAAAAAACTAAAAACTAACGGCGCTTTCATGCGGGCCAGTAGTGGTTATTATATAGCTTTATTAAATTGTGCAAGAAAACAATACAGTGTTAATATTACTGAAGACATTGTTAAAGAACCCTCCCTTTACTTCATTTTCTGTATAATTTTTGTAAACTTTGGGTGATATTTTCACCATATGAACCCCGATACACACGGCAGCTTTCAGGGCACAGGTTATTGCAGAGAGGCCTGGACTGATTTACGCTTGGTAAACAAATGGGAAGAAAAGCAGGGGAGGCTGTTTGGATAGGACACACCTCATATCTTGTTAAAAACACAATATACAAAGACTGACCGGCTTATTTAGCACGACACATACATTCGTGTTATCCTTCACAACTCTACGCACATACTAATGATGGCTTGTTTATACGACGGTTCGCATTTTACCGCTTTCATTGTTGTACACAGTGTAATATCACAAGGCTATCTTGCAAAAGTAAATATTCTATATGTTAGTAGACTTGTGTATGTCACAGAAAAATGCACCAAACGGATATGCCACTGACTATACTGGCTAGTCATAAATGCAGATATTAAAAGCTGAGACTTTTGCCAATATATTCCTGTCAGGAAGATATCGGAGCCCAACATGCACCACGTCACGGCTCTCAGCATGGCAAGGGGTCCTACCACTACGCTACCTATGGTGTGAACAAGGTCTGAAGGTGATGTAATCCAGCTCACAGCCAAGCTTCCACACAACCGCCCAGCAGGACAACTAGTGCAATGTGAACAAAGCCAGACTGTAAGCCACACCCACATCAGACCATGTGATGGAGGCTACCAGGTGCAAAGGAGAGTGTTTAAATGCCAGGTAAAGGCACATACACTACATATAAAACAAGACAAAAACACAGAAATATAGTGGCAAATCTGGGGGAGCTGCTCAACCCCTAACACTGTAGCGTGTTTTTCATTGGGGGAGCAGCCCCACCGCATGTGGACCGCAGCAAACGACTATCCCCAGCAAAAAATATTTTGCATACGGTGGAGGATGTCGGCGCGGTCCACATGCACCACAAAGGCATCCTACACAAAACGGAGCATTGTGCGGATGAAAATATAATCATAAATCACAGAAAAAATGCACCACACGGATATGCCACTGACTATACTGGCTAGTCATAAATGCAGATATTAAAAGCTGAGACTTTTGCCAATATATTCCTGTCAAGAAGATATCGGAGCCCACATGCACCACGTCACGGCTCTCAGCATGGCAAGGGGTCCTACCACTACACTACCTATGGTGTGAACAAGGTCTAAAGGTGATGTAATCCAGCTCACAGCCAAGCTTCCACACAACCGCCTAGCAGGACAACTAGTGCAATGTGAACAAAGCCAGACTGTAAGCCACACCCATATCAGACCATGTGATGGAGGCTACCAGGTGCAAAGGAGAGTGTTTAAATGCCAGGTTCTGTGTTTTTGTCTTGTTTTATATGTAGTGTATGTGCCTTTACCTGGCATTTAAACACTCTCCTTTGCACCTGGTGGCCTCCATCACATGGTCTGATATGGGTGTAGCTTACAGTCTGGCTTTGTTCACATTGCACTAGTTGTCCTGCTAGGCGGTTGTGTGGAAGCTTGGCTGTGAGCTGGATTACATCACCTTCAGACCTTGTTCACACCATAGGTAGCGTAGTGGTAGGACCCCTTGCCATGCTGAGAGCCGTGACGTGGTGCATGTGGGCTCCGATATCTTCCTGACAGGAATATATTGGCAAAAGTCTCAGCTTTTAATATCTGCATTTATGACTAGCCAGTATAGTCAGTGGCATATCCGTTTGGTGCATTTTTTCTGTGATTTATGATTATATTTTCATCCGCACAATGCTCCGTTTTGTGTAGGATGCCTTTGTGGTGCATGTGGACCGCGCCGACATCCTCCACCGTATGCAAAATATTTTTTGCTGGGGATAGTCGTTTGCTGCGGTCCACATGCGGTGGGGCTGCTCCCCCAATGAAAAACACGCTACAGTGTTAGGGGTTGAGCAGCTCCCCCAGATTTGCCACTATATTTCTGTGTTTTTGTCTAGACTTGTGTATGCCACGCATTTGTGCAGTTGGATTTCTGTTTTTCTTGAGTACTTTTCACCAGGCAACATTTTGAACAGCCTACAGAGTTTTCTTACAGCATAGCCTACACTTGTCATACATCTCGGAAAAGCATTCAAAATCAGCCATGCCCCACTTACAAAGAAACCCATATCCTTTAGGCCTCATGCACCCGACTGTTTGGGTCTGCATCCGAGCCGCCTCGGATGCGGACCCATTCACTTCAATGGGGCCGCAAAAGATGCGGACAGCACTCTGTGTGCTGTCCGCATCCGTGGCTCCGTTCAAAAAATATAACATGTCCTATTCTTGTCCGCACTTTGCGGACAAGAATAGGCATTTATATTGCCGGCGCCTGTTCCGCAAAGCAACACGGGCGGCTTCTGTTTTTTGCGGATCCGCGGTTTGCAGACTGCAAAAAAATGGCACGGCCATGTGCATGAGGCCTTACAGATCCTCTTACTATGGGTTACCGTTTGACCCACCTAGTTGAACTGTAACGTGACTGTTGCTAGAACATCCCAGAATTGCTATTTTATATTTATGCACGCTGGTACCTCATCCAGTACTTAAAGGAGTTTTATCTGCCGGTTCAAACCAGATAGTAACACACATCATTTTTATCTAATCTGTTTTTATTTTCTAATTACAGATTAGTTTATTCTATTTTCTGAACATGATTATGGGGGCAGCCATCTTGCCTGAGCTGTTCCTAACAGCATTTAGAACGCATTAAGAAAATTGTTTTATGCCAGCCACATGGGCCATAGACACAATGGTCAGGAGGGGACTTAATTGACTTCTATGGGGGAGTTTTCTGGGCATGCTTTGTGACCTGTGCAGAGGTCATTGTACAAGGAAAGAATAGATAAGCTCTGACAATCAGCTATTGTGCATGGTGGGTCCTGTCTTATCTATACACAGAGGTGATAGCATTACAGGCAGGAGTAGAATGATAGATAAGCAGATAACTGCAGTAAAGTGATCTGTACAGATTAAGAAGCACCACCAATTATTAGGCTTAGTGGGAAAACTGCAGGATTTTATGGGTTTTTTTCAAACAGATATTGACATGGAAAATTTAAAATATCAAAATCCTTTAAAAATATGTTAAACATAAAAACATGATTTAAACAGTAGGTCATTTTATAATGACACATTCCCTGCAAGTGTGCTATGTAATTTGCACCCATAATGATATGCCATGTTATAATATCTGTGGGTTTAGAGATCTTTTGGAACTTGTAACTTTATTTGCATAAGGTCCCTAGGTAGTGATATAGCTGAGAAGATAACATACCGTAATTAATTATAACTTTTTGTGAATTGGGACATTTAAACTTGCTTTTTTTTTTATTCCAATTTAAACTTAGTAGGAGTCGGAGTCGGTTCATTTTTTGCCGACTCCAACTCCAGGTACCTAAAATTGCCTCCAACTCCTCGACTCCGACTCCACAGCCCTGGGGGCAACACCCCCCTGCACCCAGATGCTAATTAGCATATTATAAAAGTTTGTTTTTCTCAATAATGGCGGCAGGCAGAGAGACGGCGCTAATATAGTTATGTTTGCTAATGTCAGCCAGCTTAATACCCATTTTTCAGGTGACAGAACCCCTTTAAAGATTGTGCAGATTGTATGGTACTGTGCAGATCCAGCCATCTCACTGCTGCCACTCTAAAGAGGCCAGAGCCAGAGTTATGATGCCCTGGAAGTTGGGTGCAACACGAGCCAGAGGGACTTTGGGTTGTTGCTTCTTAGAGACTGTCAAATCTGTCTGTTGCCACTAAATAAATCTGTCCCATCAGAGAGACAGTGACTGTTTAGCCTGTTGCCTGTCAAAGACTGTTGTAACTGTAAGCTTACTAACCCACATACATCAAGTAAAGACCCCCTAGTTTAAGCTACAACTGTGTCTACCCAATTCCTTTCGCCATCCTAAATTGGCGACCCACACATACTACTCTGAACCAGAAATATCAGTTCTTTTAGGTCTGACCACCTTACAAGCTTAATATACAGGAGCAGACTGGCCATAGACCATACAGGGAAATTTCCTGGTGGGCCGATGCCCAGAGGGCCACCCAAACCCTCCTCACCAGCCAGGTACATAAAGATCTTTTGCTCTCAGCATTAATTAATGCTTGGTGCATCAGGTACTTATGCACCTGGCTAGTGGACACAGGTGTCCTCCTGTATTGCCTTCCTCAGGACAATGATACAGTTTCATACTGTGCGGCAGGTGGTAGTATTTTGTGCTGTACTGTGATATTTGGTTTTGTAGAGGCAGTATATTGTTCTCCACTGTAGTGCTTGGATCTGCCGAGGCAGTATTTTGTGCTGCACTGTGGTACTTCGTTCTTTTGGGCTGTATTTTGTTCTGCGCTATAGTATTGCTGGCGTAATTCCGTTGTCCCTGCCTACTTGTGTTCCCCAGCCTTCTGTCAGTTTGGATCCACTGGGGATACCTTTAGGGTTTTTCCAGGGCCACTTTAAGTTCCCAATCTGCCTCTGTTTACTTAAAGGGATTCTGTCACCTCCCCTAACCCATAAAACGATTTTAACCACTTAAGGACCACAGGTTTATACCCCCCTAGTGACCAGGCCCTTTTTTACAAATCGGCACTCCACAACTTTAGCGGTTTATTGCTCGGTCATGCAACTTACCACCCAAATGAATTTTAACTCCTTTTCTTCTCACTAATAGAGCTTTCATTTGGTGGTATTTCATTGCTGCTGACATTTTTACTTTTTTTGTTATTAATCGAAATTTAACGATTTTTCACTTTCAGTTGTAAAATTTTGCAAAAAAAAAACAACATCCATATATCCATTTTTCACTAAATTTATTGTTCTACATGTCTTTGATAAAAAAAAAAATGTTTGGGTAAAAAAAAAAATGGTTTGGGTCAAAGTTATAGCGTTTACAAACTATGGTACAAAAATGTGAATTTCCGCTTTTTGAAGCAGCTCTGACTTTCTGAGCACCTGTCATGTTTCCTGAGGTTCTACAATGCCCAAACAGTAGAAAAACCCCACAAATGACCCAATTTCGGAAAGTAGACACCCTAAGTTATTCGCTGATGGGCATAGTGAGTTCATAGAACTTTTTATTTTTTGTCACAAGTTAGCAGAAAATGCTGAATTTTTTTTTTAATTTTTTTTTCTTACTATGTCTCATATTCCACTAACTTGCGAAAAAAAATAAAAAATTCTAGGAACTCGCCATGCCCCTCACGGAATACCTTGGGGTGTCTTCTTTCCAAAATGGGGTCACTTGTGGCGTAGTTATACTGCCCTGGCAATTTAGGGGCCCAAATGTGTGAAGTACTTTGCAATCAAAAGCTGTAAAAAATGACCGGTGAAATCCGAAAGGTGCACTTTGGAATGTGGGTCCCTTTGCCCACCTAGGCTGCAAAAAAGTGTCACACATCTGGTATCGCCGTACTCAGGAGAAGTTGGGGAATGTGTTTTGGGGTGTCATTTTACATATACCCATGCTGGGTGAGAGTAATATCTTGGCAAAAGACAACTTTTCCAATTTTTCTATACAAAGTTGGCATTTGACCAAGATATTTCTCTCATCCAGCATGGGTATATATAAAATGACACCCCAAAACACATTCCCCAACTTCTCCTGAGTACGGCGATACCAGATGTGTCACACTTTATTGCAGCCAAGGTGGGCAAAGGGGCACATATTCCAAAGTGCACCTTTCGGATTTCGCACGGGGCACGGCGAGTTCCTAGAATTTTTTATTTTTTGTCACAAGTTAGCGGAAAATGATGATTTTTTTTCATTTTTTTTTTTTCTTTCAAAGTCTCATATTCCACTAACTTGCGACAAAAAATAAAAAATTCTAGGAACTCGCCATGCCCCTCACGGAATACCTTGGGGTGTCTTCTTTCCAAAATGGGGTCACTTGTGGCGTAGTTATACTGCCCTGGCAATTTAGGGGCCCAAATGTGTGAGAAGTACTTTGCAATCAAAATGTGTAAAAAATGGCCTGCGAAATCCGAAAGGTGCACTTTGGAATATGTGCCCCTTTGCCCACCTTGGCTGCAAAAAAGTGTCACACATCTGGTATCACCGTACTCAGGAGAAGTTGGGGAATGTGTTTTGGGGTGTCATTTTACATATAACCATGCTGGGTGAGAGAAATATCTTGGCAAAAGACAACTTTTCAATTTTTTTATACAAAGTTGGCATTTGACCAAGATATTTCTCTCACCCAGCATGGGTATATGTAAAATGACACCCCAAAACACATTCCCCAACTTCCCCTGAGTACGGCAATACCAGATGTGTGACACTTTTTTGCAGCCAAGGTGGGCAAAGGGGCACATATTCCAAAGTGCACCTTTCGGATTTCGCAGGCCATTTTTTACACATTTTGATTGCAAAGTACTTCTCACACATTTGGGCCCCTAAATTGCCAGGGCAGCATAACTACGCCACAAGTGACCCCATTTTGGAAAGAAGACACCCCAAGGTATTCCGTGAGGGGCACGGCGAGTTCCTAGAATTTTTTATTTTTTGTCACAAGTTAGCGGAAAATGATGATTTTTTTCTTTTTTTTCTTTCAAAGTCTCATATTCCACTAACTTGCGACAAAAAATAAAAAATTCTAGGAACTCGCCATGCCCCTCACAGAATACCTTGGGGTGTCTTCTTTCCAAAATGGGGTCACTTGTGGCGTAGTTATACTGCCCTGGCAATTTAGGGGCCCAAATGTGTGAGAAGTACTTTGCAATCAAAATCTGTAAAAAATGACCGGTGAAATCCGAAAGGTGCACTTTGGAATATGTGCCCCTTTGCCCACCTTGGCTGCAAAAAAGTGTCACACATCTGGTATCAACGTACTCAGGAGAAGTTGGGGAATGTGTTTTGTGGTGTCATTTTACATATACCCATGCTGGGTGAGAGAAATATCTTGGCAAAAGACAACTTTTCCCATTTGTTTTATACAAAGTTGGCATTTGACCAATATATTTATCTCACCCAGCATGGGTATATGTAAAATGACACCCCAAAACACATTCCCCAACTTCTCCTGAGTACGGCGATACCAGATGTGTGACACTTTTTTGCAGCCTAGATGCGCAAAGCGGCCCAAATTCCTTTTAGGAGGGCATTTTTAGACATTTGGATCCCAGACTTCTTCTGGCTCTTTAGGGCCCCTAAAAAGCCAGGGCAGTATAAATACCCCACATGTGACCCCACTTTGGAAAGAAGACACCCCAAGGTATTCAATGAGGGGCCTGGCGAGTTCATTGAAATTTTTTTTTGGGCATAATTTAGCAAAAATTTTATTTTATTTATTTTTTTTTTTCTCACAAAGTGTCACTTTCCGCTAACTTAGGACAAAAATTTAAATCTTTCATGGACTCAATATGCCCCTCAGCAAATACCTTGGGGTGTCTTCTTTCCAAAATTGGGTCATTTGTGGGGTGTTTGTACTGCCCTGGCATTTGAGGGTCTCCGCAATCATTACATGTATGGCCAGCATTAGGAGTTTCTGCTATTCTCCTTATATTGAGCATACAGGTAATGAGATTTTTTTTTCCGTTCAGCCTCTGGGCTGAAAGAAAAAAATGAACGGCACAGATTTCTTCATTCGCATCGATCAATGTGGATGAAAAAATCTCTGCCCAAAAAAAAAAAAGGAGGGGAAAGGCGTCTGCCAGGACATAGGAGCTCCGCCCTACATCCATGCCCACTTAGCTCGTATGCCCTGGCAAACCCGATTTCTCCATTCACATCAATCGATGTGGATGAATAAATCATTGCCGGGATTATTATTTTTTTTACATACAAAGTGTTTGC
Organism: Bufo gargarizans; assembly: GCF_014858855.1. NCBI lineage: Eukaryota > Metazoa > Chordata > Amphibia > Anura > Bufonidae > Bufo > Bufo gargarizans. Next base: position 341,685,066 of record NC_058081.1, on the reverse strand, counting down.
CAAAGCATAGGAACGCCGCCTCCTCCTCAGCTCGTATGCCTCGGCAAACGTATCTGTTACTGCAGAGTAGAAATCTCGTCTTGCAGCGCCGCATACACCGACTTGCGTGTAATCTGACAGCAGCGCAATGCTTCTGTCAGAATGCACATCAGTGCTGCAGCTGCTTGATCGCTTGGTCCACCTGGAAGGTAAAAAAACAAAAAAACAAAAAAGAAAAAAACCAGGCCGCAACGCAATAATTTTATTAACATTAACTTTAGAGAACATTAACTTTTCTAAACTTTTGAAACAGAACAATAACTTTTTTGCTTACCGGTGATTTTTTCTTTTTTTTTTTTTTTTTTTTTTACCTTTATTGGACAAACCTCTCCTTCCCCATGGGACAATGTGCAAAGCGCAAATCGCCCAAACATGTGGCGAAGTGCATTATGCACTTTGTCCCAGGTGAAAGGAGAGGTTTGTGGCAGCTCTGTGTGAAAGGGGCCTAAGACCCCTATGTGCCTGTCCTGTGTACGCAATCCCTATGCTAATAGTGTACCTGAGTGTGGAACTTGCGGAAACACTCCCCTATGCATAGGGCAGGCTGGTCAGGACAGTCAGGACAAAAAAAGGTGGTGTCACGCCTTATTCCACCCCTGCTACAGACATGACATCTTTTTCTTGTGGAACGTTGAGTTGGGGTACCAGGATAGACAGACGGGAAGTGTCTGCCATGTAGCCGGCTCACTACATCAGGGCCTTGGGGCACGGACCCTCCTGGATACAGGATTTCCGAAATGATCTCTTCCTGGAATTTTAGGAAGGATCCTGTTCTCCCAGCCTTACTGTAGAGAACAAAACTATTGTACATCGCCAATTGGATCAAATAAACAGACACCTTCTTATACCAGCGTCTGGTTCTGCGGGAAACTAAATAGGGAGCCAACATCTGGTCATTGAAGTCCACCCCTCCCATGTGAAGGTTATAGTCGTGGACAGAGAGGGGTTTCACAATGACTCCAGTTGCCCGTTCAATTTGGACAGTCGTGTCTGCGTGAATGGTGGACAGAAGGTAAACGTCCCTCTTGTCCCTCCACTTCACCGCGAGCAGTTCTTGGTCACACAAGGCAGCCCTCTCCCCCCGTGCAAGTCGGGTACTAACGAGCCGTTGGGGGAAGCCCCGGCGACTAGGTCGCGCGGTACCACAGCATTGAATTCCGACTATATGTAAGTGCCGAAAGAGGGCCACGCTTGAGTAAAAATTGTCCACGTATAAGTGGTACCCCTTGTGGAATAAGGGTGACACCAAGTCCCAGACAATCTTGCCACTGCTCCCCAGGTAGTCAGGACATCCGACCGGCTCCAGTTTTGAGTCTTTTCCCTCATAGACCCTAAAACGATATGTATAGCCTGTGGCCCTTTCACAGAGCTTATACAGTTTGACCCCATACCGGGCGCGCTTGCTGGGGATGTACTGTTTTATGCCAAGGCGCCCGGTAAAATGTACTAGGGACTCGTCTATGCAGATGTTTTGATTAGGGGTATACGCATCTGCAAATCTGGATGACAAATGGTCTATGAGGGGCCAAATTTTGTGGAGCCGGTCATAAGCAGGGTGGCCTCTTGGATGACAGGTGCTATTGTCCGCGAAATGCATAAAGCACATGATGACCTCAAAACGTGCCCTAGACATTGCAGCAGAGAACATGGGCATGAAATGTATTGGGTCTTTAGACCAATATGACCGCAATACATTTTTTTTTGTTAGACCCATGCTGAGGATAAGGCCCAAAAAAATTTTAAACTCGGAAACTGTGACTGGTTTCCACCGGTAAGGCTGGGCATAGAAGCTTTCCGGATTGGCGGTAATAAACTGTGTGGCGTAGCGGTTGGTTTCAGCCACAACTAGGTCATAGAGATCCGCGGTGAAGAACAGCTCAAAAAACTGAAGGGCCGATCCTAAATGAGCCGTCTCCATGCGAACTCCAGACTGGGCGGTGAAAGGGGGCAGTACGGGTGCGGCGGAATCAGGGGATTGCCAATTAGGATTTGCCAGCACCTCTGGGAGACTAAGGGTTCTACGGACCTGTGAACGCGGTGGCTGTGACGGGGGAGTTATTGCACGTGCCACCGTACCAGCTGGAACTGCCCTTCTGGTGCTCGCCACTTCACCAGGGACTACGGCAGTGCTGGTAGAAGGTCCAGGCTGTGCTGCGCTGCTGGTGTATGCCGCACCATAAACAAGATCAGCGCTAGCACCACTCTGCTGCAAATGAGGATCATCATGCAGGGTAGGCAGAACTCTTACATGGGATCGGGTACGTCTGGCCGTAGCAGGGACCTCTACCTCGTCATCCTCACTAGCCGTTAGAGTGCCACTGCTGTCTACAGGTTCATATTCTGAACCACTGGATTCAGCGGATAAGGCGTCCCCATCGCTTTCATCCATCACGGTCAGAATCCTGTAGGCCTCTTCAGCGGAATACCCCTTGTTTGACATTTTGGGTTCACTAAATTTAGGGGGTATTCCTCTGAGACTACCCAGGAAAAAGAGCAAACCTGCTTAGTAAAAAGGAGTGCTTGCGAAGTAAAGCTGCGATCGCTAATAAAGATCCAAAAAGCTCAAAAGTGATCTTTTATAGCGGCGCAGCGATTTTACGGTTTTTGCAGTGATCAGAAAAAAAAAATTCTGTCACTGCGGTGGGGCGGACTGAACGCAAGTGTGCGCACAAGATCAGGCCTGATCGGGCGAACACTGCGTTTTTTGTAGAACCTAAGGTGACCCTAATGTACTTATATAGATCTGATTGCGATCAGTATTGATCACTTACAGATACTATATAGTACTAGTGCTGATTAGCGACAGCGATGACGCTAATCAGCGACTAATCGGTGACTGCGGTGCGGTGGGCGCTAACTACCTAACAAGTAGCTAACTACCTGGCGGTGATAAGGGACCCTAACAGGGGGGGTGATCAATGACAGGGGGGTGGATAAGGGGGTGATCAGGGTGTCTAATATGGGTGATCAGGAGCTAAATAAGGGGTTAAATAAATGACAGGGTAATATCTAATGTGTAGTGTGGTGTTTGGTGCTACTTACTGAGCTGCCTGTATCCTCTGGTGGTCGATCCAAGCAAAAGGGACCACCAGAGGACATAACCATAGCGTCTGACATAACCATTTCATTGGCCGATTCAAAAATCCACAGCCTGCCAGCCAATGATCGCGGCCGGCAGGCTGCAGATGAACTTGTGAACTGCGCAATCCTGTGAACTGCGCAATCCTGTGAACGCACGCTCCTGTGAGCGCGCGTTCACAGGAAATCTCGGCTCACGCGAGATGACGCCAATCGGCGTTAGTGTGACCTGGGAGCGCCGCAGAGATGACGCCTTTCGGCGTTAGTGTGACGGGAGGAGGTTAAAGCAGCCATGAAGCACAGCTTACCTTGATTAGGCTGTGCTCTTTGATCTTGTAATCCGTCCAGCAGTTTCTGCAAAAAACGACTTTTATTTATATGTAAATGAGTCCTGAATGTGCCCAGAGGGGCGTTTTGTTCCCCTTAGAGAGCCCAGTACCGCCCCTCTTACAGTGCCCAGCCCGCCTTCCTTGCACTGTCTAACCGCCCCCAGCCTGCCACAGCCTCTCCTCCCTCTCCTCCCCCTCCCTCACGCCGAACGAACTTTCGCACAGGCGCAGTACCCACTGAGGGCTGCGCCTGTGCGATCTGCAGGAGACTGAGGGCAGGAGCTTCATCCTCGTCACTGGGCATGCGCCGAGCCCAGTGACGTCCGATGCTCGCTCTTCCCTGCTGACTGAGGGAAGAGCGAGCATCGGACGTCACTGGGCTCGGTGCATGCCCAGTGACGAGGATGAAGCTCGTTCCCTCAGTCTCCTGCAGATCGCACAGGCGCAGCCCTCAGTGGGTACTGCGCCTGTGCGAAAGTTCGTTCGGCGTGAGGGAGGGGGAGGAGAGGGAGGAGAGGCTGTGGCAGGCTGGGGGCGGTTAGACAGTCGCAAGGAAGGCGGGCTGGGCACTGTAAGAGGGGCGGTACTGGGCTCTCTAAGGGGAACAAAACACCCCTCTGGGCACCTTCAGGACACATTTACATATCAATAAAAGTCGTTTTTTGGAGGTGACAGAATCCCTTTAAGTGCATCACAAGTAGGACATTGTTCCACAGATTCCTAGACTATTGCGTCTAGTTGCTTAGTCAAAAGCACCCATTAACTTCACAAAAGCATAATACGGGTGCATTTCTGTGCCCTTACTACAGTTGCAAGTCTTGGCCTGACCACAGAATCTATGATTCTGCTAGTTCAGGTCAATAAAAAGGTGAATGTATTACACTTGTCAGAAGTTGAATAAACTGACAAAAAAAAAAATCTCCATGATAATGTATATACATACAAAGTTGTACATGAGTCAAGATCGTACTTTTAAGTTTATTGCAGCACATTTATTTTTAGATTTTGACTGACATTTTGTTGTGAACAGTGACATTCAGTAGATTTCAGATGAACAAGTGGTTTTAGGACTACCACGATCTACTGATATTTATAGAGGACCTTTCATCGGTCCAAACATTGTAAGATAATTATCAGGCTACATAGAGTCGTGCCCAGGGATCTCGCTGAACTTACTATTATTCTTGGGCGCCGCTCCGTTCACCCGCTGTGTCCTCCGGTATCTTCACTGAATTGGTTCTACTAGGCGGAGTCTGCCCTGTTTCACCCTGGGCACTCCTTCTCCCAGGCCGTAGCGCTGTCCAATCTAAGCGCAGATCTCAGCCTGGGAGAAGGAACGCCCAGGGTGAAACAGGGCAGACTCCGCCTAACAGAACCAATTCAGTGAAGATACCGGAGGACACAGCGGGTGAACGGAGCGGCGCCCAGGGATAATAGTAAGTGCAGTGAGATCCCTGGGCGCTGCTCTATGTAGCCTGATAATTATCTTACAATGTTTGGACCGATGAAAGGTCCTCTTTAAAAGGAAAACCAAAGAACCATTCCCAAGATATTTTCCCTTTGCCATCCCATAGAAGAGACCAACGTTTTAAGAAGTGAAAAAAAAGGAATAGAGAGAAATCTTCTATATGTAACATCCTTTAGGGGACAAGGGTTAAGACCAGCTGAAGATGGAGGATGTGCAGAACCCATGCTATATCTGCCAAACTTCTAGAAAGCTTCAAGAACTTTAGCTTCCCTTTACCAGGAGGAAATAAATCTTAGATCTGGGAATATCCGATCATTATTATTAAAGTGCTGTTACAGAATATTTATTCACACTGTTCCCTGCTAAAACCAGTCCATAAAAAAACAGGATATTTGACAACCCAAATTAAGATCCACATTTCAGACACAGATTCTTTATAATAATTTACCGTCAGATGGACATGCGTCGCCACCTAGACCAAGCACGATCACCTTTTTCCTCCCATAAAATAACGCTTTGGTTCTACTCCATATTTCCCCATTCCATCCAGACTGCAACCTGCTCCGTTTACAGCCTAAGGCAAACCTGTGTTATCTTAGAGCAGCAAAACCTGCTCCCAGGGTTGAAATAATGCCCTCTTTCAGGCCCTGTGTAGAGCCCTCATTCGCCCATGCAATAGAAATCACTAGACCGGCATTAAAACCAGAGATGGGAGAGATTACAGGATCAGCTATACTAATCTTCTGAGAACTGTCTTGTCGATACTGAGCCAGGAGATGCTGGCAGAAACAATGAGCTTTTTTCTGCTTGTGCAGTCAGGCATAGGTGCATGTCCGTAGAGCGGCTGCACCATTGCTAGCAGTCAAATAATAAGAGTGCAGTCTTGTCAACCACTGCTGAGCCATGAACTTTCCCCAAACAATATACCGTAGTAGTCAAACTGCTTATGATATGTGGTGAGGGAACGCTGAAGCTCCTGGGCTCCAATGCAAAATGTGCAATAGGTTCCCTACCTACCATTTATAATACTTTTATCTTCTTTTGTGGCAGGAAGGACATTGTACTACTTGGAACCAAACCCGAGATCGGGAAATGTTTTTTTTACAGTAGAAATTGATTTATGAAGTTATTATGCGACGTCTTGCAAGACAACGCAAAGTAATAACTCATCTGAGCCAATACATTCTAATACTGTACGGAGCTCTCGCTCCTTACAGTATTCAAACAAAGTTTTATGCAAATCGACTTTGGATTTTTCTTACAAAGTCAATTCGCTCATCCCTAATTATTATATTTGGGCAGCAGATCCCTGTTTATACAGGATGATCTGCCACTCAGAAACCATAATGTGGGTGTTCGCATCACTGATGCTTCCACCAGATTTGCTTGTTCATCAGATGACTAGTAGCACCTTTACACAAGGTAAGTATTGGGAAGAAGCGTTCTTAGGAAAGCTCCTTCCCAATATCTGCCACGATCACCTGCCTATGTAAAGGAGCATTTAGACTGCAGTTATCTCCAAATCTTTCCCTTCCTCAAGTCATACTCACCACAATCCAAGAAACAGAAACTTTGGCTTTGCAGAGTGCCCAGACTATTATAGATAATTTAGGTACCAACATATATGCGAAACAGAGCAGGAACAAAGAACTTCAGAACAGTGACTCCTGTTAGATAGCATGTCATTTTTGACTCGTAGACCCTAAAGAGGTATGGATTTGTTAGTCTAAAGCTGGATTTACATGGGACGATTCTGCTGCCAATTGTCAGGAAGTGTTCCTTCTCAAAAGGTGGCTGCTCATTCAGTGAAGGAGACCACTGCGCTTTTACATAAAGTGATCTCCTTCACTGTACAAAAACAAGGGATCACCATTGCAATCCCTCATCCTCATACAGAATCATGGTTTCTGAGCAGCAGATCACTGTTTAGACCACACGATCTACTTTCCAGAAAATATGATCGATAATGCCTGCATGAACGACAGGATCACCCGATGAACGAGTATTTCATCAGGTGATCAGCAGCACATTTACACAGGCAGATTGTCAGGAACGGTTGTTCCCAATTATCTGGACAATTATTGTCTAGTCTAAATGCACCTTAAGAATTATATCCATCAGTGACTACACTGTCTCCTACAGGTTAGTTCTGAAGAACCTCTCCAATGACAATATGCAGAAAAGAACCCAAGATCTCAGCTTCCCAAACATATCATTAAGCACAATGTCTCGTCCTAATCGACCAACTAAAAAGCCTTTTAGGCAGATTTACTATTGCAAATCCAACAGATCGGCCTAAAACTGGACCTCTGGCCACCCTAGGGGCAGGCTGCTGTGGGCCAGACAGTCCGGCTTTCAGACTCCCTGTCCTCAGTCTGGCACAGGGCCAGGAAGGACACAAGGATGTCCTTTTGAACTGCTCACTCTCAGACAGCAGCACTGTGCTGTCCGAGTGTGAGCTGCAGGAATAAAGTCACCGTCCCTCCCACCCCTGCAGCTGACAGAAGTTGATTTTTAACTTCATTTTTTCAATCCCTTTCAGCTGAGTGGGAGAAGCGTGGCCTAACCAGATCGGGGTGTGGCTTAGCAGGACCAAGAAGTAGATTTTTAACCATTTTTTCAATCCCTGTCAGCTGAGGAATGGGAGGGGGCATGGCCTAACTGGATCGGGGGAAAGTCACCCTCCCTCCCACCCCTGCAGGTGACAGAAATTGATTTTTACCTTCATTTTTTTATCCCCGTCGGGTCAGTAGTGTGAGGGGCATGACTTAGCGGGACCTGGGGCGGGGTTTTAAGTCTTTTAAAAGGTGGACACATTGTGGCAGGGGGCGTGTCTGGGCTCCTTCCTGCAAAAGTGACGCCCCTCTGGACACCTTACTGGCTTATTTGCATACCAAATAAACTGGATTTTATTTGGTATGGAAAGTCACCCTCCCTCCCACCCTTGCAGCTGACAGAAGTTGATTTTTACCTTAATTTTTTTAAATCCCCGTCGGGTCAGTAGTGTGAGGGGCATGGCCTAACCAGATCAGGGGCGTGGCTTAGCGGGACCTGGGGCGGGGTTTTAAGTCTTTTTAGGGTGGACACATTGTGGCAGGGGGCGTGTCTGGGCTCCTTCCTGCAAGAGTGACGCCCCTCTGGGCACCTTACTGGCTCATTTGCATACCAAATAAACTGGATTTTCAGAGGATAAAAACATATAGTGATCTGTACCATTGAAATGAATGGGGCGGCTTGGGTGCAATTACACCTGCTCACCACTGCAGCTGCAACGGCGAGAAGGTAAACAATGAAGAGGAGGCAGCGCTGGCACGCGCCTTCTCTTCAATCAGCTGATCGGCGGGGGTGCCGGACCCCAGCTGATCTGATATTGATGACCTATCCTGAGGATAGGTCATCAATAAATATAACTTGGACAACCCTTTAAAGCTCTCCTACAGCAGTGAAGAAAAATGGCTGGGTTGTTATGGAAACCTGGAGTAAAACTGTATGTGGAGACTAACGGCCTGCGAGCTTCTATTGGCTGATAAGAGATATATATATATATATATATATATATATATATATATATATATTGTGGGGATGTGCTCGTGGTAGGCTACGGTAGCGGCGGCAGTATTGAGGCAATCACAGACAGTCTTTGTGATACACCGTGACTTTATTCACACCAAAGGCATACCAGGCAATGTGCAGACCACACAGGGGCATATTCACATAGTGCATAAAACAAAAGTCCTTCCATAGAAAATAAACAGCAGGTTTGAGTCACCTTGGTTTGGACAGACCACAGCAGTTCTGCAGGCTTGTAAGCTACCTGCCTTTGTCTCCCTTTGGCCAGAGCCCCTTCGGCTCATAGCACCACAGGTCCCAGGCTGTCCTTCAATGTGTGCTGCGCCCAGACTCTCCTTCACCAGCACTCACTGTCTGTGTAAATCTCCAGCACAGCAAGACACACCCCACCCCCACCATCAGCAGGCTGGGTTCTTTAAAGGCCCAGCTCCACCAAAAAGGCTGGCCGTGGGGAACAGGCACCCCCCCACTCTTTACCTCTTCCCAGTAAGAACCGGCCCGGACACGCTGCGCCAGCAGCATTTGCCGCTGTAACCGCAATGATCCGGTTCTTACTACACCGAGGCCAGGACCTCTGGTGGCACGTATCGTCCGTCCATTATTATTCCAGGGGACTCTCCTACATATCCCCCCCCTTTGTTCACCCCTGAGGGCTTGAACATACTGTTCAAGCCTGAGGGGGTGAACACACGCACAGCAGTGTACCCGGGACAGGGCATCTGCGTTCCCCTGTAAGCGGCCGGCCCTGTGCTCAACAGTGAACTTAAAGTTCTGGAGGGACAAGAACCACCTGGTAACCCGAGCGCTCCCCTCCTTAGCCCGACTCATCCACTGGAGAGGGGAGTGGTCGGTCACCAGACGGAACCTTCTCCCCAGAAGGTAATATCTGAGAGACTCGAGTGCCCACTTGATGGCGAGGCACTCTCTCTCGCGAGGCACAATGCTATACCGGGTTTCTGCTGGGGTAAGCTTGCGGCTTAGAAAAACCACGGGGTGCTCTTCCCCGTTGAGCTCTTGGGAAAGCACAGCCCCTAGTCCTACTCCCGAGGCATCTGTTTGAACTACAAACTCCCGCTTGAAGTCGGGCGTCACCAGAACTGGGGACTCACATAGGGCCGACTTCAAACTGGAGAACGCCTCCTCCTCCTTCTCCCCCCAGCGAACCATCACTGACTTTCTACCCTTCAAGAGGCCGGTTAACGGGGCTGCCAAGGTGGCAAAATGGGGAATGAACCTCATGTAGTACCCAATCAGGCCCAAAAATGACCGTACTTGCTTGGACGTACGAGGCGTGGGCCAATTCCGGATTGCTTCAACTTTATTCACTTGGGGCCTAATGACTCCGCGTCCAATCACATACCCCAAATAGCGAGCTTCCTCTAGTCCCACCGAGCATTTTTTTGGGTTGGCAGTTAACCCCGCCTTCCTTAGAGAATCTATCACTGCCTGAAGTTTTGACAAATGACCCTCCCAGTCTGGGCTAAACACGACTATATCATCCAGATACGCGGAGGTATACTGGTGATGGGGCTTGAGGACGACATCCATCAGACGCTGGAACGTAGCCGGAGCGCCATGCAACCCAAAAGGCAACACCCTATACTGAAAAAGCCCCTCCGGGGTGACAAAGGCCGTCTTCTCCTTTGCCGCCTCCGTCAGAGGTACCTGCCAGTAGCCCTTCGTGAGATCTAGGATCGAAAAATACCGGGCTTTTCCCAGCCGCTCTATCAACTCGTCTACCCGAGGCATGGGATAGGCGTCAAATTTTGATACCTCATTCAATTTCCTAAAATCATTACAGAACCGTAATGAACCATCCGGTTTGGGAATAAGGACAATCGGGCTAGCCCACTCGCTCTTTGACTCTTCTATGACCCCTAGACGTAGCATCGATCTTACCTCCTGCGAAATGGCCTGTCGCCGAGCCTCCGGTACTCGGTATGGTCTTAGGCGGACTTTCACCCGGGGCTCGGTGACAATGTCATGCTCGATCAAGGTGGTACGTCCCGGAAGGTCAGAGAATACGTCCCTATTCCGACTAACAAATTCTTTCACCTCTTGTGCTTGTTTGGTCGACAGTCCGTCCACTATCGTCACCCCAGCGGCGTTCTCCGGAACACCTGGTGACCCCGGGTCACTCCCTGACGTCCCGACAGAGGGCGGGCTGTCTGCAAACAAATTCTCTCTGTCTCTCCAAGGTTTTAGTAGATTCACATGATATACCTGTTCGGGCTTCCGCCTCCCTGGCTGGTATATCCTGTAATCAACTGGGCCCACCTTCTCCTTAACTTCATAGGGTCCTTGCCACCGGGCCAAGAATTTACTCTCGACCGTGGGCACGAGTACAAGAACTCGGTCCCCCGGGTGAAATGTCCTTACCCGGGCGGTTCGGTTATATACCCGACTCTGGGCCAGTTGTGCCGCTTCCATGTGCTCACGGACGATCGGCAACACGACCCCTATTCGGTCCTGCATTTTTCCTATGTGCTCTATCACACTTTTATGAGGCGTAGGCTGTTGCTCCCATGCTTCCTTAGCGATATCCAGTAGCCCACGGGGATGTCGCCCATATAACAACTCAAAGGGCGAGAACCCCGTGGACGCCTGGGGCACTTCCCGTACCGCAAAGAAAACATAGGGCAACAGTAAGTCCCAATCTCTCCCGTCCTTAGCCACGACTCTTTTTAGCATGGACTTCAGGGTCTTCTTAAACCGTTCTACTAACCCATCGGTTTGGGGATGGTAGACGGACGTGTGCAGGTGTTTAATATTTAATAGCTTACACAATTCCTTTGTTATTTTGTACATAAAGGGTGTCCCCTGGTCCGTCAGAATCTCCTTTGGTATCCCCACCCGGGCAAACATACTCATGAGCTCTTTAGCTATTACCTTGGCCGACGTATGGCGCAATGGGACCGCCTCCGGATAGCGAGTGGCATAGTCTAACACTACCAGGATGTGTTGGTGACCTCGGGCTGACTTAATAATGGGGCCTACCAGATCTATGGCGATCCTTTCGAAGGGCACCTCTATAATGGGCATAGGTACCAGTGGACTGCGATACTAAGGTTGGGGGCTAGTCAGCTGACACACTGGACAGGACTGACAGAACCTCCAGACTTCCTCATATATCCCAGGCCAATAGAACCGTTGTAGAATTCGCTCCAGCGTTTTCTTAACCCCCAGATGACCACCCAACACATGCGCATGCGCTAAATCCAAGACCATTCGCCGGTAAGGCTGGGGCACCACCAGTTGTTCCACCACCTCCTGCCTCACCTTGTCTACCCTATATAACAGGTCCTGGTTATAGGCCAGGTGAGGAAATACGGTATCGGCGCCGGGACGCTGGGCAACACCATTAACCACCGACACACCTTCTCTAGCCCGCAATAACGTCGAATCCTGGAGCTGTGCGGTCCCGAAGGTTTCTCGGGGTACCTCCAGATCCAGGATGGACGAACTTTCTACTGTCTCACCCGCCAATACTTCTAGGGGAAACCGGTCAGGGTTACACTCTACCTCCTCTACGGTGACCCCTACAGCTGGGGCCCCTGCCTCGGGGTCCTCTGTAGGGATCGACCGATATTGATTTTTTAGGGCCGATACCGATACCGATAATTTGTGAACTTTCAGGCCGATAGCCGATAATTTATACCGATATTCTGGGAATTTTCATTTTTGAAAAAAAAATTAAAATTCCCACAAATCTGCTGAAAATTAATGTTTATTGTTAATGTGTATTTTTTATTTTTTTTGTAAATCTTTCTTTTTCATTTATATTTAATATTTTGGTGTTTTTATTTTTATTACTTTTTTTTTTTTTAAACTAACTTTTAGCCCCCTTAGGGACTAGAACCCTTGTCCTATTCACCCTGATAGAGCTCTATCAGGGTGAATAGGAGCTCACACTGTCCCTGCTGCTGTGTGCTTTGTGCACACAGCAGCATGGAGCTTACCATGACAGCCAGGGCTTCAATAGCGTCCTGGCTGCCATGGTAACCGATCGGAGCCCCAGCATTACACTGCTGGGGCTCCGATCGGAGGAGCAGGGGAGAGGGAATCCTGTGGGGGGCGCACTGTGACTGGGGTGGGGGGGGAGGCGGGGCGCACCACTGTTTAATACTGGGGGGAGGGGGGGGGCGCACTGCCGCCACCACCTCGGCCCACTGCTCCAACGGCAGCCTCTCTTGCTCCGCGGTTCTTTCGAATACCATCAGGAATGCCTCTATATCATCTCCCGGACCCATTTTCCTCAGGGCGGATCGGACTTTGTCTCTGGCGGTAGACACAGTCGGGGTTGTCGCAGTTGAAACTCCTTGCAGGGATGTTCGCACCGACTCTTGCATGGCTACCAGCTGCTGCATTAGGAGATTGTTTGTTTGCTGCTGTGCACACATAGCCTCCTCATGTCTTTTTTGCTGTAGCTCATTACTTTCCCTCTGAGCCTGCAATGCCTGTTGCTGCTGTACATTACTCTGAATCAGGTGCTTAATGGCCTCCTCCATCTTGTCAGGAACCATAAAACTTGCAGGCCTGATATATGACATGCAGTCCAACACAACTTTTGCCTCAGGCCTGCCTCACTGCAGGAATGCCCGCATTCTCCACCAATTGTGGGGATGTGCTCGTGGTAGGCTACGGTAGCGGCGGCAGTATTGAGGCAATCACAGACAGTCTTTGTGATACACCGTGACTTTATTCACACCAAAGGCATACCAGGCAATGTGCAGACCACACAGGGGCATATTCACATAGTGCATAAAACAAAAGTCCTTCCATAGAAAATAAACAGCAGGTTTGAGTCACCTTGGTTTGGACAGACCACAGCAGTTCTGCAGGCTTGTAAGCTACCTGCCTTTGTCTCCCTTTGGCCAGAGCCCCTTCGGCTCGTAGCACCACAGGTCCCAGGCTGTCCTTCAATGTGTGCTGCGCCCAGACTCTCCTTCACCAGCACTCACTCTGTCTGTGTAAATCTCCAGCACAGCAAGACACACCCCACCCCCACCATCAGCAGGCTGGGTTCTTTAAAGGCCCAGCTCCACCAAAAACCTGGGCTGGCCGTGGGGAACAGGCACCCCCCCACTCTTTACCTGTTCCCAGTAAGAACCGGCCCGGACACGCTGCGCCAGCAGCATTTGCCGCTGTAACCGCAATGATCCGGTTCTTACTACACCGAGGCCAGGACCTCTGGTGGCACGTATCGTCCGTCCATTATTATTCCGGGGACTCTCCTACAATATATATATATATATATATTTTACCATCCAGCGTCAGTCACTGATAAATCGGGCGCATCTTTAGACTATCTAGTATAAGGTTAAGCTGTCTAAATCTTAGACAGAATTATTAAATCTGCCCCATTGTTCCCAAAATTATTTTATGGCACGATAACAAGACATGCCATGTAATGCCCCTACTAATATTCTACAGCACACAGAGCCAACAAGATGAAAGCAAGCTGGCATGTTAGTCGATTCAGCGACTGATGCATTATCTACTGACATGGCCATAAAGATGATCTCTATGACTACAGTCACAACATTCCCGAAATGACATCTTCAAATGCACAGAGAGGAAAGTTTATTACGTCCATGGTAATTACATCAAGCTTCATTAAGCAAAACTCCTTCATGTTGTCCTCAACAAAAGATCTTCTGTACATCCCAAAGTAAGTGGGTGGTTTATGTGTACAATTCGTTCTAGGTGTGTCATATTATAGGAACAGAAAACAGAATCCTGCCTGCTGATAGCACAATGCACATAAAGGAGGGTAATAAAGGAGAAGCCCTTGGAGTAGTCAACTCCAAAAAGTTTGCACATCGCAGAAAACTCTAGAAAAATTCCCAAAAAAACATGAGCTGCTACATGTATCAAAGAGCCCTTCCAGCACGATGGCCCAATGTTTTCAAGATAGATCCAAATAGGCCCAATGTCCAACAATCATCAATAATGTCAGATCATGGACATCATTGGTCAACATTTTCTGCTTGTTATAGAACATTTTTTTGCTATACAGTATATTATTGTGGTTTAGAGGTTCAGGGGGTTGTGGCTTTGGCCAAGCTCTAAATGTGTGACTGTCATTTGATTTCCCACAAGGCACTGTTTTTTGGTAACCAGAAACTTGAAGAATAGAGAAGGAAACCTCAAGTGACTCAAAATCCCCATACTATATGGCAACCACTTGGTCCTACTTATGGAATCAAATCTAGAGCCAGCAGTCAATACTGTAATAGTAAAGACACACCAAACGTCACAGCGAGCGCCAGGCCTGCCAGGGAGATGCGTCCAATGAGGTCCCCGCTTCCTGACCATGACTGGCGTTTTCTTCCCTGCTTCGCATAGGAAAGAAACCTGCTAGGGAGGGCAGGGACAACAAGTCCCATCAGACTCATCTCTGACACAGCACTAGTGCTCTGTGAGGTTCTACACATCAGTACTATAAAATAATTGACTTACAGCTCAAAAGTGACAGATCCCTTAAACCAGTCTATCACCATACTATTATGCTGGCCTCAGGAGACAGGTTCTCCTTAAACAATCTGATCTGTAAGGGGCGAATAATGGTAGTCCCGCCAGTTCTTCCCCATATGGAGGAGATTAATGCATGTATACACAGCTTAGAGGACCTGTCCCCACTCCTGACATGTCCGTTTTACTAAATAATTTTATTCCTATAATGCCTTAACAATTCTGAAGCATCTTTTCCTATAAATCTTTGCTGTTCGGCTCCTTGGTTATTGCTGCTAGATGTCCATTAATAAATTGACAACTGGGTATTACCAGTAGAGTAATTTGCACAGTCTGACACTGTTAAATCATCTATATCATAGATGTTCCAGAATTGTTATTACATGGGACTGCAAGTAGTTACTGCAACAGTCACGTCAGGAGAGGTGACAGGCGCTCTTTAAACGAGTGGGCAATGAACAACTGGGTCATTTCCAATCATAACCCTGGGTATTGGCCCATGAAGATGTGCCCTTAGATTCCGAGTGCATGACTGGGGACAAGGACTGATGGGATTACCATCTGCAGAAACATAGAACAGCACAAACATCTGCAAAGTCCATCGAAGACCATCCCAATGTCTGCAAATACAGTAGAAACAATGAAGCATAAGACATCTGTGAATGCTGATCTCCACTTTACAACAAAGAACAAACATGCACTGAGGTGTACCCCTGCTGTTCATAATCAAGTGGAGCCCTGGATATGCCGAGGTGTCCTGGTCCATTAGACATACAATTACAAAAGTTCAGATCCAGGTGCTGGTTTGAAAACGTAGACTATTTTTCATGAGACAACCCCTTAAATGTACCCTCCTATGAGGCATTTTACTTAAAGAAGAAAATCATTGTGTAGCCTTGTGTTACTTATATTTTACTTCTGAAATTCCAGAATGATATCGAAGCAATTTCGTCACACAGCAGTCCGCTCATTGTTGGGAAAGGGGGAAATGAGAATCTCTTAAATAAATCATCAGCTGACTCACTTTAGATGGAGGCCTTTCCTCTTCTCTCCCAGGTGAGACATGCTTTATCAGAGTCAATTATCTGGCACTGAAACCCTCAGCCACTTAGCTGTAAACAGAAACTGTTCCATATTCGCTCTTGGCAAAAATAAAATCCTGGCGGGTCAAGTTTCACCCATTGTGAACACAATTCTGGTGTCGTATGCTGGCTCTGCAGGCACAACACTTGCTAAAAGGAACATTTCACATTCCATGCTAAGATGGTGGCTGGCCGGTGGAGAACGCTTCACAAGGCGCCTTCTTCTATTCATGTCCGTAAGGGTACTTTCACACTTGCAGCAGAGGATTCCGGCAGGCAGTTCCGTCGCCAGAACTGCCTGCCGGATCCAGCAATCCGGACGCAAACGGATGGCATTTGTCAGACGGATCCGGATCAGTCTGACAAATGCATTGAAGTACCGGATCCGTCTCTCCGGTGTCATCCGGAAAAACGGAAAAACGGACCCGGTATCCATTTTTTTCACACATTTAAAGGTCTGCGCATGCACGGACCGGAAGAATGGATCAGTCAATGCAGCAATTTTCAGGGCTAATACATTTCAATGGAAATTAATGCCGCATCCGGCATTCAAGCAAGTGTTCAGGATTTTTGGCCAGAGAGAAAAATACAGCATGCTGCGGTATTTTCTCCAGCCAAAAAACGTAAGAGGGACTGAACTGATGCATCCTGAACGGAATGCTCTCCATCCAGAATGCATTAGGACAAAACTGAAGTGTTTTTTTTTCCAGCATTGAGCCCCTAGGATGAAACTCAATACCCGAATACAAACGCTACTGTGAAATTACCCTAATCACAGCTACAACCATTTTCCCATAACTAGAAGAGCATTCCACTGTCAGGATAACTATGTTTTGAAATGGTAGGATGGACTTTTCTCAAGGAAAATTGGGATGATAAGTTAACTTTTTTAAAAATTCTGTACGAGTAAAGGACCGATTATCGTCAGAACAAACGGCTGTAGCTAATCAGCAGTACACGTGATAGATTGTGGGCAGTACATCTCCATGGCACGTTCACCCTAACATCTGTACTCTGTAAAGACTCCCTTTAATCAGGGATGCCCAACCTGCGGTCCTCCAGCTGTTGTAAAACTACAACTCCCACCATGCCCTGCTGTAAGCTGATGGCTGTAGGCTGTCTGGGCATGCTGGGGGGTTGCAGTTTTGCAACAGTTGGAGGGCTACAGGTTGGGCATCCCTGCCTTTAATGAAGGCTGATCAACTTGCTAAACAGTGCTTGGTACAGGCGATTATAAACGACCAGGATGTATCATATATCAGATATAATAGATTTCCACCTAACAAAACCAATCATTTTGTCGCAATAAACACATAGATTCTCAATTCAACCACTTGGCATCAGTCCAGTGTCCTGAATTATCTTTGGAAAGTGAGGAGTCACCAAACCACATGGCTATGAACACGTCCCAATACAACAAACTATTCCTCATCCACAGGAACTAAAAACAGGCTCCTGAGCTCCCCCGTAGGAATGGAGCAATGGACACCAGCATGCTGTCGCTCCATTCAAACGGGGGAACACAGTCCCCTGCCCCAGTGATCTGCAGGGGCCCCAGCAGTTGGACCCCCCCAACCATGAGACACATCCCCTATCCCATGGATAGGGAATAAGTTGTTATAGTGGGACAACCCCTTTAATGCAGTGTTTAGTACCGTGCATCACAGGAAACATCTGCATCTATGTTCTCCTAGTGTTTTCCTGGGTGTCCTCCATCACTCCAAAAATGCACTGGTAGGTTAGCTGGCTTCAAATGAAAATTGTAACAAATGTGTGTCTGGCTGAGATATGGACGTGGTGGATGAGCCGCATTAGGGACAGAGACTGATGTAAATGGTGACAATCTTCTGTACGGCACTATATGGGGGAGGGGATCTGAACATGAGTGAGAAAGCAGCCTGTTCTTGAAGGTTCCCACTGATGCATAAAAGATGGCCGACATCAGACTGATTCTATAGTGGATCGTTTCGAGAAACACAGCCTCCACAAGTTTGGCAGACTAAAGGCGTCCACACATTTATTAGATCATTCGTCCAACAGATATCTGTCCTGACTCCATCCCAGCTTCCACATATACCTACACTTTCAGCTGCGCCAAACGTGTATTCTATAGGGAGAGTGGAAAAAGCAGATGCCAAAGAGAACAAAAGAATCAGAGGAAAACATTGATTTCACCCTCTCCTTTTCTCCCCCAACTTCATTTGTTGTGAGATAGTTGACAGCTCCCCATACACATTGGAATGTTGGCTGCACCCACCATTCTCGGTGAGTTTGGCCGACAGAAGACTAATATGTATGTATGACGTGTCAGTGCGGGTTCAGGGGCAAGATGAATCAGTTTTTCCTGCGATTGTGTTCGGAGATTTTTCCATCAGGATTGCATCAGTTTTACATCCGTTATTTGCATGCATGAAGAAAAAGTGAAGAATAACAGCATCACCTAGCAACGGTCAATAGAAAACGAACAGCATACGGATGCCATGTGCTGGTAGTTTTTTCTTCACTGGCAGGTGACAACAACAAATGCTTGGGAGGCTTGTGCCAGTCGACGACTGCCATTGGCTGGGAGTTGAATAGCCCATCAATATTAGAAGGCAAGAATACCCCATTAAATTTCTTTAGGTCCCTCTTTATTTTGAGGCAAACGGTACTTAGACAGTAATGTTTCTGAACTAATAGCTGCACTGCAAAGTGTTAGATGAATGGTATCAGATATGGCATTTGGGGAATACTACATCTCTTTTTGGAGAACACCTAAGTGGCATGAAGAGTCTTATAGGCCAGGCAACGCTCCTCTGGAATTCTGGGAAGAGGTTATGCAAATGGCCTCTTAACAAGCTCTGACTCCAATGCCACCGGATGTAAGGTAGCTATCCTATACTGATGAGGGGCAATCACCCTGAAATAGCAGTCTGCAGATGAGATGCTGGCTTAGTCTTTATCCAAGTCATGGCTTAAGGCCTCTAAGGTTGAACATTGACTTATAAGATAGCTACCTTATAGCTGGTGGCATTAGAGGCTGAGCTTATTAAGAGCTCATTTGTATTCCCTCTTCCAAGATGTGGCATGACATGAGTTTCTCGCACTTTCCTGGAAAGGCCGAATACAGTTTATATGACCTCATTATCTCGTGGTTCACTGGCTTTCTGGAAATTCCAAACCTCAATAAAAAAAAATTAAAAAATGATGACAAATGTAAACATAGCGTTATTACCATCATAGTCTCCACTAGAGATAGACAAAATAATGGAAACCCGGATTTCCAGTCCTCACAATATGTTCAGTTTCTCTATTCATTTTGTATTGCACAATAAGTGCATAGTCTGTGGAGAGCGGTATATGGAGGTGGTAGTTTTACGAAAATGTATCAACAGATAAATGTGTAACCAAACCTTCAAAGGCCAACGCTGCGGAAATGTCCATAGTTTCCATTAAATCCCTTCTGATAACCAGGAACATACATAGTAAGAAATAGAGCTCACACACGTCTGTGTCCAGAACCTGTAGGGAGGTGCATGGTCACTTTCTACTGGCCTACATGCTCTTTTGGGCATGGCATGTGCAGACATTCTTAATGCAATGCCTTTAGGCCACATACACATGGGACACAAGTATTTTCTGGAAGTGCTAGAAGTTGAACCACCACCAATCAGATATTGATAACCTATCATGAGGATAGGTTATCAATATTAAAAACCTGGAAAACCCCCTTCAAAAATACATGCATGGAAAGCCCCTTCAGATCTAGTGCTATTCACAGGGCAGCAGTTTGTTACAATGTATCATTGTAGGCAAAGTCCTGGCACAAAGCTCTCTTCTTCACTGGAACCTCAGCCTATAGTAAATGGGGACAGAGCGGCAGTACGGCGAAATAGCAGGACGGATCCGACAGGGTGAACAGCCTGTCGGATCCGTCCTGCCTCTAGTGTGAAAGTACTCTCATTTTTCATTATGGAGCATTAAGAAAATCTGGCCACTCTGGACTTTGCGAATGGACCACTCCCAGGCTGTCAGTGTGCCATTAACATATATTAGGTGTTCTTTAGGTCTCCTGCACACGACTGTATCCATGTGCCGTCTGCATTTTTTGTGGACCCATAGAAATGGGAATGCAGAAAATGCAAATTTGATGCAGACTGAAAATATGGAGGCCTTAGGGTACTTTCACACTTGCGTTTTTCTTTTCCGGCATAGAGTTCCGTCCTAGGGGCTCAATACCGGAAAAGAACTGATCAGTTTTATCCCCATGCATTCTGAATGGAGAGAAATCCGTTCAGGATGCATCAGGATATCTTCAGTTCAGTCTTTTTGACTGTTCAGGACGGAGATAAAACTGTAGCATGCTGCGGTTTTATCTCCGGCCAAAAATCCGAAAAACATGCCAGCATTTTTTTCCATAGGAATGTATTAGTGCCGATTCCGGCATTCAAAATACCGCAATGCAGGATGCGCAGATCTAAAAAAAAAATATTTCACTTTTTTCAGACCGGAAGGACAGATCCGGCATTTTGAATGCCGGATCCAGCACTAATACATTCCTATGGGAAAAAAAAATGCCGGATCAGCATTCAGGCAAGTCTTCAGGTTTTTTTTTCGCCAGAGATAAAACAGTTTTCTCTTTTGCCTTAGCAGTCCGAATTACTGAACGAAAGACATCCTTATGCATCCTGAACGAATTTCTCTCCAATCAGAATGTATGGGGATAAAACTGATCAGTTATTTTCCGGTATTGAGACCTTTTGAAGGAACTCAGTGCCGGAAAAGAAAAACGCTAGTGTGAAAGTAGCCTTAGACATAAGGTAGCTGTAGGCCAACATCTATCACTCCTGACCCCCTCAGCCAGGCAAGCATGGGTTCTCAGTGGGAAGAAAGCTTTTGCCAGACTCCTCTGGAAGGAGCTTTTATCGCCGAGAACAAAAGCATAACTCCCAACCGTCCCACTCTCAGCTGTCTCTGCATCCATAGGACACAGAGCCTTCCACTCCCCACTTCATCATTCAGCTCAGCTGCCGGTCCTCCACTCTGTTGGGCTGTGTTGAAGGAACGGTGCAGGCCCGGGAATCAGCCTGTGCTCCACCTACACAGCACAGCAGTGCGATGTGTATCCTTCCTGCTGATGCTGGGGAGCGGTGATGATCAGCAGAGGAACTAGGTGAGGATTTGTTTTTTTTTGGTTTGTTTTTTTCTTCCTGGGAAGGGGAGCACATACCTGGGCATAACTACTGGGAAGGGGAGCACATACCTGGGCATAACTACTGGGAAGGGGAGCACATACCTGGGCATAACTACTGGGAAGGGGAGCACATACCTGGGCATAACTACTGGGAAGGGGAGCACATACCTGGGCATAACTACTGGGAAGGGGAGCACATACCTGGGCATAACTACTGGGAAGGGGAAATAATAAATCAGGTCCCCATCCCGATCGTCACCTAGCAACCGTGCGTGAAAATCGCACCGCATCCACACTTGCTACGGATGCTTGCGATTTTCAAGCAACCCTATTCATTTATATGGGGCCCTGCGTTACGTGAAAAACGCACAAAGGAGCATGCTGCGATTTTCACGCAACTCACAAGTGATGCATGAAAATCACCGCTCGTGTGCACAGCCCCATAGAAATGAATGGGTCAGGATTCAGTGCGGGTGCAATGCGTTCACCTCACGCATTGCACCCGCGTGGAATACTCGCCCGTGTGAAAGGGGCCTAAGGCTAGGTCTACAAGACAAATTTTTCTAATAATAGTCTATGGTGTCACACTGCAACATGCGTCATGCTGTGACGCGACCGTCACAAAAAATCCATTCTAAATGTTTTTTCCTGTGACTGTCGCGTCGCAGTGCGACACCATAGACCATTATAAAAATTGTCGCGCGACACTGGTGCAACAAAATGTTGCGCGGCACATGTTGCAGTGTAGTTGTGCCCCATGTGTCCCACGACTTATTGTAGTGTAGACCCAGCCTAAGGCCTCTTTCACACTACAGTATGTTGAATTCAGTGTTTTGCGTTCCGTTTTTCACGGATCCGTTGTTTGCTTCCGTTGTGGTTCCGTTTCCATTCCGTTGTTCCGTTTTTCCGTATGGCAAATACAGTATACAGTAATTTCATATAAAAAATTGGGCTGGGCATAACATTTTCAATAGATGGTTCCGCAAAAAACGGAACGGATACGGAAGACATACGGATGCATTTCCGTATGTGTTCCGTTTTTTTTGCGGACCCATTGACTTGAATGGAGCAACGGACTGTGATTTGCGGCCAAATATAGGACATGTTCTATCTTTTCAACGGAACGGAAAAACGGAAATACGGAAACGGAATGCATACGGAACACATTCCGTTTTTTTGCGGAACCATTGAAATGAATGGTTTCGTATACGGACCGTATACGGAACGCAAAAAACGGACCGCAAAACGGAAAAAAAAAAACGGTAGTGTGAAAGAGGCCTAAAGGATACCAATAACGAGTTAAACTTTCCAGTAAAAAGGATTAGGTCTACTTAAAGGGGTATTCTCATCTTCCCTTTTTATACTTACCTTCCTTGAGCGCGACGTTCACTTCCTGGATTCTTCTCCCGGCCGGGCTGCACTTGCGCAGAAGACTGAAGATTTTCTCCCGGCTGGGCAATGTCCTGAACGCGGACGCCGCCGCGCATGTGCCATGGTGACTTATTCCTGGTCTGTATAGTACAGAGCCGGCTTGCGCGTTTGCGGCTCTGTGCTATACTGGCCAGGAAGAAGTCATCATGGCACATGGGCGTTCAGGACATTGAGCGGCTCGGACGGAAGAGAATCTTCTGTCGTATCCCGCCGGGCCGTGCTTGCTCAGAAGACTGGAGAGGTGGCCGTAACCAGGGGAGACCAAAGACAACATCAGGTAAGAGGGGACTTATTTTCTTTAAAAAAAGGGTGGGAATTAGGTAATAAAATGTATTTAGAAAAATGATCACTGTCAAATCATTAACAGATTTAACAGTGATCATTAAGATGAGAATACCCCTTTAAAGTACTTTCACACTAGCGTTATTCTTTTCCAGTATTGAAATCCGGTAAAGGGTCTCAATACCGGAAAAAAAACGCATAAGTTTTGTGCTAATGCATTCTGAATGGAGAGCAATCTGTTCAGTATGCATCAGGATGTCTTCCGCTCCGTCCCTGTTACAGTATTTAACCGGACAAAATACCGCAGCATGCTGCTGTATTTTTTCCAGACTAAATCCCGGAATAATACCGCACTTGCCGAATCCGGCATTAATTTCCATAGAGATGTGTTAATGTCGGATCAGGTACCAAGTGTTTTGGAAATTGCCGGATCCGGTTTTCTGATCTGCACATGCGCTGGGATATAGAAGGAGCTAGTTTCGCTTTTGATCTTTGAAAAAATGTAAATACCGGATCAGTTATTCCGGATGATACTGATGAGTATATCGGTTTGCATACGGTTTGTCGGATCCAGCAGGCAGTTCCAGCAACGGAACTGCCTGCTGGATTCTAATAACGCTAGTGTGAAAGTACCCTTAGAAAGTTTAAAGGATAACTTGGCACTCAGGATACCTTGGTCGCCCTACACGTGGACTTCCACTGGCCAGAGGAATCATTGACCTGTGTTTCCTCAGGGCCAGCTTGGATGAAGGTCACAAAGGTAAAGAAATGATCACAATGTAGAAAATTCCCCGGTAGGTAATGTCAGAGGGATTCTTTCATCTCATGACTGATTGTGCCATCTGATATAATTATATGGGACATTCTATGACCGACTTCTCGGAATCGGCACAGATTACAAAAGCTAAACAACAACAACGCAGCAATGTGTGCAATGAGTAACAAACAGCGAAAACCCAGAGACCTAGAAGACAAATCCACCTGCAGGCAAAACTGGTTGATCTCCAACAGAAACTATTCATGCAGTGACCTCAACATGAGCAGCTGTGCAGAGTGGAAGCATAGGGCTGGGGCTTCAATAATCCAGCCGGCTCTATAAATAACCAAGCAGAAGGAACACGGATTACTAAATTTCCAGACAAGTCAGGCTGGCCTTGTAATGAGCTACACCTAGAGTGACACCCTTACTATGACTGCAAACTATGGGAAAGTGAACCGCTCTCATGAGATAGA
The DNA here is from genome assembly GCF_014858855.1 of Bufo gargarizans. Lineage (NCBI taxonomy): Eukaryota > Metazoa > Chordata > Amphibia > Anura > Bufonidae > Bufo > Bufo gargarizans. Next base: position 341,660,907 of record NC_058081.1, on the reverse strand, counting down.
AGATCTGCTCTACACCTTGGTTTCTATTGCTTACAATTGGGAGATATCAGTTTTATTATAATGACAGACCACACTTTGGAATATTTAAAGGGGGTTTTCTGGTTTGCATTGATATCCTGTCCATGCAGCTCTTACCTGTGATGCTATGTCCATGGGTTAGGGATGTCAGGGATAGGGGAGTGTCTATGTAACTAGTTGGGTAGGAGGGGCTATAAACTAGCTGGGCATAGGTAGGAGCAGTGATAGGGGAGTGTCTATGTAACTAGTTGGGTAGGAGGGGCTATAAACTAGCTGGGCATAGGTAGGAGCAGTGATAGGGGAGTGTCTATGTAACTAGTTGGGTAGGAGGGGCTATAAACTAGCTGGGCATTGGTAGGAGCAGGGATAGGGGAGTCTATGTAACTAGTTGGGTAGGAGGGGCTATAAACTAGCTGGGCATAGGTAGGAGCAGTGATAGGGCAGTGTCTATGTAACTAGCTGGGTGGGAGGGGCTATAAACTAGCTGGGCATAGGTAGGAGCAGTGATAGGGCAGTGTCTATGTAACTAGCTGGGTGGGAGGGGCTATAAACTAGCTAGGCATTGGTAGGGGCAGTGATAGGGGAGTGTCTATGTAACTACCTGGGTGTTAGGGGGTGAACTGGAGCAGTGGCAGAGAAAGGAGAAGTGGATCGTGGGTTCGGCTGGATATAGAAAAAGGAAATGCTACATGCAGAATGTAACAAATCCGGAGTAATTTATATACATTGTGAAAACAGTTCAAGAGTCCAAATAAATGAATAATAAAAGCATGGGGAAGATGTACACGAGGTACGCAACTACATGAGTATAGCTATTTAAAACCAGAAAATTTCTGAAAACCTCCTTAAACAGCTCGGCGCAAGTTTTTGGGCAGGTTCAAGAAATAGTTTTTTACAGTAGACATCAATTTATGAAGTTATTACCTGAAGTCTCGCAAGACTTCGTGACGTTATAACTTTGGCTCATAGGAGTCAATACATTCTAATACTGTACGAAGCGCTCGCTCTATACAGTATTCAAACAAAGTTTTAAGCGAATCAACTTTGGATGTGTCATCCGAAGTAGATTCGCTCATCTCTACCTCTAATCGTAGATCAGGCCTCATGCACACAACCATATTTTCATCTGTGTCCCAGCCACATTCTTCACGGATGGCACACTGAACCTAACCTTTCTATGGAGCCATGCACACGTCAGTGTTTTTTTGCGGATTGGTTCCGTTTCCGCAAATTACAGTCCTTTCTATTGATGGAGTAATGCATTAAGCCTTAGGCCTGTATTACAACCAAAGATTATCTGACCAATCAGACCAATAGTTGGTGTGTATACCAAAAGATCTGTGTGTGTAACTGGCCATCTGACCAATGATTAGTCAGAAAATCTGTCAGATGTTGTTGGTGTAATACAGGCCTTAGGGAACTGGCAATTTCCCTAAGGGCTTATGCACACGCAAAAATACGGATGACGTCCGGGAGCATTCCATATTTTGCGGAAAGGAACAGCTGTCCGGCTAGTAGAACAGTACTATCATTGTCTGTAATGCGGACAGTAATAGGACATGTTCGATTTTTTCACGGAACAGACTCACAGAAACAGAATGCACACACAATTTCCGTTTTTTTGTGTGGACCCATTGAAATAAATGTTTCTGCATACGTTTGTGTGCATGAGCCCTAATACATTACATCCAGGTCACATTCTTTATGAGAAGGCGCTTCCGATTCTATCACTTTGACTCTTTGAAGCAGTCACATCCGCTATCTTAATGAAAGACCTGCGCCATGATGAATATGAAAGATAAATGCAAAGTTAAACAACCCGTAGCTTTTTTTCCATACTAACTAATCAGATACAGACAACGAGGTGCTATTAACTAGCATTTTATTACTAGGACTCTTGTCCCTCTGGTCTACGTATTGGGATCACGGTATAAAGCGGACTATAGGAATTTATCACCTGCCAGCAAAGTCATAACCTGACAAAGAAAACATAGCAGGGTTTGTCAGAAAATCTGCAAGCACGCTGGCAGTTCAGACATGCCTATGGGGTGTAGTGAACTTCTCACATGTAGGTAGGCGGAAATGACTGGAGCACAATAGGAATGCACCCATTAGCTGCTGCTACACAATAATGAATGGGTTGTACGTGAAAATTGTACAAGCAACAATTACCGTCTTAACAGGGTACAAGCAGAGAAATATAGAAGAATGTAATAACTAATATTGTTTTAATAAAGAAGCACTCACACAGAGGCAAATGGCATCGCTCTTATTTTCCACTTTGATAAATGCCTCTTAAGGAGCTTTTCCTGCTAGATATATAGCCATTACATATAGGAACATGAGCTATTCAAATCTCTATTCAGTGGTCTAACCAGCTTTCATGCAGTTTTGAGGTTCACAGACATAGGGGAAGCTGGGTGGCATCCATATCGATTGCCACTCAGTCAGAGATATAACCACCAGAATATTTAGCATTTCTTATCAGCAGTGCCTGATTGGGTAAGAGGGGAGTCCCACATTAAACTTTCCCAGGGTCCCCATCCTCAAAGGGCCCCCCAGCATTGCCCCCTTTAAGCTAAACAGCCATGCAGGCTATAGGGAAGAGTGCAGACTGAGCTCAGCACTGATGAAGCACTCTACCCAATCACAGTGAGAACTGTGTCTGTTCAATTACAGCTGCACAGTCCTCCCTTTTCCACAGGCCTCATGGGGCACGCACAGGGTGTCAGCATTTGGGTCCCCACTTTTAGTTTTGCCAGGGGCTAAACTCTGTCTAAAACCAGCCCTGTGTGGTCTATGGCGGTGAAAGGGTTAAAAGGGATTCCAGTGACAAACATCAATTTGTGGTAATCCTGTCACATTGCATAGGTGTGCCTGTTGTATATTCCAGCTCATCCCAGTTTACCACACCTTCTAACACACTCGCTCACAATTACTATACTACAGGACCTGAACGCCCAAAGTAAACTGTGCCACCTGTACCAATCTAGCCTCTATAGCACATGGCACTGCATAACAATGGCTTCTGCACGCAGTTATCTACAAGGCAGACGTCATGAGAAGATGATGGCCAAGATTGCTTAGAAGAGAAGTGTTAGAAAGCAGGATTGTCAACATTAATAGAGAACCGCAGGATTACCACCTATGTATGCGAGACGTGCCATTTACAAGTGTGAACCCATCTCTCTGCAGGAGTCCATGGAATTTTATAAGACCCCCCCACTCCTCGTCTTATGGCAGCCTGGCACCACAACTGCCCCATGGGGCAGTGCCCTGAAAGAATACTGCAGGTGCCAGTGGCACACACATAAGATCCTTCTGCTAATGAGCAGGGATGCCAGTGGGCAGGGTCTCCGATCCTTTGGATTGCTCCAGTCAGGTGGTACAGCTGGTACCAGATTAACATTACATCTAGGAATTGCTATCTATGCCATTTCCCAATAGTGCTTTCAAACTGGAGTTTCACTTTAAGGCCTCATTCACACTTCAGTGTTTGGTCAGTGATTTCCATCAGTGATTTGTGAGCCAAAACCAGAAGTGGAGCCTCCACAGACATGAAGTAGAAGGGAAAGATCTGCTCCTGTTCTGTGTTTAGAGCCGCACCTGGTTTTGGCTCACAAATCACTGATTGAAATCACTGACCAAACACTGAAGTGTGAACGAGGCCTAAGGGTTCATTCAGACAACCATATCAGTTTTAGGGTCCAAAAATTGTGGATTCGCAAAATATGGAGCAGCCAGCCCTATGATGGAAATGCCTATTCTTGTCAGCAAAAACGGACAAGAATAGGACATGCGCTATCTTTTTTGTGGGGCCGCGGAATGGAACTATGGATACGGACAGCAAAAGGAGCGCTGTCTGCATCTTTTGCGGCCCCGTTGACATGAATGGGTCTGTAGCAGTTCCGCAAAACTGTAAAACGGATGCGAACATAAATATGCAGTCGTCTGAATGAGCCCTAAGGCCTCTTTCACACAAGCGAGTTTTCCGTCCAGATGTAATGCACGTTGTGAAAGGACTGAATCCTGACCCATTCATTTCGATGGGTCTGTACAAATGAGCATCATTTTTCACTTTTTCATGTTTGCATTCAGGAAAATAGAAAATAGAAATCACAGCGTTTTTCACGCAGCTCGTCACATAGAAATGAATGGGACTTGTATGAAAAACAGAAGGCCTCCGGATGCAATGTGCTTTTCACGGATGTTTGCTAGGAGATGCGAATTTCTATTCTTTCGTTTTTTTCTTCACGTGCGTGAAAACTGCATCAAGCGCTGATCACATCCGCATGGAATGCACAAACAAAACCATCAGGTTTTTCCTTGAACAGATCCTGACTCATTCCGTATAACTGCAAGGCCTGGGCTACCCTGCGACTTTTTGTACTGCAGTAAGAACTGATTTTAGGTATGGAGCGACAGCTGCAGCCAGCCTGATGTCCCCCCCTGGACTGCAGCTCTGGCTCAACAGTTCAATTAGCAGCACTCCAAAAAGTCACAGGGGGTCATTTATCAAGGGACTGGCGACTTATTTTTTTTAAACTAAAATAGTCACAAGTCAATTTTTTAAACCGGTCGTGCGACAATATTTACTAACATTTACAGTAGTATGTTGAAAAACTACACCATTCAGGACCCTGAGTAGTTTTTTCGCCAGCCGCAAGAACTGCCATAGATGCACCTAAGGCCCCTTTCACACGAGAAAATTTTCTGTGCAGATGCAATGTGTGACGTGAACGCATTGGGCCCGCACTAACTCCTGAGCCATTCATTTAAATGGGTCTGTGTACATGAGCGTTTTTGTGAACGCATCAGTTGTGCGTTGCGTGAAAAACGCAGCATGCGGTTTTCACACAGCCCTGGCCCCATAGAAGTGAATGGGGCTTCAGTGAAAAACGCATTGCATCCAAAGCATGAAAAATGCATCAAAATGCATTGCACCTGCGTGGAAAAAACTGAACGCAATTGCAGTCAAAACTGACTGAACATGCTTGCAAAATGGTGCAAGCTTCACTGAACGCGTCCAGACCTAATCCGTCATGCTCGTGTAAAAGAGGCCTAATTTATGACGAGGCGTGAAATCTTGTGGCATTGAGAGGGGGAAGTACGACCAGCATAAAAAGCCAGGCTTAGTAAATGTGCCCCACAGTGTTAGGCCTCATAAACACAACACGTATGTATTTTGCAGTCTACAAAATACGGATACAGGCCATGTGCATTGCGCAATTTACAGGGGCCTTAGCATCAAAATGCTGATTCTTGTCTAAAAAAAAAAAAAATAATAATAATAATGAACAATTGGACATGTTAATTTTTTTTTTATGGGATGGACATGCAAACACCAACAGCACATGGTGTGCTACCCTCGTATTTGGTGCCATTCAAATGAATGGATGCATGTCCAATCCGAAAATGATGCAGAAACAAAAAAAAAAAAAAAAAATATATATATATATATATATATATATATATATATATATATATATATATATATATATATATATATATATATATATATACACACACACACACACACACCATCGTAGGTATGAGGCCTAACCCATGTTTTTATCAGAAACAGATAATGCTGCATGCTACACTATTCTTTCATCATTCTGATAAAATCTGTAACTGTTAAAGCGTCACTGAGTTTTCAAAAAAGTTCGATATTTCGTGGATAGAACTTGTGGTTTCAAGTTCGACATACAAGGCTCAGGTTATCTAAGAATTCTGTTATTAATTCCGCTACCATGGACAATAACCTTTGGTCCGTGGTAGTGGGATCCATAACGGAGTTCTTAGATAACCCGAACCTTGTACGCCAAACTTGAAACATAAGTTCGCTCATCCCTACTTGTGGGTATCATGTTTTAATCGTTGGGGGGTCTGAGTGCTGAGACCCCACTGATCCCTAGAATGAGAAGAGAGAAGCACTCATATATTGCGCTCTGTCTCTTTGCAATTCTGAGCGGGAAAGACTTTCTGGATTATTGGTCCTTTTTCTTACCTCTTTGCATATGGATTATTGGAAGATAAATTTAAAGAAACGCCACTCAAGGCTTGATCGGCGCACAAACAGAGGATGAAAGGACAAACTGGAATTACGTAAGGCTTGTCCGTATTTCAGTCCACAAAACACAGATATCGTCCATGTGCACTCCCATCAATAGAGAGGACTATTTTCCTCCTCACTACAAACAAGAATGGGACGTATTCTATCATTTACGTAATGGCTGCACAGATCTGCAAAAACATACAGATGTGTGCCGGCCCCATAGACAGGAAAGTCAGACTGCTGGATGGAAAATCTAGTCATGTGCATGAATCCAGTGTCTGAGGAATCATCACCCAAATAAACTGCAGAGATGAAGACATAATACATCAGAAAACATCCCCTTCATGATAGAAAAAAATCTTCATAGCATGCTAGAAAGAAATCCTAGATCTCCCCAAACTTCAGATCCCACCATGTGACCAGTGCACTGCCAGAACAGAGAGGGGGGAGCACCAGGGACCCCCTCCACATAAAGGACACCACAGCCCAGGCTCCATGAAGCAGGACTTTCAAGTCTAACCTGCCACCATGGAGTGCAAGCGATCTCCACCTGCTGTGCCCAATCTACAGGAATCCCGTGGCACTCACCATAGTCCTGGGAAGATCCCGGGGAGATGCGGCTGCGGAGTCTGACTCGCACACTTCCCTCTCTGAGATTTGAACACTCCTCTCCCAGTGAAACCAGGGCCACCAGTCCTGTTCTCCAGCCACAGACAAGCTGCGGCCTGGACTCCCATTAGTCACTGCTCTAATCCCTGCTGCTGCTGCCTGACAGAAAACCTGTCCTGGATCACACACTGCAGTCAGGCACATGGCAGCGCGCCCAGGAGGGGAGTGCTGAGGGAGCGCTCTGCATACGCTGACAGGAACATTCCCAGTAGCATCTCCAGCCTTATTTATTGCATCTTCCTCTAATCTACACAGCATGGCCACGGTAATTTTTTATTTGGGGGCTGGTGGCACTTGATTTGAATATTTCTGTGGTAATTACCATCATTTCTCAGCTCACAGTAGGAGCTGGTAATGAGTCCTTATCAGTATACTGAGCTATTGACATGTATTACTTATCATTTTTATCATTTATTATGATTTTCCACCATGTCCGTAAAAATATATTGTCCGTCCGTGATTTTGGGACAAGTTGTCTAGAAAAAAAAGAAAACCCTGAGCATGGCCACAGATATGCTGACAGTAAATCGGACCGCTAACGCAGCGTCACTAAGACAGTCCTATATCTCTGGACCCGGTATGGGCCATAGCTAAAGGCGCATGGGCCCTCCCTAATGCCAAATTCTTGACCTAACCCCTTCCCTCCAGCTAGAGGTGTAACTTGACCTGCATGCACTTTCTATAAGGGTCCATTCACACCTCCATAAGTGTTTTGCGGATACGCAAAACACTGACACCGGCCATGTGCACATGGCCGGCACTATAATAGAAAATGCCTATTCTTGTCCGCTATTGTGGACAAGAATAGGACATGTTCAATATTTTTGCGGAAGCGCGGATGCGGACAGCACACTGTGTGCTGTCCGCATCTTTTCCGGCCCTATTGAAAATGAATGGGTCTGCACTCATTCCGCATAATTGCAGAACAGATCTTGACCATTCATACGGACGTCTAAATGGAGCCTAAGGCCTCATGCACACAGCCGTGCCGTTTTTTGTGGTTTGCAAATTGCGGATCCGTAAAAAAACAGATGCCACCCGTGTGCCTTCCGCAATTTACAGAACAGGAGGCCCATTGTAGAGCTGCCTATTCTTTTCCGCAAAAGAATAGGACATGTCTCATAATTGTTGCGGGGTCACGGAACGGAGCAACAGATGCGGACAGCACACAGAGTGCTGTCCGCATATTTTGCGGACCCATTGAAATTAATGGTTCCGTATACGGACTGTATACGGAATCCAAATACGTTTGTGTGCATGAGCCCTAATACCAATGTCTTCTTATGTGGCACAAGCGTCATTGGGCCCCTCAGGCTCTTGGACCCGGTAGCAACTGCTACCTCTGCACCTCCTATAATCACGCCCCTGGACCCGGTGTCACACTGGGGTCCCTTTGGCCCGCCAGAGAACATTATTCTTGGCGCCCAACTCCCATATTATCAATAAAGTCTGATAGGTTTTGATTCAAAGAAACACTGTAGATCCTAGTGGCAAGTGACTGGCTCTAAAGAAAGCTTCAAATGGGTTTTTTCTCTTGTGGACCATTTTAGTATCAGGGCCTGGGACCACCAGAGGATCCTCTGGTGGGCCAGTCCCATGCTGGTTAGACCAGCTACTCTGCTTTCTAGTTGTTTGTGCCTAAACTGGTCATAATCGTATCAATAACCCAAACGGTTTTTGGATGATTAGCGATAATGGTAACATAATAGATGCGGTTATACTATGTTGTTTCTCATACTGCGGAAAAAAAATAATGTTTAGTTGTCTATCACCCAAGGAACTGTATACAACCATAGAATATCAGAATTTGGGAAGTATAGCTATCTCTATCTCAGCAAATGGAGGAACGTTGATCGGATTATTGCCACATTGTACCTCTATTGGCATCTTCGGGGTAATGCACAAAGTCATATTATGGCTTCAGGGCCAGAACAGGGTTCCTATAGAGCAGGGGTGCACCACCAATGAGGCCAGATGAGGCAATCGCCTCAGGCAGTACCAGGTAGGGGCAAGAGGGGGACAGCGGAAGGGCCATGGGCAACGAGCGCTTTCATTGTGGCAAAGGGGTTAGGTTAAGAAATTGGCATGGGGGGGGCATTGTTTTAGTTTTTGCCTTAGGCAGCAGAAAGGCTAGGTGCACCCCTGCCATAGAGGTGCACACAGCCTCTACTGTATCTCCGTATGCCTATGGTTTCATACTATGTATGAATTTGACTGAAAAAATCCTAGCATGCTCTATCAGACACCATACTATGAAGATATTCTCCCCCAGACACTCAGACGGAAGGTACGCTGCAGTGCATGGAGGCTGTAAGGGCACCGAAGCTGTGCAGCTCCAAGTTTAATAGCTTCATAAGCTTTCTCGCCATCATTACACATAAAGTGAGGCAGTGGCGTGCATAAAAAAAATAAGGGCCCCATAGCAAGGATCAAACCAGGCCCCCCACCCAAGACAAAAGGTTTTTTGCCCTTTCAATGACCCTTGGGACATTTTTTCCACTGCCTCATTTCCTAAAAGTTGTTCCTTTTAGAGAGTAGAGTTTTCACCTCCAGTAGAAGAGGAGATGATCCCAACTGGGCCCACTCTTGCCCTGGACCCCATAGCAGTTGCATGGTCTGCCGCTATGGTAGTTACGCCCCTGTAGGGGTGAGTTCATCATTGTGGGTGTGTTTGAGGCCATTTGGACCGGAGTTGCTTTGTGCACCTGTGCCAAATTTATGAGGATGGCACTTGGTTTTATTAAATTTGGTACAAGCGTGATGTGGTTTTGCCACTGTTAGTAAAAGTATGTCAGGAAGTTGCGTGGAGATGCAACTTTTTAAAAGTCTTCTAATCTGTAATCCCGACCAATCTTTCACTCCACTTTTGAAAGTGACAAAGCTCAAAGGTTGCAAAATTTTACCACAAGTAGCAAAAAAAATTATAAAAAATGCACACAACGGGTAGCACGGTGGCTCAGTGGTTAGCACTAGTGCCTTGCAGTGCTGGGATCCTAGGTTCGAATCCAACCAAGGACAACATCTGCATGGAGTTTGTGTGTCCTCCCTGTGTTTGCGTTGGTTTCCTCCAACACTCCAAAGACATACCGATAGGGACCTTAAATTGTGAGTCCCATTGGGCACAGAGTGATGATAATGTCTGTAAAGTGCTGCGGAATATAGTAGCGCTATATAAGTGCATAAAATAAAGTAAATAAATAATAATGTCACACATGACATCGCTTGCAAGATTTTTATACGCCACAAAATTAGTGTAGCAGATCTGATAAATGTCCTGCATAGGACATACACTCACCTAAAGAATTATTAGGAACACCATACTAATACGGTGTTGGACCCCTTTTGCCTTTAGAACTGCCTTAATTCTACGTGGCATTGATTCAACAAGGTGCTGATAGCATTCTTTAGAAATGTTGGCCCATATTGATAGGATAGCATCTTGCAGTTGATGGAGATTTGAGGGATGTACATCCAGGGCACGAAGCTCCCGTTCCACCACATCCCAAAGATGCTCTATTGGGTTGAGATCTGGTGACTGTGGGGGCCATTTTAGTACAGTGAACTCATTGTCATGTTCAAGAAACCAATTTGAAATGATTTGAGCTTTGTGACATGGTGCATTATCCTGCTGGAAGTAGCCATCAGAGGTAGGGTACATGGTGGTCATGAAGGGATGGTCATGGTCAGAAACAATGCTCAGGTAGCCCGTGGCATTTAAACGATGGCCAATTGGCACTAAGGGGCCTAAAGTGTGCCCAGAAAACATCCCCCACACCATTACACCACCACCACCACCACCACCAGCCTGCACAGTGGTAACAAGGCATGATGGTTACATGTTCTCATTCTGTTTACGCCAAATTCGGACTCTACCATTTGAATGTCTCAACAGAAATCGAGACTCATCAGACCAGGCAACATTTTTCCAGTCTTCAACAGTCCAATTTTGGTGAGCTCGTGCAAATTGTAGCCTCTTTTTCCTATTTGTAGTGGAGATGAGTGGTACCTGATGGGGTCTTCTGCTGTTGTAGCCCATCTGCCTCAAGGTTGTGCGTGTTGTGGCTTCACAAATGCTTTGCTGCATACCTCGGTTGTAATGAGTGGTTATTTCAGTCAATGTTGCTCTTCTATCAGCTTGAATCAGTCGGCCCATTCTCCTCTGACCTCTAGCATCAACAAGGCATTTTCGCCCACAGGACTGCCACATGGGATGTTTTTCCCTTTTCACACCATTCTTTGTAAACCCTATAAATGGTTGTGCATGAAAATCCCAGTAACTGAAATGATTGTGAAATACTCAGACAGGCCCGTCTGGCACCAACAACCATGCCACGCTCAAAATTGCTTAAATCACCTTTCTTTCCCATTCTGACATTCAGTTTGGAGTTCAGGAGATTGTCTTGACCAGGACCACAACCCTACATGCATTGAAGCAACTGCCATGTGATTGGTTGACCAGATAATCGCATTAATGAGAAATAGAACATGTGTTCCTAATAATTCTTTAGGTGAGTGTATGTTCAGTAGGTTATTTGTGGATCAAAAAGTGATTGGGGGTCATTTACAAAGACCAGCTTTTTACGCCAGTCTTTTACTCTCCTTTTGTACTGGCAAACGATGCGCCTCGTCATAAATTAGGCATACCTTCAGCATTCTGTGCTCCTGGCATAAAAACTAGACCAACCCCTGACTAGAGTAATTTTTTGCCAACATTTACGCCTGTTTCCAGGTCCTGGTCCCCGACACACCCTTGACACCCTTACGTGTCAAACGTGGTGTGAAAACTCTCGTGCAACAAAATATTATTGCATTGGTGTTCAAAAAGTCCCAAAAAGAGGGTGGTGCAACATTCTTACTCCTTGCATAAAAATGTTTGAAAATTACCACCATCTAGATGTAAATGGAGCTGCCATCTACTGAACAGTTTGGACTCATTAATGTTTCAGATCCTTTGGTACACTAATGTACCAGTATAAAGGTAGATGGCTGAACGCTTATTTCGCCCACAGCTATGAATTACAACATCCAAGCTTATCGTTCTGGTGGGAGTTATATCAGAGGTGTCTGGAGGCCTCTCTTCTCACTGAATACACGTAGAAGCTCAGCCAAGAGAAGTGTGGTTGTCCACAGGGTTGAACTGGGAACTTAAAGTGGCCCTGGAAAAAAACGTTGTAGGTGGGTCCAAATTGACAGAAGGTGGGTCAACACAAGTATATGGGGCCATTACAAGTTGGTAGGGTCAGTAATACAACAGTGCAGCACAGAATATCTTCCCACAGAACCAATTACCACAGTGCAGCACAAAATACCTCCCCAGAAGCTGTTCCTCTGTGGTGGCCATGAATAGCTGCCACATTTTGTCCTCCTCTAATTGCTTCTAATAGATTATATAAAGCAGGAGGCTTAGGAGTTGCGACTTTACAGTCATTTTTGGATAAGGGGGTCAGCTCCTTTTCAGGATTTTAGGACTGCTCCAGCAGTTTTTAAATTAAATAAATGCTAGGTGCACTTGTAGCAATGGAACCAAGCATCCCAAGAGGCTAAATGACTGTACTTGGAACGGTAGAACTATATGTCATCTGTCCAGATACAGCAGAACGAGAGTCAATTAAGGAATTGGCTATTAATAGCACAGCAATTATTTTAAATTGTACCCTTGGCACTATATTGGTCAAAGGAAGCAACATTCTAAGACATATGGCCCTTGCACCACCCTAGGCACCCTATTTGGTGACATCACTCTTATGAATCAGGGTTTATGATAGAGCTCTTCCTGGTACTCATGTTAAGTGGTACTTATGGAGATCTTATAGGCAGAGAACACAAATACCAGTTCCTCGTCATGACATATAAAAAAAATAGGGCTGTCCAGTGTTGGGCTGATTAGCAGAAGTGACGTGTAAAGAGATTTTTCATCCTGCTGCCATTTTTGGGATTATACAATCCTTCAATTTTCTCAAAGAGAAGAGAATTTGGGCTCATGCCCACGAAAGTGTGCCACCCGTGCATGTCTACTTGCATCCCACAAGAAATGACAATTTTGGAGCATTTATTCTTATGATGTCATGCCGTTCCTCTATCATTCCTACTAGAAGTTTATATATAAAGGTAAAACAGGGTGTTACAAATTGAGGGATTACGGTATATCCCTGAACAATTTTCCACTTACAACATTGATTGAACAATTTCCGACTTTGCACACAACCCCCCCAACTGATAACATCTAGTTGTACATTTATTCATAAACTTCAAGTAGGAATAAAAGAGGAATGGCACAACATAAAGTCATGAGAATACAGGACAGAAGTTTACATGTTGGAACACAAATATGGTGAAGATAGCCAAGGATATGCAGAGCCAGAACCGAGGGAGCTGGCAAGTGTGCTTCACAGGTCCAGCAAGGAGGGGGCGGTATTATAAGAACAGGTCAATCCTGGATAACCTCTTCAAAAGCCACCATACACATGGCCCGAGCCGCCAAGAGTGGCAGGTTCAGGCCACAGTGTGGGGAGCTCCCGACTTTCCCCCAACAGATGATGTCAGGGGAGAGAAGGACCAGGTGAAGTAAATATTTTCGGCTGATCCTTTTGTTCTCCCTTAAAGGGGTTCTCTGTGAATTAAGAAAATGAAAATACTTAAAGCAGTTCTCCGGGCTTTTAATATTGATGATCTATCCTTCGGATAGTTTCTGAAAATCATATCGGCTGGGGACCGACACCCGGCACCCCGCTGATCAGCTGTATGAGGAGATGGTGCACGCAGTGTGCACGTGCTGTCTCCCTTCTCTCTTGCTGCTCGCTGCTATGTGTATGGCGAGAAGGAAAACACAAGGGAGATGGCACGCGCGCCTTCCCTTCATACAGCTGATCGGCAGGGGTGCTGATCTGATATTGTCAGACCCCCGCCGATCTGATATTAATGACCTATACTGAGGATAGGTCATCAGTATTTAGTTTCAAAAAGTCGGTTTTATTAAGGCACAAAATAAGGTAAAGTTACAGAAACCAAAAACGGTATTGTATAAATTCACCTCACGCAGGAGGTGGTTAATGGCAGATACATAGTACAATGGACGCAATATCTAACAACCAAAAACAAGTTTCACATACAGTTGCAAGAAAAAGTATGTGAACCCTTTGGAATGATATGGATTTTTGCACATATTGGTCATAAAATGTGACCTGATCTTATCTAAGTCACAACAATAGACAATCACAGTCTGCTTAAACTAATAACACACAAAGAATTAAATGTTACCATGTTTTTATTGAACACACCATGTAAACATTCACAGTGTAGGTGGAAAAAGTATGTGAACCCTTGGATTTAAAGACTGTTTAAGCCTCCTTGGCAGCAATAACTTCAACCAAACGTTTCCTGTAGTTGCAGATCAGACGTGCACAACGGTCAGGAGTAATTCTTAACCATTCCTCTTTACAGAACTGTTTCAGTTCAGCAATATTCTTGGGATGTCTTGTGCGAATCGCTTTCTTGAGGTCATGCCACAACATCTCAATCGGGTTGAGGTCAGGACTCTGACTGGGCCACTCCAGAAGGCGTATTTTCTTCTGTTTAAGCCATTCTGTTGTTGATTTACTTCTATGCTTTGGGTCGTTGCCCTGTTGCAACACCCATCTTCTGTTGAGCTTCAGCTGGTGGACAGATGGCCTTAAGTTCTCCTGCAAAATGTCTTGATAAACTTGGGAATTCATTTTTCCTTCGATGATAGCAATCCGTCCAGGCCCTGACGCAGCAAAGCAGCCCCAAACCATGATGCCCCCACCACCATACTTCACAGTTAGGATGAGGTTTTGATGTTGATGTGCTGTGCCTCTTTTTCTCCACACATAGTGTTGTGTGTTTCTTCCAAACAACTCAACTTTGGTTTCATCTGTTCATGGAATATTTTGCCAGTACTGCTTTGGAACAGCCTGGTGCTCTTGTGCAAACTGTAAATGTGCAGCAATGGGGGTTTTTTGGACAGCAGTGGCTTTCTCTGTGGTATCCTCCCATGAAATCCATTCTTGTTTAGTGTTTTACGTATCGTAGATTCGCTAACAGGGATGTTAGCATATGCCAGAGACTTTTGTAAGTCTTTAGCTGACACTCTAGGATTCTTCTTCACCTCATTGAGCAGTCTGCGCTGTGCTCTTGCAGTCATCTTTACAGGATAGCCACTCCTAGGGAGAGTAGCAGCAGTGCTGAACTTTCTCCATTTATAGACAATTTGTCTTACTGTGGACTGATGAACAGCAAGGCTTTTGGAGATACTTTTATAACCCTTTCCAGCTTTATGCAAGTAAACAATTCTTAATCGTAGGTCTTCTGAGAGCTCTTTTGTGGGAGGCATCATTCACATCAGGCAATGTTTCTTGTGAAAAGCAAACCCAGAACTGGTGTGTATTTTTTATAGGGCAGGGCAGCTGTAACCAACACCTCCAATCTCATCTCATTGATTGGATTCCAGTTGGCTGACACCTCACTCCAATGGGGGTGATGTCATTAGTCTAGGGGTTCACATACTTTTTCCACCTGCACTGTGAATGTTTACATGGTGTGTTCAATTAAAACATGGTAACATTTAATTATTTGTGTGTTATTAGTTTAAGCAGACTGTGATTGTCTATTGTTGTGACTTAGATGAAGATCAGATCACATTTTATGACCAATTTGTGCAGAAATCCATATAATTCCAAAGGGTCCACATACTTTTTATTGCAACTGTACATCAAGGAACAAAAACACGGTATCCTTATGAGTGAAAAGCTGTGAAGTTCTCAGATAGAGGCATAGGGCAGGTGTGGCGGACATAGAGTATCTCAGGCACCCCGAAATAGACTGTAGGAGATAGCCAATAACCTCTCCCCAAAGTTACATTGACAAGTAGGGTATCCTATGAGAAGTGTGGGAGGAGGCCAGCCACGGCTGCCAGAGTTTTAAGTAAAATTCAACCGTATCTCCCATAGGAGCTGTAATCTTTTCATATATAGCCATTCTATCCCTCCGTTGCACAACCTCAGCAAGGCCAAGGGCGTTAGAACGGCATTTGGCTGTGACATGTATACGTGGCGCTAGCAAGAAGTATTGGGCCAGTTTAAATTGAACTTATTTTAAGCTTACAGGCTTATCTCCAAGGAGACATACTGATGGGGTCTTATAAAAAGTGGTGCCCAAAGGGGGCGTGGCCTGCTCGCTAATGGCGCCGGATGCTTAGAGCTGAAGCTCCGCTCCTAGCACCCTACACCGGCTTACACAGCGACTACCTGGACGGCATTTGTGACACACAGAGTCCCTCAGCAGCGCTGCCATCATGGGCAAACTACGGAAGCGGCAGGCACCGAAGAAACTTACAGAATTCTTCTCACTGGCGGCGCCATGCAGCCCGGCACAAGTAAGTGCGCCGACCCTGTCTTCTCCTGCAGCCTCCTCTCCGGCATCATCCTCGAGAGCCTCCCTGGGCCATGCTGAATCCCCTCAACTTCCTCCTCCTACCGAGCCTCTGACCACCGACTTCATGCGCACCATGCTGGAGTCACTCCGTTCCTCCATAAAGGAGGACATCTCCTGCGCCTTGAAAGAGTTTAGGCGCGAACTCCACAGCTTGGGAGATCGCACTGCGCACATGGAGGGAAAAATGTCTGAATTTGCCACCTTGCATAACTCATTAATAGATGCCCATGAAGCGCTTGAGGAAGAGGTGGTAGCCCTGAGAGCAAAGATGCAAGACCTGGAGGATCGCCACAGGCGAAACAATGTGAGAATCAGGGGTGTTCCGGAGGCAGTAGGTCCTGAGGGATTGGGCCCCCTTCTTAAAGGTCTGATCAAAGAAGCACTACCTGATGCCTCAGAAGCAGATCTTATTGTGGACCGTATCCACCGGGTTCCTAAACCTAAAAATCTGGATCCATCCCTTTCCCGTGATGTGATAGCAAGGATTCACTTTTACCACATCAAGGATCAGTTTCTCAGAGCACTGCGGCAGAACCCCGCTCCTTCCTCGTCCTTTGCAGGGATCACAATTTACCCTGATTTATCAGCAGCCACCATGGCTAAGAGGAGGGAGTTCTCTCAAGTAACGAAAGTCCTGCGAGACCAGCAAATTCGCTACTGATGGGGTTTCCCAGTAAAATTAATAGTGATGCATAAAGGCGCCCAGTATCTCTGGAACTCTCCTCAAGAAGCGGCGCTCATTCTGCATAAATGGGGTCTAATACCGGATTTCCAGCAGAGAGGGAAAGGTGACTCCAACAAACCAGATAAGATCTCCTCTGATTGGGACACTATCTGAATCTTTTCATGTCCTGTCCCTATTGTCACGTTAGGGTACTGGGGAAGCGGTACACATGCGAGATTGTCATCCGCATTTTTACTTCTCCCCCCCCTGAGGTCTGCCATACCATCTCCGCAGACCGCTATGTTAACAGTTATGGACACCGAGGTTATTTGCGGGATCCACCCGCTTTGGTTTTCAAATGTTTAAGTTGTACTTGTACTCTTCTATTCTTTTTTTTTTTTTTGTTTGTTTTATGGCGTACTATCCCTGGAACAGTTGCAGTCATGGGGCTCTTATATTGGACCCCTATGTAGCAGCAGTCAGCCTTTGTTTCACACTGTATACTACAACCGAGTATTATGGGGCTAAAGATTCTCTCTAATAATGTGAGAGGTCTGAACTCTCCCTTCAGACGCTCTCAATTATGGTCTGATGTACTAAAAGCTCGCTGTGATGTGGTTCTGATACAAGAGTCTCATCTGTTGGAGAAGGATCAGCATAGATGCGCTCACAGGCTCTTTCCTCATATGTTCTTTTCTCCCTCAGTTAAACGGCGTAAGGCTGGTACGTTTATTGGGGTCAGAGCCTCTGTAACATTTACCCTTCACCACTCTGTATCGGATCCACGTGGCAGGTTTATTATTCTGATCTGCTCTATTAATGATGTCTTATACACCATTGCCTCAGTGTACGCACCCAATGTCAGACAGAAAGCCTTTCTCAACAGATTCTTTAGAAAGCTCAGCAAGGTGGCGAAAGGTGCAGTAATTATAGGAGGCGATTTTAACATACCGGTAAATGCGGATATTGATTGTCACACGGCCCCGGGGGTCAAGCGGGATGATTTAAGGTCCACCCTAAGCACTTTGCCCTATCACGATATTTGGAGGTATCATCACGGAGATGAGAGAGATTTTACCTATGTCTCCTCTGCTCACTTGTCCCACTCTCGTATTGACTACTTTCTGATATCTAGGGACCTCCTACATAAGGCAATCAAGTCTGACATTGGGTGCGCCACTTGGTCCGATCACGCCCCCATAACCCTGGAATTGGACTCGGGGCTTCCCGGCTGCTCTCCTGCTCAGTGGAGACTTAACCCCTATCTACTTAAAAGTGAGCAGAGAGTTGAGGAATTTAGATATAAAATCTGTGATTTCTTTGCACTGAATGTAAGCCCTGAAATCTCCCCCTCGACTCTGTGGCTGGTGCACAAGGCGTATATGAGAGGGATCCTATTACAATCAGCTGCTCGTCTAAAGAAATGTAGGGACCAACAACTGACAGCGGCCTTATCTGCTTTGAATGCGGCAGACCAGCTGTGTAAGAAGGTCTCTACCCCTGCAAACCTAAAAGCCCTCCAAGATGCCCGTTCGGTGGTGAAGTCACTCCTTCTCTACAAGCATGAGAGGACGTTACGGAGACTTCGCACCTCCTTTTACCATATGGGCGACAGGGCGGGGGCACTTTTGGCGCGTAGGTTACACCGCAGAGTGGCTGAGTCCAGGATAGGCAAGTTATGTCATGATAATGTCACCCACACGCATCCTCAGGAGATAACTAATGCATTTGCTGCGTATTATAAACGACTATATAACTTGGCGGATGATCCTTCTGTCTTCCAGCCTTCCTCTGATATAATAAAGACCTTCCTGGACTCAGTTCACCTACCTGCGCTAACCAGAGAGCAGCTAGATTCTCTGAACTTGCCCATTACTAGTGAGGAAATTAATCTTGCCATTCGCAATACTCCCCTGGGTAGGGCCCCTGGTCCGGACGGCTTCATTTCTAATTATTATAGGATATTTAAGCAACAGCTGACACCTTACCTGACCTCACTATTTAATAGTTTTTTCACCTCTAGAGGTATACCCCCAGAAATGCTGGTCGCTACGGTGGTAACCATCCCAAAGCCAGGCAAAACTCCTGATGAACCGGCAAACTTTAGACCTATATCATTATTAAACACAGATTTAAAGCTTTTTGCTAAAATTCTGGCATCTCGTATTAATACTTACCTCCCGTGTTTAGTAGATCCGGATCAGGTGGGCTTCGTTCCTGGGAGACAGTGTCGGGATGGAACCAGAAGAATGCTAGACCTGATTCAACTTGCGGGCAGCTCCAGGAGCCCCACATTGTTTCTTTCCCTCGACGCAGAAAAAGCATTCGACAGGGTGCATTGGGGGTTCCTGGAGCAAGTCCTAGGTAAATTTGGGTTTCACGGACCTATATATGAGGCGATTCTAGGATTATACTCTGAGCCTTCTGCAAGAGTCTTTGCTTCTGGTTTCATCTCTGACCCATTCCCAATAACGAATGGTACTCGCCAGGGGTGCCCCTTGTCCCCGCTTATATTCTCTCTGGTCATAGAGCCCCTAGCATCTCATATACGTACCTGTCCTCAAATTCAAGGAGTCTCAGACGGTAATCCCTCACATGTCATAGGGCTCTACGCTGATGACGTAATCCTGACCATAACAAACCTAGAAGACTCGCTAGCTGCTGTATCGGATGTTCTCCGACTATATTCACAATGCTCCTATTACAAACTAAATGAGAAGAAAACCAATGTTCTGGATTTTCATGTTAATGATAGAACCAGATCTGTCCTTCAACAGCGATTCCCCTTCCAGTGGGCCGCCACTTCAATTACCTATCTTGGGGTGGAGCTGGCACGCTCTGTCCCCAAATCCCTCTCCATTAATTGGTCCAATCTGAGGGCTGATCTCAAAAAGGATTATGCGAAGATGTCCCAAGTCCACTTATCGTGGATAGCCCGAATTAATGCTGCTAAGATGCTATCCCTCCCTAAAATACTGTATTGTTTAAGGTGCCTACCAGTATTGGTCCCCAAGGCCCAGATTACTCAGCTCCAACGAGACCTTATGACGTTTATTTGGGGTGGTAAAAAACCCAGAATATCCAAAGAGGCATTGCACCCCCCTATCAGAAACGGAGGATTGGGAGTACCTGATCTATACAAATATTATCTCGCAAACCTGGCGGAACAGGCATTTGAAGCGTGGTCCCCCGCCTCCCCTCAAAAATGGCATGGGATAGAAGAATCCTTAGTAAAAGCCCGCTCTCTGAGAGCTTTGCTTGCAGCCTGTAGTCTGAAAGCTGTTCAGTTCTCCCCTTTACTCTGCACCACTCGGGCTATGATGTATATTTGGAAGCAGCTTATTGATTCCTTTCAATTATTCAGTGTGCCCCTAAATGTTGCCCCTTTGACTGCGCTGGAATATCATGTCCCTGATCTGTCCCTAGGCACATGGAGATCTAAGGGTATTGAATGTCTGGGCTGCTTGTACGTTGGGGATGCTCTAGTGGAATTTGCCACATTGCACACCAAGTATGCCCTACCAAACTTCTGTTTTTATCAATTTTTGCAAATCCGACATTTTCTAAACTCATTGCCTGACCAGTCACCCCCCTCCTCCTAACTCCTTCCAGCTCTTTATTAGGAAGTCTTGCCCCCTTAGACCTAAAATCTCTACATTCTATGCTGCCATACTCCCTGCGGAATTAAAGGTTAAGCAACCCTTCGCTCACAGATGGGAATTGGAACTGGGGAAAATATTCTCTGTAAGAGAATGGAACACAGCCTTACACTGGTCCTACAAGTCCACCAGATGTATTAATCATGTGGAGCAGGCTAGGAGGATTCAATTACGCTGGTACCTGACGCCCAATAGACTGGCCCACCTGGTTCCGGGTTACTCCCCCCTCTGCTGGAGAGGTTGCGGGATGGTGGGTACTCCCTTGCACATGTGGTGGTCATGTCCCTCAGTTACCCCTTTTTGGTCAAGTGTCGGATCTCTCCTCAGAGAAATTACCGCCACACAAATAATTCTCTCTCCTGAACTGTCAATTCTAGGCATCGGATTAGATAACTCCCCTCCCAAGATAAGGGGGATTTTAGCACATGTACTCAGCGCCTCCAGGAATGTTATAGCCCGCCAGTGGAAGTTGGCGCAGTCCCCAGAGGTAGCCGCGGTAGTGCAATCTGTTAATGAGCATATGCATTGTGAAATGGTTTTTGCGGAGAATGTACGCTCCAGAATACGCATACATAATCAGTGGGTCATGTGGCTGTCTAGCCGTTATGCCACCCCCCTACCGTTTTCTATACTCTGATAGAGTTGCATTGTCATTGTAGTTCTCACTGGATGTGCTGCTTCATATATGTGAACTCAGGATGTGCTGCACTTGCTTTCCAATGTACGCCTTTTCTTTTCTTTTGCACTCTGTTGTTATTACTTGTAATGCTGTGAATGCGCTATTCGCGCCTCTGTAAACTGTGCTGTCCTTAATTGTTATAACTCAATAAAAACCTATTGAACACCAAAAAGTGGTGCCCAAAATGTTTGATAAGATTGCGCATATTCCTGACCAAAAAGAGCTTGCTACAGGGCATGCCCACCATATACGGTACAATTATCCAATAGCATTGCATCCCTGAAAACAAAGGGGTGAAACCGATGGATAGATACGATGTAACCTGTCGGGTACTAAATAGGCCGTATGGAGGACCTTAAGAGAAGTTTCCACCAGGGATACTTGCCAACTGCCCCTTGTGACTGTCTCACAACAGGCATGCCATTTAGCAATAGACATTTAGCAATGGATGTCCTCCTCCAACTTTGACATAAAGGGCAGATTGTTGGATGAAGTATTTAACCAACAATAGAGGAGAGATACCAGTCCTACCCTTTCAAAAGAATATAAAATGAAAAGTTCAAGAGGAGAGCAGGAAATGGATGAGAGGGTCCCCACAATGGACCGCCAATAAGACAAAATCTGAATCAGTCTGTAGCTTTCAGATGTAGGGATAGAATATTTAGATCTTAACTGATCCGCAGATGGTAGTTTACCAGCAATAAGAAAGTCATGTAGTCTTGTCAGACGGTTGGCAGACCACCATGAGAAACCACTCAAGTCCATCCCGGGTGGAAAGGTTGGGTTAGCCAATAGAGGAGTAAGAAGAGCGGGTCTGGATTGAAGACTTGCCTTAAAACAGACTGACCTCCATAGTTAAGTACCATAAAAAGGTAGTAGGGCCTTAGATTTGAGGTTTGTAGGGAGAGTATTTGTATCCCAGAATAATGCAGAATAATCCAGGAAAATGGGGCAATCATGTACAAACCGGATTCCAAAAAAGTTGGGACACTAAACAAATTGTGAATAAAAACTGAATGCAATGATGTGGAGATGGCAAATGTCCATATTTTATTTGTAATAGAACGTAGATGACAGATCAAACGTTTAATCCGAGTAAATGTATCATTTTAAAGGAAAAAATATGTTGATTCAAATTTTCACGGTGTCAACAAATCCCAAAAAAGTTGGGACAAGTAGCAATAAGAGGCTGGAAAAAGTAAATTTGAGCATAACGAAGAGCTGGAAGACCAATTAACACTAATTTGGTCAATTGGCAACATGATTGGGTATAAAAAGAGCTTCTCAGAGTGGCAGTGTCTCTCAGAAGCCAAGATGGGTAGAGGATCACCAATTCCCACAATGTTGCGCAGAAAGATAGTGGAGCAATATCAGAAAGGTGTTACCCAGCGAAAAATTGCAAAGAATTTGCATCTATCATCATCAACTGTGCATAACATCATCCGAAGATTCTGAGAATCTGGAACAATCTCTGTGCGTAAGGGTCAAGGCCGTAAAACCATACTGGATGCTCGTGATCTCCGGGCCCTTAAACGACACTGCACCACAAACAGGAATGCTACTGTAAAGGAAATCACAGAATGGGCTCAGGAATACTTCCAGAAACCATTGTCAGTAAACACAATCCACCGTGCCACCCGCCGTTGCCAGCTGAAACTCTACAGTGCAAAGAAGAAGCCATTTCTAAGCAAGATCCACAAGCTCAGGCGTTTTCACTGGGCCAGGGATCATTTAAAATGGAGTGTGGCAAAATGGAAGACTGTTCTGTGGTCAGACGAGTCACGATTCGAAGTTATTTTTGGAAATCTGGAACGCCATGTCATCCGGACCAAAGAGGACAAGGACAACCCAAGTTGCTATCAACGCTCAGTTCAGAAGCCTGCATCTCTGATTGTATGGGGTTGCATGAGTGCGTGTGGCATGGGCAGCTTGCAAGTCTGGAAATGCACCATCAATGCAGAAAAATATATTCAGGTTCTAGAACAACATATGCTCCCATCCAGACGTCATCTCTTTCAGGGAAGACCCTGCATTTTTCAACAAGATAGTGCCAGACCACATTCTGCATCAATCACAACATCATGGCTGCGTAGGAGAAGGATCCGGGTACTGAAATGGCCAGTCTGCAGTCCAGATCTTTCACCTATAGAGAACATTTGGCGCATCATAAAGAGGAAGGTGCAACAAAGAAGGCCCAAGACGATTGAACAGTTAGAGGCCTGTATTAGACAAGAATGGGAGAGCATTCCTATTTCTAAACTTGAGAAACTGGTCTCCTCGGTCCCCAGACGTCTGTTGAGTGTTGTACGAAGAAGGGGAGATGCCACACAGTGGTGAAAATGGCCTTTTCCCAACTTTTTGGGGATTTGTTGACACCCTGAAATTCTGATTCAACATATTTTTCCCTTAAAATGGTAAATGTTCTCAGTTTAAACTTTTGTTCCGTGATTTATGTTCTATTCTGAATAAAATATTAGAAGTTGGCACCTCCACATCATTGCATTCAGTTTTTATTCACGATTTGTATAGTGTCCCAACTTTTTTGGAATCCGGTTTGTATGACTCCAGGGCCACCCACATCGGAGGGCATCGTTGACCATGGACCAAAAGAAGCTGTGCTAAGCGAGCTGCTTTGTAATATTTGATGAAATTGGTAACTGAAAGCCCTCCCATTCGTTTATGAAGAAACATAACTTCAAGTTTTATTCTCGGTCGTCAATGAGCCCAGATGAAAGAAGAGAGATCTATATGTAGCTGATGTAGATCTGCTAAGGGAACCGGGATGGGTGAGGTTCTAAATTGATACAACAGACGTGGTAATACCGCCATCTTAATGGTATGAATTCTACCTAGCCAAGATAATAACGGTAAGTCCTATTTAGCCAAGTCAGACCTAATCTCTCTAAAGAGGGGAGTGTAGTTTAATTTCTATATATTTGACAGTTGTGAAGTGATGTATATTCCCAGATAGGATAGCTTGCTAGTGCAGGTGCAGAAATCAAATTCTCTTTTCACCAGAGTGACAACATTGGAAGGGGTGTTACAATGGAGGACCTCAGATTTAGAAGGGTTAATTTCCAAACCAGAAACCATAGAGAACTCATGTATGAGGGCATTAACGTTGGGGAGGGAAGCAACTGGGTTGGTGATTGTGAGGAGCAGGTCATCTGCAAATAAGTTCACCTTTAGTTCCTGGGCCCCAACAGTAATGCCCGTGATATTAGGATCCTGATGTATAAGGGCAGCCAATGGTTCAATTGCCAAGGCAAAGAGGGCTGGGGATAGAGGACATCCCTGCCTCGTGCCCCTTCCAATATTGACAGGAGAGGGGGAAGTAGAAGGTAATTTTAGAAAAGCTGTGGGATGCGAGTAAAGAGTTGCCAAGGCTTGGACAAAGGGGCCATGGAAACCCATAATTCTAAGGACTGACATCATATATTCCCAAGAGAGACAATTAAAAGCTTTTTCTAGGTCCAATGATATTGATACTTTGGAGAGAGTTCAGAGAAGAGCTACTAAACTAGTACATGGATTGCAGGATAAAACTTACCAGGAAAGATTAATGGACCTTAACATGTATAGCTTGGAAGAAAGACGAGACAGAGGGGATATAAACTTTTAAATACATAAAGGGAATCAGCAAGGTAAAAGAGGAGAGAATATTTAAAGGGGTTCTGCACTTTTATTTAACTGATGATCTATCCTCTGGATAGATCATCAGCTTCTGATCGGCGGGGGTCCGACACCCGGGACCCCCGCCGATCAGCTGTTTGAGAAGGCAGCGGCGCTCCAGCAGCGCCGCGGCCTTCTCACTGTTTACCGCCGGGCTGCCCGCCCACTGACGTCACGACTTGTATCAACTAGAGTGGGCGCGGCTAAGCTCCATTCAAGTGAACAGAGCTTAGCCGCGCCCACTCTAGTTGATACAAGTCGTGACGTCAGTGGGCGGGCGGCCCGGCGGTAAATAGTGAGAAGGCAGTGGCGCTGCTGGAGTGCGCTGCCTTCTCAAACAGCTGATCGGCGGGGGTCCCGGGTGTCGGACCCCCGCCGATCAGAAGCTGATGATCTATCCAGAGGATAGATCATCAGTTAAATTAAGGTGCAGAACGCCTTTAAAAGAAGAAAAACTGCTACAAGAGGACATAGTTTTAAATTAGAGGGGCAAAGGTTTAAAAGTAATATCAGGAAGTATTACTTTACTGAGAAAGTAGTGGATGCATGGAATAGCCTTCCTGCAGAAGTGGTAGCTGCAAATACAATGAAGGAGATTACGCATGCATGGGATAGGCATAAGGCCATCCTTCATATAAGATAGGGCCAGGGGCTATTCATAGTATTCAGTATTTTGGGCAGACTAGATGGGCCAAATGGTTCTTATCTGCCCACACATTCTATGTTTCTATGAAAGTAATGTTAGGGGGCGTTGGTGTTGATGTGACCATAAGATTACATTAAGAATTGTGTGCACATTATCCGAGGCTTCTCTTTGAGGTATAAATCCAACTTGATCAGGGTGGATCAGGAGGGAAAGTAAATAGTTTAATCTGCGGGCTAGAATAGATATGAAGATCTTGGCGTCGAGGTTTAATAAAGATATCGGTCTATAATTAGCTGGGGAGAGAGGGTTCCTATTAGGTTTGGGGATAACTGTTATAAGCGCATCAAGGAATTCATCTGGCATTGCATTGTCCTGGAGGAGAAGGTTACAGTATGATATAATGTGTGGAGTGAGAAGTTAGGAGAACTTTTTAAAATATAGGGCAGTCAGACCATCTCAACCAGGGGCCTTTCCTAATTTCAGATTTTTACTTCCTCAACTGATACCTCTCCATTGAGTTGTTGGAGAGCTTCAGAGGTGATTTTCAGGAGGTTGGCTTTGGAAAGGAAGGCGTCAGTTAGTGTAGACATTTGAGGCTTTCGCTGTTTATACAGGGCTTGATAAAAATCATGAAAAGTATGAAATATTCGGTTAGGGTTACTTGTGACTTGGTCTTCCTGAGTTTGGATCTGCAAGACTTGAATAATGCATTGCTGGCATTTAAGCCTTCTAGCCAATATTTTATCAGGTTTGTTGGCCCATTTATAGTACTTAGATTTGATCAAGCGTAGGGCTTTTTCAGTCCTATGTGACATGATAGAGTCTAATTGTAACTTAAAGGGAACCTGTCAACGGGATTTTGGGTATAGAGCTGAGGACATGGGTTGCTAGATGGCCGCTAGCACATCCGCAATACCTAGTCCCCATAGCTCTGTGTGCTTTTATTGTTTAACCACCTCAGCTCCCCTAGCTTAAAGGGACACTGACAGGCCCAATAACCATAATTAGCTGTACATATCCATGCACAGGTCTTCTAATGTGCATTTAAAACATATAAGTATCCCCCCTGTCCACATTATGAATACTGCAAACTCGTGTTTTATAACCTGAAGTAATCCCTGTTCTTTCTGCCCAAGGGGCGGGGTTTCAGCTTCTCTTGTGCCCAGAGAAGCTGAAACCCCGCCCCTTGGGCAGAAAGAACAGGGATTACTTCAGGTTATAAAACACGAGTTTGCAGTATTCATAATGTGGACAGGGGGGATACTTATATGTTTTAAATGCACATTAGAAGACCTGTGCATGGATATGTACAGCTAATTATGGTTATTGGGCCTGTCAGTGTCCCTTTAAACCCCCTTAATGACCAGACCACTTTTTACAATTCTGCACTACACTACTTACTCATACAACTTACCACCCAAATGAATTTTACCTCCTTTTTTTCTCACTAATAGAGATTTCATTTGGTGGTATTTCACTGCTGCTGACCTTTTTACTTTTTTTATATTAATCGAAATTGACCTAAATTTGTTGCAAAAAAATTAAATTTTTCACTTTCTGTTGTAAAATTTTTCAAATAAAACTACATTTCTATATACATTTTTCTCTAAATTTATTGTTCTACATGTCTTTGATAAAAAAAATGCAATAAGTGTATATTTATTGGTTTGGGTAAAAGTTATAGCGTTTACAAACTATGTACAAACTATGGTGCAAAAAAATATTATTTACGCACTTTGACTTTCTGAGCACCTGTCATGTTTCCTGAGGTTCTACAATGCCCAGACAGTAGAAACACCCCATAAATGACCCCATTTCAGGAAAAGTAGACACCCTAAGGTATTTGCTGATGGGCATATTGAGTTCATGGAAGTTTTTATTTTTTGTCACAAGTTAGCGGAAAATGTATTTATTTTTTTTCTTCTTCTTACAAAGTCTCATATTCCACTAACTTGTGACAAAATTATTTTTTTTACATGAACTCGCCATGCCCATGGAGACAGCCCCTCACAGGTGAAAAATGCTTTCTAACGAGATGAATCATTTCATTAGGGTCGATTTACTCACCCCGAGAGAGGGGATAAAGCTGCTGCCAGACACTTTTGGTGGTGGCTCATCTTAAAGGGGTTCTCCAGGCTTTAAATACTGATGACATCTCGCCTAGGCCTGACCATCTCATGCCTGCACTTCTGCTCCAAGTAATGGTGCAATTGAAAAAGCTCTGCTTTTGCTTTGAGAGCAGCGACGGTTAATGCACTTAATGGCGCATGCGCAGACACTACTACAGCAGGGGAAGCCGAGCTTCTGCGCTTGCGCTGCTACTTGGAGCAGCAGTGCAGGCATGAGATTGTCAGGGTCGGGTGAGATGTCTGGCCCTGTCAATCAACTGGCAGGTGGGCACTTCTTCACCCATGTGGACAGTCCCTCACAGATGAGGAACTTTTACTTATAAGATAAATTCACTACGTAGAACTGATTCACTCATCCGTACCCGTCTCTCTATTGATTGAACTGAAAGTGGATGTGTACGGGGGAGTCGGGAGAGATAGCTGTTGAATGTGTATGGCTGCCATAACTACCTCAGTAGAGGGTGAAATCTGGTACTTTTGATTGAAGTTGTTTTTTTTTAGATAATATTGCTATACTTTGGCGTTCTCTTTCTTATCAAGCAGGGAACAAACCTGAAGGTTAATACTTTATTCCTAATATTGACAGAAATGAAAACTATTTTCGGAGAACCTGTAGTTTAAATAAATACCATGTGTACATAGGCAAACGCCATAGCCAAAATTCCATCTGTGTGAGTGACTGTGGACTGGGTTAGGTTACAATCGAGCACTGACAGGAGCAATGCAAATAAATCCGGAGAGGCGTGCTCAGCCAAGCACAATAAACCCTTCTAAACTCTTATAATTCTCCTCAGCTATTATATGGACAGCGAGTCTTATGCTATGTGATCAAGGGCTTCTCGTAGTCTTAAAATCTTTATGGGCAGCCATTTATTTGTTTATACAATGAATATGATGTACTGTGTCACTGACCCCGAGCAGGCACCTCAGCGCTATTCTACATGGGGCATATTCACATATGGCTGATTTGTTGCAGAAATGCCTGCAACATTTATCTCTAAGATGCCTGTAGAAATCCATGTACGGGTTGCAGAAGTAACCCAGTCTGGCTGAATAGAGCTGATTGTCAGTGGAAAGAATTTCTGCAACGGACCCACCATATGTGAATATACCCTACAGATAACTAAGGCCTCTTTCATTCGTCATTGACTGATGGATGTGTGCTGTCCATGTCCTCCACACACGTGTCCATTGATTTTAATGTGTTTATTCACACATCCTTGTTTTTCCACTGACATGGGTCAGCAATAGACACATGCACTACTTTGGTCCAGATCAAAACTGATTTATCAAAACTGGTGTAAAGAAAAAGTGGCTTTGTTGCCCATAGCAACCAATCTAACCACTAAGCCACTTTTGTCACGAAAGTCATTACTGACATGGATTTCTGAAGGAAGCCTTATGCTGTTCTGTTCCGCAGAATACAGAATGCACACAGACGTCATCCGTAATTTTTGCGGATCCGTTTTTTGTGGACCGCAAAATACATACCGTCGTGTGCATGAGCCCTTTGTCAGGAGTTTATCTAAACTAATTACAAAGGGGAATTTCTATCACAATATAAACTTCCTGATATAGAACATTGCAGTATCCAGCATTATGAAACATCACATCATTGTGTATTTGTCAACCAACATTGCTTGATTAGATCAAAGGGCTCTTTCACATGAGCGGATGCCGTGCGGTTAATCCGCTGCGTGAAAGAGTGCCAAGCCCCGTTCCAGACAGCAGAGACACGGAGCAGTAACATGATTGATAATGCTCTTTGCCTCTCTGTGACCTTTTTACTACAAAATCACAATGAGATAAAGTTTTCCCCGTCATTTTGCAGTGCTTCCATGGTGTTCCGATCCGTGCTTCCGCACCGCATCTCCGGATTTGAGGACCCATTTAAGTGAATGGGTCTGCATCTGTGATGCAGAATGCACTTGGCTGGTGACCCGTGTATTGTGGAACCGTCATATGTGGTCCGCAGCACGGGCACGGAGCCCTTACATTCGTGGGCATGAGCCCAAATACACAAGGTCGTGTGCATGAGCCCTTATCCTAGGGCTACACGGCGACATGTGCCGCGCCACTTATTGTTACCGAAAAATCGCGCAACATATTTTGTAATGATAGTCAATGGTGTCACACTGTGAATTGCAACATACTGCAACTGTGACACAACAGTTGCAAAAAATCCATCCAAGTTGCAGTCGTAGCATGTCACAGTGCAACATCATAGACTAGCATTATAAAAAATGTTGCGCAACATGAATGTCGCACAACACGTCGCAGTGTAGTTGTACCCTTTTTGTTGTGCGACTTACGGAACGGAACCGGAAACACTACTGAAACAAAAAATTGAAAAACGGATCCGTTAAAAACGGCATGCAAAACACTGAAAAAGCTATACGGTCAAGTGAACGAGCCCTTAGGCTAAATCGGTCCGCAAATCCGGAGATGTGGAATGGTGCGGAACGGAACCACGGAACCCCACGGAAGCACTACGGAGTGCTTCCATGGGGTTTCGTCCCGTACTTCCGTTCCACAAAAAAGATACAACATGTCCTATCTTTTTGCGGAACGGCCGGATCACTGACCCATTCAAGTGAATGGGTCCGCGATCCTCTGCCCCACGGACTGTGCTTGTGCATTGCGGTCCACATTTTGCGGGCCGCAGCACGACCACTGGGCACACACACCCTGTGTGAAAGAGGCCTTAGGCCTCATGCACACGACAGTTTTTTTTCACGGTCCGCAAAAACGGGGTCCGTGGGTCCGTGATCCGTGACCGTTTTTTCGTCCGTGGGTCTTCCTTGATTTTTGGAGGATCCACGGACATGAAAAAAAAGTCGTTTTGGCGTCCGCCTGGCCGTGCGGAGCCAAACGGATCCGTCCTGAATTACAATGCAAGTCAATGGGGACGGATCCGTTTGAAAATTGAGCCACAGTGTGTCATCTTCAAACGGATCCGTCCCCATTGACTTACATTATAAGTCTGGACGGATCCGCTTGCCTCCGCACGGCCAGGCGGACACCCGAACATAACTTGAAGCGTCCCCATCACCATGGGAACGCCTCTACGTTAGAATATACTGTCGGATATGAGCTACATCGTGAAACTCATTTCCGACAGTATATTCTAACACAGAGGCGTTCCCATGGTGATGGGGACGCTTCAGGTTAGAATACACTGCAAACTTGGTACAAGACTGCCCCCTGCTGCCTGGCACCACCCGATCTCTTACAGGGGGATATGATAGCACAATTAACCCCTTCAGGTGCGGCACCTAAAGGGGTTAATTGTACTATCATATTCTCCTGTAAGAGATCAGGGCTGCCAGGCAGCAGGGGGCAGACCCCCCCCTCCCCAGTTTGAATATCGTTGGTGGCACAGTGTGCGCCCACCATCGCCCCCCTTCCTCCCTCTATAGTTAAAAATCGTTGGTGGCACAGTGTGCGCCCACCATCGCCCCCCCCTTCCTCCCTCTATAGTTAAAAATCATTGGTGGCACAGTGTGTGCCCACCATCGCCCCCCCCTTCCTCCCTCTATAGTTAAAAATCGTTGGTGGCACAGTGTGCGCCCACCATCGGCCCCCCTCTCTCTATAGTAGTAACAACCATTGGTGGCAGTGTGCGGCCTCCCATTCCCCTCCCCCCCCATCATTGGTGGCAGCGGAGTTCCGATCGGAGTCCCAGTTTAATCGCTGGGGCTCCGATCGGTAACCATGGCAACCAGGAAGCTACTGCATCCCTGGTTGCCATGGTTACTTAGCAATAGTACAATTGTAGAAGATTCATACTTACCTGCTTGCTGCTGCGATGTCTGTGCCCGGCCGGGAGCTCCACCTACTGGTAAGTGAAAGGTCTGTGCGGTGCATTGCTAAAGAACTGTCACTTACCAGTAGGAGGAGCTCCCGGCCGGTCACAGACATCGCAGCAGCAAGCAGGTAAGTATGAATCTTCTACTATTGTACTATTGCTAAGTAACCATGGCAACCAGGGCTGCAGTAGCTTCCTGGTTGCCATGGTTACCGATCGGAGCCCCAGCGATTAAACTGGGACTCCGATCGGAACTACGCTGCCACCAATGATGGGGGGGGGGGGA
Organism: Bufo gargarizans; assembly: GCF_014858855.1. Lineage (NCBI taxonomy): Eukaryota > Metazoa > Chordata > Amphibia > Anura > Bufonidae > Bufo > Bufo gargarizans. The sequence continues at coordinate 341,629,169 of NC_058081.1, read as the reverse complement.
GATGGGAGGCCGCACACTGCCACCAATGGTTGTTACTACTATAGAGAGAGGGGGGGGCGATGGTGGGCGCACACTGTGCCACCAACGATTTTTAACTATAGAGGGAGGAAGGGGGGGCGATGGTGGGCACACACTGTGCCACCAACGATTTTTAACTATAGAGGGAGGAAGGGGGGGGCGATGGTGGGCGCACACTGTGCCACCAACGATTTTTAACTATAGAGGGAGGAAGGGGGGGCGATGGTGGGCACACACTGTGCCACCAACGATTTTTAACTATAGAGGGAGGAAGGGGGGGGCGATGGTGGGCGCACACTGTGCCACCAACGATTTTTAACTATAGAGGGAGGAAGGGGGGGGCGATGGTGGGCGCACACTGTGCCACCAACGATATTCAAACTGGGGAGGGGGGGTCTGCCCCCTGCTGCCTGGCAGCCCTGATCTCTTACAGGAGAATATGATAGTACAATTAACCCCTTTAGGTGCCGCACCTGAAGGGGTTAATTGTGCTATCATATCCCCCTGTAAGAGATCGGGTGGTGCCAGGCAGCAGGGGGCAGTCTTGTACCAAGTTTGCAGTGTATTCTAACTAGAAGCGTCCCCATCACCATGGGAACGCTTCTGTGTTAGAATATACTGTCGGAAATGAGTTTTCACGAAGTGAAAACTTAGATCAGAAAAAGCTTTTATGCAGAAGATCTTCGGATCCGTCTGTATGAAAGCAACCTACGGCCACGGATCACGGACACGGATGCCAATCTTGTGTGCATCCGTGTTCTTTCACGGACCCATTGACTTGAATGGGTCCGTGAACCGTTGTCCGTCAAAAAAATAGGACAGGTCATATTTTTTTGACGGACAGGATACACGGATCACGGCCTCGGCTGCAAAACGGTGCATTTTCCGATTTGAAAGTCAATGGGTCCGCGAAAAAAAACGGAAAACGGCACAACGGCCACGGATGCACACAACGGTCGTGTGCATGAGGCCTTATTGTGAGCCAAAACCAGGATTGGAGCCTCCACAGACATAAGGTATGAGGGAAAGATCTGCACCTGCCCTGTGTTTAGAGCTGCACCTGGTTTTGGCTCACAATCATTAATGGAAATCACCGACCAAACACTGACGTGTGAATGAGGCATTAGGCTAGGCTCACATCAGGTTTTTCCATTGTAAAAAAAAGTATACGTCAAACAGAGGCATAAAACATGATGTGAACCCACCCATATTGTTGTGCGACACATTTCGCCATGTAGCCCTAACCATAGACATGTTTCACACAGTCAGTATTTCATCAGTATTTGGTCAGTATTTGTAAGCCAAAACCAGGAGTGGAGCCTACAGGGAAAACGTATAATAGAAATATTTGTGCCTGTTCTGTGTTTTAGACTAAATGCACGATTTTTCCGCACACAAGTGCAAAGCGTTTTGCGCGCGTGTGACAAAAATCAGCATGTTAGGTACCCAGACCCGAACTTCTGCGAAGATCGGTGTTGTGTAGATTTTATTATTTTCCCTCATAACATGGTTATAAGGGAAAATAATAGCATTCTTAATACAGAATGTTTAGTAAAATGTCCATTGAGGGGTTAAAAATAATAAATAATTTAACTCAACTGTGCACTTGATCGCGTAGCGGCTCTCCTCTTCTTTCTACTTTCTTCAGGACCTGGCTAAAGGACCTTTGACGTAACGTCACCACAGGTCCCTTTCATCAAGAAAAAAAGAAGACATGCCAGGCTGAGCGTTCAAGTGGATTAAAGTGAGTATTTTTTTTAACCCCTCCATCACTATTTTACTAAGCATTCTGTATTAAGAATGCTATTATTTTACCTTATAACCATGTTATAAGGGAAAATATTAAAGATCGGGTCCCCATCCCGATCGTCTCCTAGCAACCATGCATGAAAATCGCACCACATCTGCACTTGATTTGCGATTTTCACTCTGCCCCATTCACTTTTATGGGGCCTGCGTTGCGTGAAAAACGCACAATATAGAGCATGCTGCGATTTTCATTCATTGCACAAGTGATGCGTGAAAATCACCGCTCATGTGCACAGCCCCATTGAAGTGAATAGGTCCGGATTCAGTGCGGGTGCAATGTGTTCAACTCACGCATTGCACCCGGGCAGTATTCTCGCCCGTGTGAAAGAGGCCTGGGTTCACACATGTCTCATTAGCTGCGGATTTGCAGCTGCAGATTCATTGCGGATTTGAAATCTGCAGCATGTCAATGTGTGTGTACGCACTCTTTAGTTAGTTTTTTTCTGATACAGATTAGAAGGAGAAATGGTGCAGATTTTTTGCTGCAGAAAATCTGCAGCTAATCAGTCATGTGTGAACCCAGCCTAAGGCCCCTTGCACATGAACGTTTTTTTTCCATTCCGTTTTTGCGGATTCCGTTTGCAGTCCGTATGCAGAACCATTAATTTCAATGGTTCCGCAAAAAAAAAAAAATGTACTCCGTATGCATTCCGTATTTCCGTTCCGCTGAAAGATAAAACTTGTCCTATTATTGCCCGCAAATAGCGATCCGTGGCTCCATTCAAGTCAATGGGTCCGCAAAAAAAAAAACTGAATGCATACAGTAATGCATCCATACGTCTTCCGTATCCGTTCCGTTTTTGTGGAACCATCTATTGAAAATGTTATGCCCAGCCCAATTTTTTTATGTACTTACTGTTTAAACATTATTGCATGATTCCGTTTCCGATCCGCAAAAAATGGATCACAAACGGAAACTAAATGGAAAAACGGAACGAAAGCGGAAGCACTACTGAAAAAAAAAAAAAAAACGGATCAGTGAAAAACATACCACAAAATACAGAAAAAGCCATACGGTTGTGTGCAGGAGGCCTAAAAGAGGACCTGTCATCATGAAATTGCAGTGCAATCTGTAGGCAGTATCTCATAGAGCAGGAGAAGCTGAGCAGATTGATATATACTTTTGGGGAAAATTATTCAGTAAAATTTGAAGTTTATACATTTAAGACCTCATGGACACGACCGTTGTTCTGGTCCGCATCCAAAACTATGGCTCGGGTGCGGACCCATTTACTTCAATGGGTCCGCAAACGATGTGGACAACACTCCGTGTGCTGTCCGCATCCGTTGCTCCGTTCCGTAGCCCCGCAAAAAAAATATAACATGTCCTATTCTTGTCTGTTTTGCGGACAAGAACAGGCATTTCTACAATGGGCCGCCTGTTCCTTTCCGCAAATTGCGGAAGGCACACGGGCAGCTTCTGCATTTTGCGGATCCACAATTTACGGACTGCAAAAAACGGAACGGTCATGTGCATGAGGCCTAAGTCTCTTCTTTTTCACTTGTTCGTGGGGACTTGTCTTTTCTTTTAAATTTTCTTTTTATTGTAGTTTAACAATCAATTAGATGAAAGATAGTCGTGGGGACTTGTCTTATCAGTGACTGACAGCTATGTCCATATACACACCTAGGGTCCATTCACACGACCATATCTGTTGGATGTGCAATTCGTGGATCCAACCCCTAGGCAGCATAAAGCGGTGTGCACACAGCCGTGCTTGATGCTGCAGTTCAGTCCCATTCACTTGCACGTGGTGGAGATGCAGTGCCAGGCACATTCACACATATGAAGAAGCTGATAGGCCTAAAAAATCATATTTTACATTGTTGGATCTTAACAAGGTTCCAAGTAGAGCTTCAACATGCAACAAGAAGAAATGAGAGTGAGACAAAACATTTTTTGAGCATTCAATTAATTGAAAATAATCATTAAACTGAAACAGGCCGTTTTTCAGCTGATACAAATTTTAGGACCACATGCCTTTTAAAGGCCAAATCTGTGCAAAGATGAGGATTCATTGTCATTCTCTGTCAGGTAGTCACACGTTGTGATGGCAAAGGCAAAAAAAACTCTCCCTTTTTGAACGTGGTCGGGTTGTTGAACTGCATAAGCAGGGTCTCTCACAGCGCGCCATTGCTGCTGAAGTGCGACGCAGTAAGACAGTCCATTTGGAATTTCTCAAATGATCCTGAGGGTTATGGAACAAAAAAGTGGAAGACTCAAAAAATTTCACCAGCTCTGAGCCGGAGGATCCAATTGGCTGTCCTTCAAGACACTGGACGATCCTCGACCCACATTAAGGCCCTTACTGGTGCTGACTGCAGCCCAATAACCATCAGACGGCATCTGAGACTTTCAAAAACAAAAAACGTCTTCAAAGACCTCGTCTCCTTGAATGCCACAGAACTGCTCGTTTGGACTTTGCAAGAGAGCACCAAACATGGGACATTCAAAGGTGGAAGAAGGTTTTATTCTCTGATGAGAAAAAATTTAACCTTGATGGTCCTGATGGTTTCCAACGTTACTGGCATGACAAGCAGATCCCACCTGAGATGTTTTCTACGCGCCACAGTGGAGGGGACGCCATAATGGTCTGGGGTGCTTTTTCCTTCAGTGGAACAATGGAGCTTCAGGAAGGGCAGGGGCGTCAAACGGCCACTGGCTATGTCCAGATGTTGCAGAGAGCATTCCTCATGACTGAGGGCCCTCGTCTGTGTGGTAATGACTGGGTTTTTCAACAGGACAACGCTACAGTACACAATGCCCGCAGGACAAGGGACTTCTTCCAGGAGAATAACATCACTCTTTTGGATCATCCTGCGTGTTCCCCTGATCTAAATCCAATTGAGAACCTTTGGGGGTGGATGGCAAGGGAAAGTTTACAAAAATGGATAACAGTTCCAGACAGTAGATGGCCTTCGTGCGGCCGTCTTCACCACTTGGAGAAATGTTCCCACTCACCTCATGGAAACACTTGCATCAAGCATGCCGAAACGAATTTTGGAAGTGATAAACAATAACGGCGGAGCTACTCATTACTGAGTTCATGTTTGGAAGTTGGATTTCTGTTTTGGGGGGGTGTTCAGTTTTTTTTTGGAGGTGTGGTCCTAAACTTTTGATCAGCTGAAAAACAGCCTTTTTCAGTTTATTTCGTTGTTTTCATTAAATTGAATGCTCAAATTTTTTTTTGTCTCACTCTCATTTCTTCTTGTTGCATGTTGAAGCTCTACTTGGAACCTTGTTAAGATCCAGCCATGCTAAATATGATTTTTTTAATTTTTTTTAAGTGGTCTTAAAATTTTCAGGACTGTATATGCTCAGGATGTGTGCTAACATATTGACCGCAGAACTACGGAATATGCTTTTCAGTATCAATATATGCTTAATTAGCTTATGTTACATATCATAATCAATATTACAGATTTTTAAGATGCTAGAAATACAGTTGACCTGAGGAAAGTGAACTTGACATTGCAGAGTATATTAAGTGTACCTAGTGTGCTGTGGAATGCATGGATAATGTACGCTGCTTTCAGAAACACCCGAGGAATGCTGACACTTCATGAGGAAACTGATTTGATAAGGTTATCTATGTGGCTTGTCTGTCAGCACAGACGTGTTATATATAATTCAGAGATTATAGACACAGTCATACAACCAAAGTACAGTAAAAGGAAGCATTCCATAGTGACATATTGCTAGACTAAAAATATAAAAGTTCATTTATACAGTGGGAAAATGGGGGGGAAATATTACCAGAATATAAGGTATTTTCTTGCCGTGTCTGCTCCAAGTTTTTGTTTGCGGACCGTATGCAGAACCATTCATTTCAATGGGTCCACAAAAAAAACAGAAGTTACTCTGTGTACATTCCGTTTCCGTATGCCCAGTCCATGAACATGAAGAACATATGTCCTTACAGACAAGGATATGACTGTTCTATCAGGGGCCAGCAAAATATGTAATGCACAAGGATGTCATCAGTATTTTTTGCGGATCATCAAATACATACAGTCGTGTGCATAAGTCCTTAGAGAGATAAAAAGAAATCTCTTGCACATTTTAGCACTTTTAACTACTTCTTTTATTTAAGTTCTTCAAAATTCATGATTATATTATATAAATGTCATGCCTAAAACAAATTGCAGGTGCACTTTAGACTGAATCACAGTACTGCATACAGATCCCACTGACTACAGTGGTGTTTGGTTTCCATTTAGGAGTCTGCATCATTGCCAGAGATATGCAGGACTTTTCTCTGCAGTTTTTGACGTAATCTGCGTTGGAGGTCTGAATGGGGCCTCCAACACAGATGTGAAGAAGCCTTTAAGGAGGATTCCTTGTTAAATGTTTATTTATGGCACACTCCCACTGGCAAACATAGGCAAAGTGTCAAACAGGAGAATTGAGTATTTGTTAGAGAGAAGGAGGCTATAACCCAACTGACTGGTGTTTAACTATAACATGCAAGGGAGTGCTACTGGCATTCTGCAGATGTGAACTATCATGGGTGTATAACAACCTTTTTTCTTTCTTTTTTAACTTTTTTATTTCAACTTCCTTTCTTTCCTTTTTTTAATTTCAGTTTTACAAAAACAAAACATCAGTAGAAAAACGATGGTTTGAACAACACAAAATAATCAGTAAAATTACCATCCCAGAGTAAAGGTGGCCATACACATTAGTCTAAGGCTCCTTTCACATCACCGTTTCTCCTTTCCATTCTCCGGCTCCGTTGAGGAAAGGACGGATTCTGCAGATAACCGAGACCTAACTCAGTGTAATGGAGCCTAAAGACCCCATAGACTATAACTCCGATCAAAAATCATATTCTGAGCGGACACCGAACGGACCCCATTATAGTCTATGGGGTCTTTGGGCTCTGTTACGCTCAGTTAGGTCTCAGTTATCTGCAGAATACGTCCTTTCCGTTCTCCTGCTCCTCAACGGAGCCGGAGAATAGAAAGGAGAAATGGTGATGTGCAAGGAGCCTAAAGAGGTGATTAAAATGGATGGTTTCAACTAAAACAATCGTTTGTTGGGTGAAATTTAACAGCAAATTACCATTTTAGCTAATCGATGACAGACAATTTTTGTCTAAAAAGTTGGCCGTGGTTGAAATTTTCATCCATCGCCTGATCTCATTGAACACGTATGGCCAGTTTGAAAAACAGTAATGGTCAATATGGACTAAAGCTGGTCATACACATTCGGCTGCCTGCTACTGCATCCCTCTTGACTCCTTCCCAATTCCCCCATACACATATGGGGAGAGAGGAGAAAGCCGCTGTCCGACACTTGACACTTGTCAGACTGATGTGGACTTATCTCCTGGGAGAACACACCACACCATGCACACTGCTGTTCCATCTACTTGAGGCCTAAAGGTGTTATACACATTAGATAGCAGCTAGTTCTGCTGACAGCTACTTCTGCTGGCTCCCCCATAAACATGCTGGCTTGTCCTAGCATCAGTGGTAGACTGGCGAGCGTGTCAGTTTATCTCAGTGGGAAGAGAGGAAGAAGTAGCTGTTAGATCCCTCTGACAGCCATCTTCCTCAGTAACAATCATTCAAATTGCAGAGCCTGGGAGATCTCTGAGCACAGTGACATTTGCTTGAGGAACTAAAGTGACAAACACTAAAGGAATCTTATAATGGAGTTGTCACATTAGCTGCCTACCCTGTATTCTTATCTAAATGTTCACACTGAATTCAGATTGTTTGGAATTGTTTTTATTATATCACTGCTTGTATTTTAAGGTATTATGTATTAGTTGTTTGATTTCATTTAAAGGGCATCTGTCAGCAGATTTGTACCTATGACACTGGCTGACCTGTTACATGTGTACTTGGCAGCTGAAGACATCTGTGTTGGCCCCATGTTCATATGTGTCCGCATTGCTGAGAAACATTATGTTTTAATAGATACACATGAGCCTCTAGGAGCAACAGGGGCGTTGCCGTTACACCTAGAGGGTCACCTCTCTTTACAACTGATGTGTCCTCTGCACTTTGACAGGGCCAGACAGTGATAAACATAATGATAATAGGTGAAGTCACATCTTATCAGCTCCCTCCTGATCTCTGCACAGGTCGCACAGCATGCCTAGAAAACTCTCCCATAGAGGTTAGTGGGATCCCCTCCTGCCTATGTCTATAGCCCATGTAGCTTCTCTCAAAAGATAGGAAGCCTTAACATATTTTAGACCTAGTGGTCAGTGTCAGAATTGCAGGATTATATACATTTTTAAAAATATAGATACTGACATGGAAAAAAATAATTCTATAAAAATATGTTTAAAATAAATACGTGATTTAAACTATTTTCTGATGACACGTTCCCTTTAATACTCAGGTTCACTACTACAAAATGTATACTGTGATGATGATTTGTGCACAATATACTCCAAAATGCTATGTATGGAAAGAACTAGTTAAATTAGCAGTCTTTAGTTGACTGCCAGAAGACACGATGGCCCGGCTTCTAGAGTAGAGAGTTCCTACCAAGCGGAGCTAGAGAAAAGACCTGCTTTAATGTCCTCTGCCAGGTAGACCCTGAGGAGAAGTCTTATCCAGAAAAACATAATTTCTGAGAGTGGAAAACTGCCAGAAAGCAACTCAGGTTTACTACATTAAAGAAAGAAAGCACTGAATATTTGCAGAAGGTTGAGAACTATTTTAAAAGCTGTGCTGAGGCTGAGACCATAATGTAATGCTTAGGCAATATGGCATTACTGCAAATGGAAAGGGTAAATTGCTTCTGGTACCCACCACAATTCTGAAAAGAAGTGGCCATCCGATCTAGGGCTGCACCCTACAATTGCGTACTGCAGAAAGTTTGTTGAGAGATTGCACGCCTGCGGTTATTTGGGGAAGATTACATAGTATTCCTAGAGAGAGACTTAGAGGGGATCAATACCTTGCCAATATATAGCATTTGGGAGAATATTGTACTATTATAGACTTCAGAACTGTGCCTATTGATATGTATGTACTACAGCTTCCATCAACTATTCCGTAAAGAGAGAGACTTTATTTATTATAACTAGGGATGAGTGAATCGACTTCAGATAAAACATCCAAAGTTGATTAGCATAATACTTTGTTTGAATACTCCATACACTATTAGATTGTATTGGCTCCGATGAGCCGAAGTGGTACCTTGGAACCGAACCCGAGTTCGGGAAATGTTTTTTTTACAGTAGAAATTAACTTAGGAAGTTATTATGCTGAAGTCTCGCATAACTTCGGCTCATAGGAGCCAATACATTCTAATACTGTACGGAGCTTGCTCTGTACAGTATTCAAACGAAGTATTATGGGAATCCCTAATTATATCCAAAATTAGCCTGGTCATTGCCTTCATTGTCCTCTGACCCCACTATCTCATGCACTCCTGCCTTGCACTCTGATGCCTATCCATCCTACATCAAGGGCAGCCCAGCCACCACCAGGCAGGAGACTACAAATCTAGGTTGTGCCCTGAGGGGAAGAAAGGTTGTGCTCTTCCAACCAATGAACGCGTGGACTGGGGAAGTGCCAGAAAGGGACCTCATTGCCACATCTACCACTACCATCCTCTCCAACAACTGTCCACCACGCCTGCACTGTGGGTCGGCACGCTGCACATCATGACCCAAAAAAGTACTAATATGTTCCATCAACATCTGAGTATAAAACATAAATGATTAACTCTGATGAAACTGTAGATCATTGCAAACATGTTCGCAGTGCATTAACCACAAACCAGCTTAACTAGATGATCATATTGCAAAGAATAACATTCTGTTACCTAAAATAATGGCTGGGTTTTGTTATCTAGTAGAAACAAGACCTGTATGGGTTTTGCAATGTGTATGCACACACGTCACAGCCAGAAAGAGTTCAAATGGCACTTTGAGATAAATCTTAAGGGAACCTGTCATCAACTTTATGCTATACATACTAACAGCAGCATAAAGTAGAGACAGGTGAGATGATTTCAGCGGTCTGTCATTTAAAAGTTAAAAGAAAGCGGTTGCCGAGAACCAACATGACAATCATTGCAGACTGGGCCTGGAAAAGAGTCACGGCCACCTGAGAAGAGTCATGGTTATTCATGAAGTCCTGCTCTCCCGCCCACCTGCTGATGATTGTCTTCTACCTAGTTTTCTTCCTTTTTTTTCTAGGAGAGAACTGCCAATCATCAGCAGGTGGGCGGGAGAGCAGGAGATTATGAATAACCATGACTCTTCTCAGGTAGATTTGACTCTTTTCAAGGCCTGGGCTGCAATGATTATGATGCTGGTTCTCAGCAACCACTCATGAGTGACACACCGCTAAAATCAGCATTTCTGTCACTATTTTATGCTGCCCTCAGTACAGTCAGCATAAAGTTGATGACAGAATCCCTTTAAGTTATTGGCATTACATCATTTTAATGTTCTTGTTAATAAAAATAGCATGGTATGTGCAAAATGATATACCTGCATATACTTTAGCCATACTATTGTAAAGATATCTATGCATGCTCCAATGGTCTTTGTGACCTAATATGCCACATGGGACAGGAATCAAGTTGTGTATGAGGAGGTACAGAGACCATGTGGGAATTTTCCATATTACCTAGAATTTTTAACAGTTTCTAAAGGTGGATTTACACAAGCCAATTATCAGGCGCATTATATGGAATGACTTTTCCTGTGAACGCTTCGACAATCTGCGGCGATCACCCGCAGTAAATGTGCTGCCGATCACCCGATGAATGATCTAAATACTCGTTCATTGGGTCATACTGTTGTTCATGCAGGCACACCAATCATAGTTTCTGGGCAGTAGATCATGCTGTCTAAACAACGATCTGCCGCTCAGAAACAAAGATTCTACTGCGAAGGAGATCGTTGCATGTACATAAAGTGGTCTCCTTCACTGATCGAGCAGCCGACTGTCAGGAAGGAACGCTTTCTCCCCAACAATCCCATCTAAACTCGCCTTAAGAAGTGAGCATTGCTATGTCTGGTATTGGACCTGAGAATAAGTAGCCCTGACTGACTGTAGCAGTTTGTGAGACATCTCATTAGATAATTAATATCATCATCTATGAATATCTGTAACTAGAAGACTAAACATAAGTCTAAAGGGGTTCTGTACTATTAAAGCAAGTCCTAATGTACACTGTCATTCCTATGCTACTTAGGAGGACTTGGATAAAGAGGGAGCTATGTAAAGCTGGCCATACACATTAGGTAGAAGTTGATTGATGGTTGAAGAGCAGTTAATTGAACAAACATCTGGTGAATGATCTGTTCACAGAAATGGCCATACACATTTTAGCCCATATTGGCTGGTACAGTTGTTCAGACTATGTATTGGATATGAGTTAAAGTTGAGTCTAAAAACAAGTTGGCCGTGCTTAATATTTTCAGCCAATAGGCAGATGAAAGATCTTTTGAAAGATTGTTCATGGACGAAAGATCTTTCTTTCAAAGAACATTCCCAGGAAGATATTTGTCTATCACCCTATTTTGTTTTTATAACAACTTTAAGAGCACCCATACACATTCAACAGCTATGGACCAAACGATCATTTGGCCAACAGCTATCTCTTCCGACTCCCTCCTGGCTTCCACACACATAGATGTTCGGCTTATCTCCCAAACAAATAATCTGTTGGGGGAAAGTGAGCACCTCCCCACATTTGCTGTCCGGCCATTATAGACTAAATTGTGAATGGCTGTTGCTGCCAAACTAACATTCACCAAGTCATTGTTTTTTCAACTGCTGTTCAACCATCAACCGATTTCTAATGGGTAAGACCACCTTAAAAGCTCTACCCCATCCCGATTCCAAATGCTGGGGCACCACTTTGCTAAAGGTGGCCATACACATAAGATTAAAGTCAGCCAGAATGGGCCGCAAGCTAGCGAGAACAAGTTTTGTCTGCTGAAAATACAATCTGCTGTGATGGAAAACTTTGACTGCATGTTGATGGCATGACCGGCTGAATTTAGGCAATCACTTGCCAGTGTGCTCAAGCACCAGGGAGTCTATTTTTATAAAAAAAACTGACTCCCTGGTCAGGCAGTTTAGGGTACTTTCACACTAGCGTTTTTTTTTGCGGATCCGTCATGGATCTGCAAAAACACTTCCGTTACAATAATACAACCGCCTGCATCTGTCATGAACGGATCTGGTTGTATTATGTCTTATATAGCCATGACGGATCCGTCTTGAACACCATTGAAAGTCAATGGGGGACGGATCCGTTTTCTATCGTGTCAGAGAAAACGGATCCGTCCCCATTGACTTACATTGTGTGTCAGGACGGATCCGTCTTGCTCCGCACCACATCGCGGACAGAAAAACTCTGCTTGCAGCGTTATGCTGTCTACGATGGGAGAGCAACCAAACGGATCGGAATGCATTTTGGTGCATTCCATTTTGTTCAGTTGAGTTTTGTCCTCATTGACAATGAATGGGGACAAAACAGAAGCATTTTCCTCCACTATTGAGATCCTATGACCAGTGGCGTACATAGAGAAGTAAGGGCCCCATAGCAAGGATCAAACCAAGTCACCCGCACACGACAAAAGGGTTTCCGCCTAAACACCGTAGTTTCTTTAGAGGGTAGAGCCCTAATCAAGTTTTCACCCCAACAGAAGAGGAGATGATCACAACTGGGCCCCCACTTGCTATGGGCCCCATACCGGTCGCATGGTATGCCGCTATGGTAGTTACGCCCTTGCCTATGACAAATCTCAATAGCAGAATTAAAAACGCTGGTGTGAAAGTAGCCTTAGTTGGTGGGATCATTCGTACGAACAATCTCATGGAAGACTGTTTGCGGACGATAATTGCCTCAGATGTATGGCCAGCTATACTAGAAATTGCCCTGTAAATTTTTTGGGTGTCTGACTCAGAAGAGAAAGCCGTTAGGAGGTATCCCATATTCCATAGATCCAATCAGCCAGAATCCTTTGGTACATACATGTATTTTGCAGAATTTCCCACAACCCTGCTTGTTTATTATCGGCATGGTTCTGCAAGCAAAGAGAATTATTCTGATCATGACAATAAAGGTCATACAATTTCCACAAAATCTACCAAGCCTGGCAGCTTCAAATATTAAACCTGTGATGTCTGATGACCTATTACCTAAGTTTGCAAAATTTACCAATGGAATAATCCTGCAGTATGCATAGCTACCGTATAGTCATTCTTCTGCTGACTTTATATACAGTGGATTGAACTGTATCTCCACCATTCTTTTGTCACGTGTTTAGAATGGCCACCCCACATAACTTTTGCCCATCATGATGAATATTTCATACAATATATCCCTCCAGATATTGACATGCACACTTGTCCTGACACAATGGTTGGCAATCACTATTCCATACCATCCCCCATCTAAGGTTAAAGGACAAAAGCTGAATAAGCCAGATGAAACTGGGCTTCCATCAGTTCAGCACAAAGCCTCAGTCTCCTTATTGTTCAACTGACTGGTTGATTATTAATGTGGATTATGTCAGTGCTATCTGACTGCTGAATACATGACATCATCACAGACGGGAATTGTTATTTAATGATAACAAATTCCACTGTTGCCTATTCTTGTACAGATCAGACACTGGTAAAATGGAAGACAATTACTTTGGTCACTCTTCAATTGCTGTTTATCAGCGCATGGACAATACCTATAAAAGCATTCTATGTGAATATTTTAGAATGATCTTCTATGTTAGCACTATGTTATCATAAGTGGATTTGCTCTGATCTCAAGTCTCTCTGTAGGTACAGTACATGTGCACTTGCTCTGAGTAACAAGTGTGTTGGCAAGTCACTGAATAACAGGCTCCATTTCCTGCCCTTTATCCAGTATTTTCTCATGCTTCCTATTGTGTGATAATCTACACATGCTGACACCACTAAAGCTCCCTTGTGCCCATTGAATTAACTTCTGAAAGGGACAATATCATTAACATTTTGTAGAATAACATTTTATCCAGGAATGCAGCTTTATATGAGGTTTACATGAATATGTAAAGTACAATCGTGTATGAAATCCATTTTTTTTGTTCTAGAATTATTGTTGATGTTCCTTTAAATTGTGGTAAAAGTTATTGGTGTGACTTTTCTTTCCAAGTATCAATAGCCTCTTAGTTGTTATTGTGTTAATGTCGCATTGGTTACAGTGTTGTTACCACTTACATGTCAATTATCTTGTGTGCAAGCAAGGTAACGATAACATGTAGCCAATATACAGGTAAGGTTAGGCTAGGATCACGCCATGTGAAGCTAACTATGGCATGGAGGGACACCAAGGGATGGAATGGTCAGAATCAACAATAGATTACAGCTTTGGAAACTAGTTAAACTATTGTTCTTGATATCTTTTAGATATTTTAAACCATTTGTCAAGTCAAAACGTCATGCGGTGATGCGTGGTTAAGATCCATTTGATCTTCATTACAAAATGTTGTACTAATAGAATATGACCACAGTCAATACGTACAGATGACGAATGAACCTACCAGATCCTGTAGGTAAAGAGCAAACTTCCATTACAGCAGAGGAGATGTCTCCCTATCAACATAATAAAGGGTTTCCCTGTTCTAAAGATAATCAGAATCCACACAAAGAAAGGGAATGATAGCAAATTCACGAACTATACCCCTGTTTCAAATGCTAAGCTAGTCATATACATGTGTTGAGTTCACAGCTATCTCCTGAGTGTGCATGTTTATTTAAATGGGGAGAGGGGCCTGCCTCAATATACAGTAGATACAAGGGGTTAGGGCCTTATGCAATGTACATTTACTGCTGCACAGGGAAAGTACTGGGTGTATACATTAAAGGGGTTGGCCAATCTATTCATACATTTGAAAAAGGCCAATAAACCTTAAAGGTTGTACATGCAAGCATTACTAATTGCCTACCCCAACTGTGAAGTTGAAGGCCTCTGGCTACTCTAGTAACGGTGATGTCAACACAGCAAGCAGGAATCCTCCACGTCCATAGGAAGCAACATAGTGGCAGTCGTGTATCTTGTTCACATGACTACTTCCTTGAGCCGTTCCTGGCTTCCTGTACTATTGCACAGACACCGAATGGTAACTGGAAGCAACTGTCAGAATCCCTTTTATCTGTGCATGCACTGGATGTGTCCAGTTTTTTTTATTTTTATGGATTGCAGATACTGGGGCATCCAGGGTCTTCAACTTTACAGCTGAAGTACAGTAGAAAAACAGTTATGATTTCCTGTACAAGCATTATGGGTTTGTGGGCTTTTTGCTAATTTATTATAGATTGGCCAATCCCTTTAAATGGCCCAATAGGCTCCCTTATCACCTACAGGAGTAAAACTGTGTTCTTTTTGTCTCTGTTCAGTAGTATCTACCATTTGATTTACTGAATTGGATGTCCCAAAGTCACTCTAGTGAGGGCCTGTGTAAACTGGAGTACCATTTGTAGACAAAAGTGTGCAAAGTGCGTCAAAACACTCAAGCTAAACTGACTTCAAATATTACACTCAGGATAATTTTCCCTTTTTGACTTTCTACCTTACTGTAGATGAATTTAATCCAAATAGAAGACATCCCACTGCTTCTTAAAATACAAATACTTTAAAGAATAACCATAAAAACAGAAAGGGCCAGATTTATCATTAGCTCAGGTCAGAATAATGGAGTGAAAAAGTCCCACAAAAAAGTCCCAAACGCTAAAACTGCGCACAAATTTGCGACTTTTTTCTGCTCTGCACTATGCTCGCCAGTTTTCTGAAAGTGGGCGTGTTTTCTTATGTAAATGAATCTCTAGACAGATTTACTATTGGGACTATTTAAAAGTCGCAAAAAAGTCACAATTTCACTCCAGTGAGGACCATGCTTATCTTATGAGACTTTTTAATAGAACATGCGACTTTCATAAAAACTTGCGACTTTTTCGTAAAGACATGCGACTTTTGTAAAGCTGCTTACTGACGGATAAACTGCTACCGTCAAACCACATTTATTACAGTCTTAAAGGGCCGATCATAAATCTGACTTGGCTAAAACTCCATATGTTAAAGTGGAGTGAGCTGTCAGAGTCATGATAAATCTGGCCCAAAATGTTTTTCCTTTTTTTGGGGATATTCATTGAAGTATTGGATTTGAAGAAGCAGTGAAAATTCTTCTATTTGGTTTTATGTTGCCAAAGAATAAGTTATATACAACTCACTATTTCTTGAGCAGCTATTCCTAATGTGCATGGAAAAAAGGCAAGAAGAAATGTGGAAAACGATATCCAGCACTGCAATGGGAATCCTGAATGTACTTCTTTATTCAATCAAATAAAACATTCAGGGTGACGGTATGGAGATAGCTTTACATGTTTAAGAGTTAGACCAAACAGTCCTTCGTCATAGCATTATTTACGGCGACATAAATCATAGATTTATGTTTCAATAAACCAACAGTTTTTCCTATGTGTTCAACAGCAGATTTCAAGCTATCTAGCAAGGATCTATTTAGGTGACCAAGGACAACGTCTGCATGGAGTTTGTATGTTCTTCCTTTGGTTGCATGGTTTCCTCCCACACTCCAAAGACATACTGATATGGAATTTAGATTGTGAGCCCCACTGGGGACAGCAAGTGATGATGATGTCTGTAATGTGCTGCAGTATATGCCAGCACTATATAAGTACAATAAATATGATTCCTTTGGAGCCTCAACTTTGTCTAAATGAAACATCAAATGTGCAGAATTGAAGGTCTATGAAACATCTTGAAGTGGGCGCCTAGTTGAGACTGCTACATCACTGCCCAGTCTAAAGATGGCCATACTCATTAAGCTCATATGGATGTGTGAATTAATCTGAATAAGCCTTCATACATAGCTTGACAGCACAGAATCAAATGCGCTGAGCCACGTCATTACAGTGTTAATCAATTAGTCCTGTTTCCCATACTTTTCAGTGTAAAAGAACAGTCATCATAGATTGACTGAAGGTCAGCAAAATCTTATACAATAATCTACTTCCAAAATGTATGTTTACTGTGTGCAGTTTAGCAGCCAGTGTCTTGTTCCAACTCTGGGTGCCATCCAGGCTCCTGAAAGCCTTCACTGAACACTAAATAATAGGCATTTAAGCAGGTAAGGAAGGGCTGGGATTATACACACCTCTGCATGGGGTAGAATCTGTTCATGTTTGTGGAATACTTTGTACACATTTACTAATTCCATCTAAAAGTAACAGTCAAACTACACAAGTGCAAAAGTTTCTAGACGGACACAAATTTTGGTTTTCACAAAGTTTGCTGCTTCAATGTTTCTTGAACTTATCATCAGTTGTTTCTATGGTATAGTGAAGCATTATTATAAGCATTTCATAGGTTTTTAACTTTTATTCACAAACACATAAAATGTCTGCAAGACTCAATGGCCCCTATTTATCAAACTGGTGCAAAGGAAAACTGGTTTACTTGCCCATGTCAACCAATCAAATTCCATCTTTCATTTTTCAAAGGAGCTCTGAAAAATGAAAGATGGGATCTGATTGGTTTCTATGTGCAACTAAGCCAGTTTTCCTTTGCACCGGTTTTTGATAAATCTCCCCCAATATTCACAGTATTGAAGCTTCTTTATCAGGAATTCTCCAATTAGCCCTGGTATGCTGGTAATCGGTCGTTTGGCCAAATCCTGACCATTTTTGCCTAATCAGTGCTTGGGGTTTATCACAATTTCGGTGTTTTTGTTTGTCCACTCGCTTTTTGAGGACTGACCACAGGTTTATCAATGGGATCGAGATCTGGGGAGTTTCCTGGCCATGGAACCAAAATTCCAACGTTTTCTTCATTGATCACTTTTACTTTGTGACATGGAATTCCACCATGCTGAAAAAGCATTGTTCATCACCAAATTGCTACTGGATCGTTGGAAGAAGTTGCTGTTGGACGATGTGATACCATTTTTTATTCATGGCAGGCAAAATAGTTAGTGAGCCCACTCCCTAGAAGCAACTCCACACATGAATGGTCTCAGGATGCTTTACTGTTGGCATGACGAAGGACTTCTTCTCCAGACAATCAATTTTCCAGATGTCCTAAACAGTGTGAAGGCAGCTTCATCAGAGAAATTAACTTCAATCCAGTCCTCTGCAGTCCAATCCCTCTACTTCCTGCAGAATGGCTTCTTTGCTGCCCTTCTTGACACTAAGCCATCCTCCAAAAGTGTTCACATTACTGTGTTGGCCAACATTAAAGCATCCTGAGACAATTCCTGTGTGGGGTTGCTTCTCAGGTATTGTGCAAAACATGGTACAAAACATGTACCCCAATTTTTTATTGAAGAATTCTGATATGATTAGTAAATCTCACCTGGTGTTTCTACAATAAATTTGAACCAAAATTGACTTTATAAATTAAGGTAGCCTGATGAAGGGGGTAACCCCGAAGCGCGTTGCCATTACTATACTTGCTGTATTGTGTGTTATTTGGAATAAACTCTGTGTCAATTTATGTACCAAATTTGGGAACCTTTGTTTGTTGGATATTGAGACTTGAGGTACTGTATGTGAGGAGAGACTGTGATACAGCTCTCCTCATGGAAGTGAGTAAAAATTAAAGTTCTTCATACATGAACTGCATGTTCAGACAGGACAGTAACTTCTTTCCATGCATAGTTCTTTTTTTCTGTTGTTTAAAAAATATATATATTTGATACAGATGTCAGTAGAAGGAATCCGGAGAGCATTGCAGCAGGGAAGCTGCAATGCTGATTGTGCGCAGGATTGCTGTAAGTGGTGTGCATGCACGACTCACAGATTGTAAGTTGATTGTCTCATCCTTTCCAGTGTAATAGCTATCTCGGCTATATTGGAAGCTTTTGGCGTTTTATAATAGATTGTTCTATTTTTGTTTTTATTTCATTTCCTACATTTGCAGGTGTATAAAGTGTGTAAATGACATTGGCTGGGCCTTCATTTTATACTGACGTCACAGTTGATTCTTTTTGGATAGTTGTCTTCTTCTATGTTGTTAGGATAAAGCAACATGTCCAGTTTTTTTTCATGCAAGTGACCCAGCAGTTATGATCACATGGGGACTAGTGTTGAGCGAACTTGTATTTCAAGTTTGGCGTACAAGGTTCGGGTTATCTAAGAATTGCGTTATGGATTCCGCTACCATGGACCATAAGTTATGGTCCGTGGTAGTGGAATCCATAGTGGAATTCTTAGATAACCTGAACCCTTTATGCCAAACTTGAAACACAAGTTCGCTCATCCCTAATGGGGACACATCACCCCTGAGGCCAGTCATTGGCTGCAGTGGTGTATCTGACTCTGTCCATTTGGAAATTTACAAGATGGAGACCAGAAGACTGCTCAAGGGAGCCAGGTGACCAAAAGGGAGAGGCAGGAAGCAGGTGAATATGGAAATGGAGTTGACCGTTAAAAAAAGCATTAGAGGTGTCACATGGAGAATGAATATGGAGTTTGTGGAGTTCCATAGATCCTTGCACTTCAGTGCACCTCTGGGTTTTACAGAGAGCCATGCAGGGATTTGGTTTTTCATTGACTCTGTGATAAAATTTGCATATGGCAATGTATGTTGTATGGATGGATACATTCTTCTCAGAAGCATCATGGAGGAACCACATGGCAACCCATGGAGTACCTATAGATCCGTATTGTGGAATAAGTGCAGTACGTGCATCTTGGTATTATGATCAATCTGAGTAGTCCTTAAATTATACATTCAATTTCTATTTTAAATTTAGCATTGCCAAGTTAGTCAACAACATATCTCATTAAAGTATTGCTAAGAATTCTCTAGTTACTCCCATGTCTTTGAAATACAATATAAATCCCAATTTACACACCCACAATCTACACCTTCCTGCAGTATTTCCCTTTTCGTCCCCCTTGTGATTCAATACAGTATAATATAACTATTTCCTGCAATTTACAAATCAGGCCTCTGTAATCTGCACCCACAGAACTCATTACCTGACATGTCAAGCTGCCTCACCTCTTGTAGGTAATGCTCACAGACTAATGGCCCTCTTACATAGACCGACAATCTGGCCAATTATTGGAAATGAGCGGAAATGGTGCTAGTGGTCACCCAATTAATGAGCAAATGCTCATTCATCACGTGGTTGTGTCTTTCCGCCGGCACAAAAAAATCATAATTTCTGTGCATAACATCTGTGTAAATAATGATCTGCTGCCCAGAAACAATGAAACTGAAAGGGAACAAGTAAATGCTGTAGTTATTTCTTGTCCCCATACAGAGGAGATAATCCATACACGTAGCCCTCATCTCTAGAGTCATAACAAATAATCATGGGGCCCCATAGCAAAACTTGGAATGGAGCCCCACTTAAGGCCTCATGCACACGACCGTTGTGTGCATCCGTGGCCGTTGTGCCGTTTTCCGTTTTTTTTCGCGGACCCATTGACTTTCACTGGGTCCGTGGAAAAATCGGAAAATGCACCGTTTTGCAGCCGAGACCGTGATCCGTGTATCCTGTCCGTCAAAAAAATAGGACCTGTCCTATTTTTTTGACGGACAACGGTTCACGGACCCATTCAAGTCAATGGGTCCGTGAAAGAACACGGATGCACACAAGATTGGCATCCGTGTCTATGATCCGTGGCCGTAGGTTACTTTCATACAGACGGATCCGAAGATCCGTCTGCATAAAAGCTTTTTCAGAGCTGAGTTTTCACTTCGTGAAAACTCAGATCCGACAGTATATTCTAACACAGAGGCGTTCCCATAGTGATGGGGACGCTTCAGGTTAGAATATACTAAAAGAACTGTGTACATGACTGCCCCCTGCTGCCTGGCAGGTGCTGCCAGGCAGCAGGGGGCAGAACCCCCCCTCCTCACCCCTGTAGTTAACACATTGGTGGCCAGTGCGGCCGGCCCCCCCTCCCCTGTAGTTAACTCGTTGGTGGCCGGTGGCCCCCCTCCCTCCCCTGTAGTTAACTCGTTGGTGGCCAGTGGGCCCCCCTCCCTCCCCTGTAGTTAACTCGTTGGTGGCCAGTGGGCCCCCCTCCCTCCCCTGTAGTTAACTCGTTGGTGGCCAGTGGGCCCCCCCCTCCCTCCCCTGTAGTTAACTCGTTGGTGGCCAGTCGGCCCCCCCCTCCCTCCCCTGTAGTTAACTCGTTGGTGGCCAGTCGCTACTGCAGTCCCGGTTGCCATGGTTACTTAGCAATTTGTAGAAGCATCATACTTACCTGCGAGCAGCGATGTCTGTGTCCGGCCGGGAGCTCCTCCTACTGGTAAGTGACAGGTGTGTGCGGCACATTGCCTAATGATCTGTCACTTACCAGTAGGAGGAGCTCCTGGCCTGCGATTAAGCTGGGACTCCGATCGGTACTCTCCACTGCCACCAATGATAGGGGGGCCAATGATAGGGGGGGAGATTTTATTTAGGAGGGGGAGGGCCCACTGGCCACCAACGAGTTAACTACAGGGGAGGGAGGGGGGGCCCACTGGCCACCAACGAGTTAACTACAGGGGAGGGAGGGGGGCTGGCCGCACTGGCCACCAATGAGTTAAATACAGTGGGGGGGGGGGGGGTCTGCTCCCTGCTGCCTGGCAGCACCTGCCAGGCAGCAGGGGGCAGTCATGTACACAGTTTTTTAGTATATTCTAACCTGAAGAGTCCCCATCACCATGGGAACGTCTCTGTGTTAGAATATACTGTCGGATCTGAGTTTCACGATGTAACTCATATCCGACAGTATATTCTAACATAGAGGCGTTCCCATGGTGATGGGGACGCTTCAAGTTAAAATATACCATCGGATTGGAGAAAACTCCGATCCGATGGTATAAAAGGGACTCCAGACTTTACATTGAAAGTCAATGGGGGACGGATCCGTTTGCAATTGCACCATATTGTGTCAACGTCAAACGGATCCGTCCCCATTGACTTGCATTGTAATTCAGGACGGATCCGTTTGGCTCCGCACGGCCAGGCGGACACCAAAACGACTTTTTTTTTCATGTCCGTGGATCCTCCAAAAATCAAGGAAGACCCACGGACGAAAAAACGGTCACGGATCACGGACCTACGGACCCCGTTTTTGCGGACCGTGAAAAAAAACTGTCGTGTGCATGAGGCCTAACTATGACCACTTTCAGCAGCAAGTCTATAAAAGCTAATGATTAGTTTCCCTAATGCATTGGGCTTGTGCACACAGCAATGTCATAGTACAGGAATAAGGCACACAGTGATGTAATAATAATAGGATAATATACATAATAATGTACATGAGATAACCATGATAATTGACAGTAAAATTTAGAATGAGGACACATTCAATTTTCTATGCCATAGCCATGATACAATGTATTTCATCACTGTAAGGCCTCATGCACACAGGACGTTTTTTTTTGCGATCCGCAAAAACGGTTTCCGTTGTTCCGTGATCCGTGTCCGTTTTTTCTTCCGTGGGTCTTCCTTGAGTCAAGTTTGCCTTTGAAATGATAGGAAAAAACGGACACGGATCACGGCCGCAGATGACAATCTTGAGTGCAGCCGTGATTTTTCACGGACCCATTGACTTGAATGGGTCCGTGAACCGTTGTCCGTGAAAAAAATAGGGCAGGTCATATTTTTTTCACGGACTGGAAACACGAATCACGGACGCGGATGCCAAACGGAGCATTTTCCGTTTTTTCCACGGACCCTTTGAAAGTCAATGGGTCCGTGGAAAAAAACGGAAAACGGAACAACGGCCGCGGAAAGCACACAACGGTCGTGTGCATGAGGCCTTACTGTGACGAGTGGACATCTACTGCCTCTGGAGGAAAGAAGGTTTCTACACAAACATACAGTCAGGTCCATAAATATTGGGACATCGACACAATTCTAACATTTTTGGCTCTATACACCACCACAATGGATTTGAAATGAAACAAGTGTGCTTTAACTGCAGCTTTTATTTGAGGGTATTTATATCCAAATCAGATGAACGGTGTAGGAATTACAACAGTTTGCATATGTGTCTCCCACTTGTTAAGGGGCCAAAAGTAATGGGACAGAATAATAATCATAAATCAAACTTTCACTTTTTAATACTTGGTTGCAAATCCTTTGCAGTCAATTACAGCCTGAAGTCTGGAATGCATAGACATCACCAGACGCTGGGTTTCATCCCTGGTGATGCTCTGCCAGGCCTCTACTGCAACTGTCTTCAGTTCCTGCTTGTTCTTGGGCCATTTTCCCTTCAGTTTTGTTTTCAGCAAGTGAAATGCAAATCGGATTCAGGTCAGGTGATTGACTTGACCATTGCATAACATCCCACTTCTTTCCCTTAAAAAACTCTTTGGTTGCTTTTGCAGTATGCTTTGGGTCATTGTCCATCTGCACTGTGAAGCGCCGTCCAATGAGTTCTGAAGCATTTGGCTGAATATGAGCAGATAATATTGCCCGAAACACTTCAGAATTCATCCTGCTGCTTTTGTCAGCAGTCACATCATCAATAAATACAAGAGAACCCGTTCTGTTGGCAGCCATACATGCCCACGCCATGACACTACCACCACCACGCTTCACTGATTAGGTGGTATGCTTAGGATCATGAGCAGTTCCTTTCCTTCTCCATACTCTTCTCTTCCCATCACTCTGGTACATGTTGATCTTGGTCTCATCTGTCCATAGGATGTTGTTCCAGAACTGTGAAGGCTTTTTTAGATGTCGTTTGGCAAACTCTAATCTGGCCTTCCTGTTTTTGAGGCTCACCAATGGTTTACATCTTGTGGTGAACCCTCTGTATTTACTCTGGTGAAGTCTTCTCTTGATTGTTGACTTTGACACACATACACCTACCTCCTGGAGAGTGTTCTTGATCTGGCCAACTGTTGTGAAGGGTGTTTTCTTCACCAGGGAAAGAATTCTTCGGTCACCCACCACAGTTGTTTTCTGTGGTCTTCCGGGTCTTTTGGTGTTTCTGAGCTCACCGATGCGTTCCTTCTTTTTAAAAATGTTCCAAACAGTTGTTTTGGCCACGCCTAATGTTTTTTGCTATCTCTCTGATTGGTTTGTTGTGTTTTTTCAGCCTAATGATGGCTCGCTTCACTGATAGTGACAGCTCTTTGGATCTCATCTTGAGAGTTGACAGCAACAGATTCCAAATGCAAATAGCACACTTGAAATGAACTCTGGACCTTTTATCTGCTCATTTTAATTGGGATAATGAGGTAATAACACGCACCTGGCCATAAAACAGCTGAGAAGCCAATTGTCCCATTACTTTTGGTTCCTTAACAAGTGGGAGTCACATATGCAAACTGTTGTAATTCCTACACCGTTCACCTGATTTGGATGTAAATACCCTCAAATTAAAGCTGACAGTCTGCAGTTAAAGCACATCTTGTTTGTATTATTTCAAATCCATTGTGGTGGTATACAGAGCCAAACATGTTCGAATTGTGTCGATGTCCCAATATTTATGGACCTGACTGTAGAAAGGATTCTTTACGGTAAGAGCAGTGAGACTATGGAGCTCTCTGCCTGAGGAGGAGGTGGTGATGGTGAATTGAGTAAAAGAGTTAAAGAGGAGCCTGGATGTATTTGTGGAGTGTAATAAAATTACAGGTTTTAGTTATTAGATTTCTAGAGAAGTGTTGTTGATCTAGTGAGTTATTCTGATTGGAATTGGGAAGGATTTTGTTTCCCCAAAATGAGGAAAATTGGCTTCTACCTCATGTTTTTTTTTTTTTTTTTGCCTTCCTCTGGATCAACTTGCAGGATAACAGGCTGAACTGGATGGATGCATATCTTTTTTTTCAGCCATATAAATTATTTTACTATGTATGTTACTATGTTACTGACTATACAGATTGAGTAGGCTGCATTAGTTGTTGGGCCCTAGAGCAGATGCTCCCCTTGTACATACACCCATGTTCGTCTGGTGATCAGGCAATTATCAGGAATGTTTTGTTCATTCCCAATAATTTCCTGCTAAAGTGACCATGTAAAATTACTTTTAGACTTCTTGCACTCAACTGTATTTCTCATTGTTGGGCTGTCGGCATTTTTTGCAGTCAGCACACTGACCCATTCATTTCTATGGGACCATGCACACATCCATATTCTTTGCAGATCTGTAAGTCTGTTCCTCAAATTATAAAACAATCCTATTCTTGATGACGGGAATAGTCCTATCTATTGATGGGAGTGAGGTATCCCTATTTTGCGGATCAGTGACTTGCGGAATGAAATATGGACACGGCCACGTGTACGTGAAGCCTTAGGCTGGGTTTGCATGTTGATTTTGTATTGCTTCCTAAAACTGCATAAAAATGTGTGCATTATTGCAGCAATTACATTTTATTTTACTGGCAAAACATCATAAATCCATATGGTAATTGCCTATGCAATTTTTACAAGAGAAGCACATTGGGGTAGATTTATCAAAACTGGTTTAAAGGAAAACTGGCATAGTTGCCCATAGCAACCAATCAGATTCCACCTTTCATTTTTCAAAGCTCCTCTGGAAAATGAAAGGTGGAATCTGATTGGTTGCTATGGGTAACTAAGCGAGTTTTCCTTTACACCAGTTTGATAAATCTTTCCCATCGATTTAATATTTCTCATGTAAATACAACATAATTGTAATAAAAACTCATGTTTTTAAAAAGCAACACAAAAACCTGGCCTTATGGTATTGCCACACATTCAAGTTTTTTTCATGCAGCTTTTGAAGCCAAAACCAGGAATGGATTAAAAAACATAAGCAATGTCCATCCCTTTTTTTTTTGGGCTACAGCGGCACACATTACCCCGTCCATGCTGGAGGTTTACATGCACATTTTCACTGAAAAGGCAGTGAAGACGGCCCAGGATCCCCTCAGCTGGAACTGAGCAGCAGGGAGCAGGTAAGTATATTTCCTTTCACAGGTCTCGCTGGGTGGTGAATTAAAAACA